>NW_027361722.1:12875000-13475000 GCF_039654945.1 Dendrobates tinctorius
AGTGACTGCACCAGCAGAATAGTGAGTGCAGCTCTGGGGTATAATACAGGATGTAACTCAGGATCAGTAATGTAATGTATGTACACAGTGACTGCACCAGCAGAGTAGTGAGTGCAGCTCTGGAGTATAATACAGGATGTAACTCAGGATCAGTAAAGTAATATATGTACACAGTGACTGCACCAGCAGAATAGTGAGTGCAGCTCTGGAGTATAATACAGGATGTAACTCAGGATCAGTAATGTATGTACACAGTGACTGCACCTGCAGAGTAGTGAGTGCAACTCTGGAGTATAATACAGGATGTAACTCAGGATCAGTAATGTATGTACACAGTGACTGCACCAGCAGAATAGTGAGTGCAGCTCTGGAGTATAATACAGGATGTAACTCAGGACCAGTAATGTAATGTATGTTTACAGTGACTGCACCAGCAGAGTAGTGAGTGCAGCTCTGGAGTATAATACAGGAGGTAACTCAGGATCAGTAATGTAATGTATGTACACAGTGACTGCACCAGCAGAGTAGTGAGTGCAGCTCTGGAGTATAATACAGGAGGTAACTCAGGATCAGTAATGTAATGTATGTACACAGTGACTGCACCAGCAGAGTAGTGAGTGCAGCTCTGGAGTATAATACAGGATGTAACTCAGGATCAGTAATGTAATATATGTACACAGTGACTGCACCAGCAGAGTAGTGAGTGCAGCTCTGGAGTATAATACAGGATGTAACTCAGGATCAGTAATGTATGTACACAGAGACTGCACTAGCAGAATAGTGAGTGCAGCTCTGGGGTATAATACAGGATGTAACTCAGGATCAGTAATGTAATGTATGTACACAGTGACTGCACAAGCAGAGTAGTGAGTGCAGCTCTGGAGTATAATACAGGATGTAACTCAGGATCAGTAAAGTAATATATGTACACAGTGACTGCACCAGCAGAATAGTGAGTGCAGCTCTGGAGTATAATACAGGATGTAACTCAGGATCAGTAATGTATGTACACAGTGACTGCACCTGCAGAGTAGTGAGTGCAGCTCTGGAGTATAATACAGGATGTAACTCAGGATCAGTAATGTATGTACACAGTGACTGCACCAGCAGAATAGTGAGTGCAGCTCTGGAGTATAATACAGGAGGTAACTCAGGATCAGTAATGTAATGTATGTACACAGTGACTGCACCAGCAGAATAGTGAGTGCAGCTCTGGGGTATAATACAGGATGTAACTCAGGATCAGTAATGTAATGTATGTACACAGTGACTGCACCAGCAGAATAGTGAGTGCAGCTCTGGGGTATAATACAGGATGTAACTCAGGATCAGTAATGTAAAGTATGTACACAGTGACTGCACCAGCAGAATAGTGAGTGCAGACCTGGGGTATAGTACAGCATCAGTAGGGGATCAGTAATGTAATGTCTATACAAGATCATCTTTAATGGGAAGCCGTCATGCTGATAATGGTGTCTGATCTGCAGCCTGGATGTTATAGCGCAGGAGGAGATGATTAGATTATACATTTTTATGGGAAAAGTTTCAGTAAGTTCTGCATACATGTAAATCCTTGGTGTTTGTATGCAGAGGAGTCCAGTGGGCGGTCCTACTCAGTGACTTGCCTTATCGCTGTGGATGCAGAGATTGCTGTCCATCACTAGTGGGACCGCCCACTGGACTCCTCTGTATGCAAACAGTGGGGACTTCAATGAATATAGTACCAGTTATACAGAATCTTTTGCAGTAATCCAGTAGATCTTTCTGCTCTGTCTTCTCTATCCCAGGCGGCCACAGATCAGACTGTGTGATCCACCAGATATGTTCCCTTTATATGTAGAGTGACACTAATAATGAAATTATTTGATGCTTATGGAATTGGAACCCAAAGACATTAATAATCCCCCCCAAGAGCTCAGCGGCCCCCGCGCTCCATTATTTCTTTATATGGACCTTGATGCAGCTGTGTGAGGAGCCGTCAGGACACAGAACTTTCTGCGGCTCGTGGAATCACAGAACGTTTTATGGTTCCGGGGATTGGCAGATCTGCAGCAGTAATTAGTTCTCCGAGACTTTATTACTCTGTGAGTAATGCCGGATCGCCATAAATAGTTTATAGCCGTGACGTGTGGATAGAAATTCACCCAACTTGTGACGAGCGTTTTTGGGGTCAATGTCTCATGTGCAGACGCTGTCAGGGGTGGAGAGGCCATACATGACCTTAATGGGACAATCCCTAAAAGGGGATCCTGGCGTATTATCCGGGACCCTACACCCCGGACAGCAGGAATGAATGGAGGAGACGGCAGCTACTAATGATGTGACTGGTACCAGCACAATGGGCAACGCGTCTCTTGGTCCCCGCCATCACCACATCCTCAGTACCGTACAGTGCCACAATCACCGGGGTCCGTCCAAAGTGGATCCCTGTTCTTTAGTGTGCAGTTGGGTAGATGGGTATGAGACCACTGGACATAAGAAATTGGGCAGCAAACCTAAGCCATTGCCAGCCGGGGACAAAGGCACTAAATACCTGGACATATGTGACTGAGACACTAACCACTAGTCTCCAGGGACTGTTACACTGATCACTAGTCTCCAGGGACTGTTACACTAACCACTAGTCTCCAGGGACTGTTACACTGATCACTAGTCACCAGGGACTATTACACTAACCACTAGTCTCCAGGGACTGTTACACTGATCACTAGTCACCAGGGACTGTTACACTGATCACTAGTCACTGGGGACTATTACACTGATCACTAGTCACCAGGGATTATTACACTGATCACTAGTCACCAGGGACTATTATACTGATCACTAGTCACCAGGGACAGTTACACTGATCACTAGTCACCAGGGACTGTTACACTGATCACTAGTCACCAGGGACTGTTACACTGATCACTAGTCACCAGGGACTGTTACACTGACCACTAGTCACCAGGGACTGTTACACTGATCACTAGTCACCAGGGACAGTTACACTGATCACTAGTCACCAGGGACAGTTACACTGATCACTAGTCACCAGGGACTGTTACACTGATCACTAGTCACCAGGGACTGTTACACTGATCACTAGTCACCAGGGACTGTTACACTAACCACTAGTCTCCAGGGACTGTTACACTGATCACTAGTCACCAGGGACAGTTACACTGATCACTAGTCACCAGGGACAGTTACACTGATCACTAGTCACCAGGGACTGTTACACTGATCACTAGTCACCAGGGACTGTTACACTGATCACTAGTCACCAGGGACTGTTACACTGACCACTAGTCACCAGGGACTGTTACACTGATCACTAGTCACCAGGGACAGTTACACTGATCACTAGTCACCAGGGACTGTTACACTAACCACTAGTCTCCAGGGACTGTTACACTGATCACTAGTCACCAGGGACAGTTACACTGATCACTAGTCACCAGGGACTGTTACACTGATCACTAGTCACCAGGGACTGTTACACTGACCACTAGTCACCAGGGACTGTTACACTAACCACTAGTCACCAGGGACTGTTACACTAACCACTAGTCTCCAGGGACTGTTACACTGATCACTAGTCACCAGGGACAGTTACACTGATCACTAGTCACCAGGGACTGTTACACTGATCACTAGTCACCAGGGACAGTTACACTGATCACTAGTCACCAGGGACTGTTACACTGATCACTAGTCACCAGGGACTGTTACACTGACCACTAGTCTCCAGGGACTGTTACACTGATCACTAGTCACCAGGTACAGTTACACTGACCACTAGTCACCAGGGACTGTTACACTGATCACTAGTCACCAGGGACTGTTACACTGATCACTAGTCACCAGGGACTGTTACACTGATCACTAGTCACCAGGGACTGTTACACTGATCACTAGTCACCAGGGACTGTTACACTGACCACTAGTCACCAGGGACTGTTACACTGACCACTAGTCACCAGGTATTGGGGCACTACAGTGCATTACTTACATAGGGGACCGGGACAGTAACGAGCAGTCATCAGAGTCTAGTGGTTAATGTCTCAGTAATATGAATGAGCCACTAACCACTCGTCACCAAGGACTGAATTGCAGCACTAAATAACCGGACACCAAAGGCTTTAATATGGATCCGCAAATGACTCCACCTCACCTGTGCTTAAAATCTGCCAAACCATCCTGCAGCATCAGTTGGCGACATTCACGTCTGGGACCAGGGTCGTTTTAGTAATTTTATTTTTTTTACAAGTGAAAAAATGGCAAAAAAGTGAAATCTGCAGTAATGGCAATGTGGCGCTAATCCACACCGAATTCCACTACGAGACACCTAATACACGTACTTGTGTGATAATTAGGCCGCGCGTCTGAGGTGCGAGCCTATAACACCGGGATCATCTCTACAAATCCCATGTAAGAGCGGTGACTCAGCGACTGATTCCTCGTGAATTATAAGGCGATAATGCAGAGATACGATAATACACGGAGGAGTCCACGGTCTCGGTCTGACCCCACGGGTATAATGTATGCACATGTAAGCTGCACATACCACAGGCCAGGCTGCTGCCCGGAAGACCCCCGGCAAATACCATCAGGAAAGCCCCCTGCAGATGCCTCCAGGCGTGGATCCTATCATTGGTCCCAACTGAGCAGTGGTGGCGTTTTAACAGCGCTGCAGTCAATCTGGGAACTCAGTGGTCCTACCCAAGATGCTGCTCAGAGGCACTGATTGGCTGCAGCGCTGTGGACATGATGTCAGCGCTGCAGACAATGGTAGGCATCGGAGACTCACCGCTGGACCTGGGGAGGATGAGGAAAGTACAGTTTGTATCTTTAAAATAAACCCTAGATGGGGGACAGATGATTTCAAAAACCTCTTTAAGGCATGACCACTGGACCTGCATCCATGTTAAGATTGGGGCCCTGTTCTGCACCTCCAAGAAGGATGAGGTGGCAACAAATTCACTTTTACAGGAGTTACGAAAAGTAAGTAGTGAGCCCTGTATCTATCAGACATTTATGGGGTATGCTATGGGTATACCATTAATGTCCGAGATGGGACAACCCCTTTACATGCTATATACTGTCTACTACACACAGGGTATTTATGGATGTTATAACCACGTGACAGCAAGACAAATGGGGTAGAGATAGCAAAGAAGAAGGTCACACATAGGAAGAGTTCAGGTTGGGCCAATCAAATTTAGTCGGGTGTTCCACCTCCGCTGTTCTCCGATTCCCAAAACCAGAGCAGAACTCCTCAGCCATTAACATATAGACCTTTTATTTTTGGATCAATGTCTTACACTTCAGCTTATGAGCAGAGGATCACACATGCTTCTTTTCGAGAAGATCTACCAACTCTTATCTTCTAGCCTTCCACAGATACTGTAAATATGAGGACATCAAAGTCTTAATTAGTCCTGACTGATATCTACAACCAAAGGGTTGTGGAAATCCCAAAACCGTTTTAGCACAGTTCGGAGATGTCCATTACCAGAAAGTTCTCACACAACACTCAACAACATTCGAAAACCTCAGTTCCAGTTATGGAAAGACGTTTGGCATCTCTTTGTTTTTTTTTTTTATTAGTGAAGGTACAAGATCTTAGACTTCCCCCTGTGATCTTCTCATGACAATTTAGAATGTGAAAGATCCGTTTTGGGTGAGTTTTCCTGGGAGCAGTGTCCTGGTCATGTGCTGACTTCATGGTTCCGTTAACAAGCCAAGACCCTAAAGCCACCATGAGTGATCGTTATGGAACTCTGGATTTGCTTTACACCATGGTTTTGGGACGTTCTTTGAACATGAAGTTTCATCCATATAGCATGATCCCATTCTAGGTGTCCACCTTGGATATCTGTGAAGGATCTATTTAATCATCTTCCAGTTATTCCATTTTTGCTGGCCAACTATTGAGCATGGACATCTAGTCCTGGTTTCCTCAACAAGCAAAACCCTACCACTACGATGTTTGACTAATAAGGAAGCCTAGATTTGCTTTACAACATATATTTGTGGACATTTGTTGCCCATAGACTTACATTCCTCTGTATACTATTATCCTATATTATTTCAGGACCATCCCAATTTGAGATGACCATTGATGTCCCTCTTAGATAACAATAGTGGGTTCAGTTCCTCTTCAACCATGAGTGACATTTTGGTGGCCCATTTTTAAGCATGGGCATCTATTCATGGTCTTGTTGCGTGTGGACATCTCCTTTTCGGGTCTGCCATTGCCAATTCATAATCCAATAAAATCCTTATGAGGATCCTGGCTTGGGGACATCCTCAACCTTTTGAACAGTGGCTATCTGGGAATATGGAAAGTTCCTTTACTTTTAAGGAAATTTGCCAAAGCTGCCAGATAATAAATATAACTAGGTCTTATGTCTCACCACATTTCTTCATCGCTCCTCAGCGTTGACGGATTTATGGCATTACCTGTGGATTTACGGCTCTGTACAGAAGACAGGTTTATATAATGGAAGAGAGGGAAAAATGCAACTTAATGATCATTTACAAATGGTGTCTCCACCCAGAAGAGAAATCTCTGTATGGCATACATACTGTAATATTCCTCTAGGAGAGTTCATGTGTTAAGAGATAATGGCCTAGTGGGTCATCTGATCCACCTATAACTGCCCCCTTTTCTGGAGAATGAGGTCCATACGTGGGCACTCACCAGGTGCCTGGATCCAGAGTAGTGCAAAATCTGAGGAGCACGTAAAGTTCCTCCAAATAGAAAATGAATAAACATTGTGATATATTTGTCTGTAAATTCTGCCCCAGTCCCTTCCACAGGCCTGCGTAAGGCCACCGCTCCCATGTACCCATGACCATAACAATTCACATTACTATGGTGACGAACAGGGGTCAAGAGACCAAATGTTACATTTTATGATACAAAGATAATAGATAAATAGATAACAGATAGATAGATATTTCCCGGATCTGTACATTCCTCAACCAAGAATCTGCAAAAACCCTAGTCCATGCCCTCATCATCTCCCGCCTTGAATACTGCAACCTCCTGCTCTGTGGCCTCCCCTCTAACACTCTCTCACCCCTCCAATCTATTCTAAACTCTGCTGCCTGACTAATCCACCTGTCCCCCCGCTATTCTTTGGCCTCTCCCCTCTGTCAATCCTTGCACTGACTCCCCATTGCCCAAAGACTCCAGTTCAAAACCCTAACCATGACATACAAAGCCATCCACAACCTATGTCCTCCAAAAATCTGTGACCTCGTCTCCCGATACTTACTTGCACGCAGCCTCCGATCCCCACAAGATCTCCTTCTCTACTCCTCTCTTATCTCCTCTTCCCACAATCGCATACAAGATTTCTCCCGTGCATCCCCCATACTCTGGAACTCTCTACCACAACATTTCAGACTCTCGCCAACTGTGGAAACCTTCAAAAAGAACCTGAAGACCTACCTCTTCTGACAAGCCTACAACCTGCAGTATCCACCTATCCATCAAACCACTGCACGACCAGCTTTGCCCTCACCTACTGTATCCTCACCCATCCCTTGTAGACTGTGAGCCCTCGCGGGCAGGGTTCTCTCTCCTCCTGTACCAGTCGTGACTTGTATTGTTTAAGATTACTGTTCTTGTATGTATTATGTGTACCCCCCCTCACATGTAGCTCCATGGAATAAATGGCACTATAGTAAATAATATTAATAATAGATAAATAGATAATGGATAGCTATCACTATCCCCACAGTGACACATGGTGGTGGTAACATCATGCTGTGGGGATGTGTTTTGGCTGCAGGGACAGGGAAAATGGTCTGCGTCGAGGGGAAGATGAAAGGTGCGAAATACAGGAATATTGAGCAAAACCTGTTTGTCTGTCAGTGATCTGAGACTGGGAGAAAGGTTCACCTTCCAACATGACAATGACCCAAAGCGTACTGCTAAAGCAACACTCGAGTGGTTTAAGGGAAATCGTGTAAATGTTTTGGAGTGGCCGAATCACAGCCCCGACCTTAAACCAATGGAGAATCTGTGGTCAGACTTGAAGATTGCTGTTCACCAGAGGAAACCATCTAAGTTGAATGAGCCTCATAGAGACTTATCCAAAGTGGATTGCAGCTGTAATTGCTACAAAAGGAGGCTCTACAAAGAACTGACTTTAGGAGGTGAATAGTTATGCACACTGAAGTTTTCAGTTATTTTGTCCTATTTGTTGTTTGCTTCACAATATAAAGAAAAACAAATGTTCACAGTTGTCCGCATGTTCTTTACATGAAGTGGTGCAAACCCTCAAAAAAACCCTCCAGGTTGTGAGGTATCAAAACACGAAAAATGCTAGGGGGGTGAATACTTTTACTAGTCACTGTAGTTTATTTTTATCAATTGATAAAATGCAAAGTGAATGAAGAAAGAAAAAACTAAATTCCATCAGTATCTGATGACTGCCCTTCACTTTCATGACCACTATCTGGTGACCGTCTGTCGCCTCCTTCATTAGTATTTGATGACCGCCCTTCGCTTTCATCATCAGTCTCTGGTGAACATCCAAAGAAAAAAATGAGGAGGGATTTCTTTTATCCGATAAGTACTACTGGTAAGTAGAGTTAAAACAGGACTTTTAATGGTGCAGATTAAAATAGAACAAATCCATTGGGATAAAAATAAGGGGAAATTAAGGACACGTGTCTACGCGTTTCCCTCTGGTGAGCATCCATTGACTCCATCATCAGTGACCGCCCATCACCTCTATCATCAGTATTCGGTGACCGCACGTCGCCTCCATCATCAGTATCTAATGACAGTCAATCGCCTTCATCATTAGTATGTGGTGACCCCACCGTCACCTCAATCATCAGTATCTGGTGACCGTCCATCGTCTTCATCATCAGTATCTGGTGACCACCCATCACTGCCATCATCAGTATCAGGAGACTGCCGGTCACCTACATCATCAGTATCTGGTGACCGGCCGTCGCCTTCATCATCATTGTCGGGTGACCGCCTGTCGTCTCCATCATCCTTATCTGGTGACCGACCGTCGCCTCCAACATCATTATCTGGTGACCGACCGTCGCGTCCAAAATCAATGTCAGGTGACCACCCATAGCCTTGTTCAGTATGTGGTGACTGCCAGGCATCTCCATCATAAGTGTCTGGTGACCACCCGTCGTCTCTGTCACTTCTTCTCGCCACTTGTACATAGGTTATGGAAAGTCTCAGCAGGAGGTTGTTCCAAACATCTTGGAGACCTGACCCCAGATCTCCTGTGTATGAGGCTTGTGCAGATCCATCTGTTCCTTCATGTGATCCCAGACAAACTGGATGATGTGAGATCAGGGCTCTGTGGGGCTGGAATATCACCTCCAGGGCTCCTCGTTCCTAATGACATTGGCTGGATGTTGGGGGTTGTTGTACAACTGCAGAATGAATTTGAAGCCAATCAGACTCCTCCATTGTGATGTTACATGATGATTAAGTATCTTTCTTTATTTATCAGCATTGAGGACATCATTAATCCTGACAAAATGATCAAATCCCCATTTAGTGAAATGCAGCCACAAACTTGCAGGACCCTTCATCTTGCGTCACTACTCCTGCAGACCCTCATTAATGTGCTGCTGTCTAGACATTTCACATTGTGACTGCTGACATTTTTCTGCACCCCGGTTCCTATGTTTTCATGTATAGTTGGATCATTTGGTCTTCCATGTGGAAAGTCTGATTCTTGGCCACAATTCTTCTATGAAGAACAATTCTGGAGAGACTTCTCCGTACAGTGGATGGGTGTTGCTGGATGCCACTTTTTTCTGTCATTTTTGAATTGATGACACTGCTGGACAACGTCCAGTTGTGAAGGAAAGTAACATGTTGTGTCTTTTTTCTGGTGCACTAACTTTTCTTGGCCGACCACTAAGTTGGCGATTCTCAATGTCGCCCATTTCTTAAATTTTTCTTCAAAAGAACTAAAACAGCACAACTTTAAACCCCAGTCTGCTGTGAAATCTTTGCCTGAAAGAGACCTTGCTGATGCAGTATAACTACCTATTGTCTTTTTTTTGTGCTCAGACTTAAAAGAAGAACAGGGGTCTTGGAAGTGATGATCCGGCCCCACAAGCCTCTTATTTCACACAATCCAGTCTGTCTGGGATCACATGAAGGGACAGAAGGATTTAAACAATTAACATCCACAGAAGATCTGCAGTCAGTTTTCCAAAATGTTTCGAAATAGCTAATGCCTTGTTCCTTAAAAACTGGGTGAAAGTGACAACAAGAAGTGATGGAGGCGACAAGCAGTCACCAAATAATGATGGGATTTAGATTTCTCTTTTGTTCATTCACTTTACATTTAATTAATTGATAAAAATAAACTATTAACACTTCTATTTTTGAAATCTTTCTTGGCAGCATTTTTTCAACACCTGCCTAGTACTTTTATACAGTACTTCAGATAGATAAACAGCAAGATTATTAAAAGTGAAATTGATACTAGATAAATATATACGTAAATTAATAGATTGATAGATATTAGATAGATAATAGATAAATGGATAGATAGATAATAGATAGATAACAGATAGATAATCCATATATATAAAGCTGAGTGTATATATGTGTGTGTGTGCCCACTCCACATAGCCCCGCCCTCTGGCGGCTGGAGAGCTGAGTTGCAGAGGGAAAGTGCGAGACGTGGGTGGAGAGCAGAGCTGCAAGGGAGAGAGCGGGACAGTGCGTGGAGAGTGTGGCTGTGGAGTTAGAGAATGGGGCAGTAGAGGGAGAGCAGGACATAGATGGAGAGCGGGGCTGCGGAGGGATAGAACAGGATGGCGAATGGAGAGTGGGGATGCAGAGGGAGAGAGCGGGGTTGTGGAGGGAGAATGGGACACAGATGGAGAGCGGGGCTGCGGAGGGATAGAACGGGATAGCATATGGAGAGCAGGCCTGCAGAGGGAGAGAGCGGGATGGCGGGTGGAGAGCGGGGCTGTTAAGGGAGAGAGCGGGACCCACAGTTCGTTACCATGCCCGTGCAACGCCGGACTCTTCAGATAGCAGATAGATAATAGCTAGACAGATAGATAACAGATAGATAATAGACAGTAGATAGATAATTGATAGATAAAAGATAGATAACAGATATATAGATAATAGATAGAGAATAGATAAATAATATATAGATAGAAATATAATAGACAGATGATAGATAATAGTGTTAGGGACGGCGGAATGCACTAAATATAAATAATAGGAAGTGCGTTTGCCGCCCGGGGTCCACCGTGCAGTAGGTGTAACAACCGCTGCTGAGTAATGGCAGACTCGCTATATGGCGGTACACTGCGCTCAGGTTAAATGGCACCCGAGGTGCGCAGAGCGGACTCTGTTAAACTCACAGAGGCACTTTAGTATAAATAAAGCATAAACGCCGAGCCTGTTAGCTTCACAGGTCTCAGCTGGCATGCACACATGGTATATGGTCACAGGACACAGCCCAAGGCAGAGGTCGGTGTCCGTCTTGACCTACCGTGCGTGCAGCGTCGCTACTGCGGACGCCGGTAAGTGCTGCTAACTGCAGCGCGGCGGTAACTACTGCCGCTGTACGACAGTGCCGTGAGGCATAACACTATCGGACGCTAGTGTAGCGGTGCGGTATGCACTGTGGCGTATGGCTTGCCACTGACTGGCGCTGACTATATCTCTATTTCCCTAACCACATACGTAATATCAGAGGGAAGGGGTTTCAAATGAGTCGGTCACCAGAATCATACATCCGTCACCATTCACATATAGCAAGTATAGTCTATTGTTATGATTGGGTCACCGAGGAGGAAAACAAGACCAAGCCAAGTCACAGAAAAACCAGAGAGGTTGGTAACTACACGGATTGCAGACCCCTGATCCTAACCAGACAACTAACAGTAGCCGTGGAGCGTACCTACGATGATTCTAGACGCTTCGTCACAGCCGTAGGACAAAATAAGCCTAAAGCAAGAAAAGGGGAAATCTAAACTGCCCCAGAGCAGACCCCAAAGGAATAGACAGCCCCCACACATGTATTGACAGTGAGACAAGATGAAAGCACAAACACAGGTAGGAAAATAGGCTGAGCAAACAATGGGGCCCACACTAACTAGAAAGGACAGGAAAGGAAAGATACTGTTGGCAATCATGCCAAAAAACCCTGCAAAAATGTCCAACACTTCCGATAGCAAAAAAAAAACCCTGAAGTCACTAGACTTCTCCCACTATATCAGCACTCTGGCATATTCTGAGAACAGAGCAAAAAGAGGCCTATCTAATAAGGGACAAAAAGCAAACTGGCACATACAGTGACATAAGCATGGAAATTCAGCACAGCCCCAGCCGGGGTAGGCTGACCACACGAGAATCTGAATAGACCAAACCAAATCAAATGTGAACATTAGCAGAGACACTTAGCTTGAGAAGGCAGGAACTGAACTGGAAACTGGAGGCAGGAAAAAATCACCAGCATTGGAATAGGGATTCGGCTGTCTTAAATCCAGTCTGTGAATCCAGATGTCCAATCCTCATCCTCATTATCAGGTGGCAGGTCTCTGTTAATTAGATCAGCTTCATTACCTCCTGCCACCACCAGAAGGAGCCTGGAAAGAGAACTCACAACTCCTCTGTCAGCACAACTAGCTCCCTCACCAGAAACCAGAGGCAGACCAGAAAATGAGTTCACAACAGTCTATACTAGCGCATGGCCGAGCGGCCATGTGGGCCTTTTATAGCCATGCGCTTCTGGGACCTTCCTGACCTCTGAGATGGGCCAATCAGATCAGGAGAAGGACCTGAGCACATGATTCCCGATCTCTACTGGGAGACCGTCTCGTGGGCATGCCCAGTAGCGCGGCGAGACGACTTAGCCTCTGGAGTGGTTTCCTGCAAAGCAGGTTGCGCTACCATTGCTGGTCCAGAGGTGGCAGCAACATCCAGACCCAGAGAGCTGGTCTGAGCAGGGCGCCTGGATCGCCAAGATTGCTATGCAGGTCTCTGAGCGGTCAGAAAGGAATGGGAGACCGCTGGATGTATGGCTCTGGATTCCTGCTGTGCAGCTGCAGGAATCCGACGCCTAACTAATAGATGATAGATAGACGATAGACAGGTAATAGAGTAGATAGATAATCTATATATATAAAACTGAATGTACACTGCGTTGCAAATTGGATTTCAGTGTCATAAAGATATAATTTTTTGTTTTTCAAATAAACGCATAGATGGCATTGTGTATCAGGGCTCTTTGGATCACTGAAATCAATCTCAAACGCCTGTGAAAATTAGTTTACCAGGTGAGCCCAATTAAAGGAAAACTACTTAAGAATGATGATCCACATTATTAAGCAGGTCACAGGTTTCAAGTAATTTAGGAAAGAAAAAGGATCTCTCTGCTGCTGAAAAGCATCAAATAGTGCAATGCCTTGGTCAAGACATGAAAACATTAGATATTTCCCAAAAACTTAAATGTGATCATCGTACTGTTAAGAGATTTGTGGCTGATTCTGAGCACAGACGTGTTTGTGCTGATAAAGGCAGAATGAGGAAGGTTTCTGCCAGGCAAGTTCATTGGATTAAGACAGCAGCTGCTAAAAAGCCATTACAAACCAGCAAACAGATATTTAAAGCTGCTGGTGCCTCTGGAGTCCCTCGAACCTCAAGGTCTAGGATCCTTCAAAAGCTGCAGTGGTGCATAAATCTACTATTCGGCCACCCCTAAACAGTGTTCACAAGCAGAAACTGTTCCAGTGGGCCTAGACATACATGAAGATTAATTTTCAAACAGTCTTGTTTACTGATGAGTGTCGAGCAACCCTGGATGGTCCAGATGGCTGGAGTAGTGGATGGTTGGTGGATGGCCACTATGTCCCAACAAGGCTGCGACGTCTGCAAGCAGGTGGAGGAGTCATGTTTTGGGCTGGAATCATGGTGAAACAGCTGGTAGGGCTCTTTAAGGTTCCTGAGGCTAGTTTCACACTTGCTTTTTTTTGCAGCGCGTTTTTCCCGCAAAAAAACGCATTGAAAAAACGCATACAAAAGCATACAACTGCTGCGTTTTTTTCAAGCATTTTTATGAGCATGCATGAAAAAAACGCAGCGTTTTTATGCGTTTGTATGCGTTTTTAGTGCGTTTTTACCGCGTTTGCGTTTTTTTCCAACATTAGGTGGCCCCTCACACTAACCCAAACCATGACTTTACTAACCCTAACCCTGACCCTAACCCTAACCCTAACCCTAACCCTGACCCTAACCCTTAACCAAACCATACTTAACCCTAATCCTGACCCTAACCCTGACCCTAACCCTTAACAAAACCATACTTAACCCTAACCCTGACCCTAACCCTAACCCTAACCCTAACCCTGACCCTAACCCTAACCCTAACCCTAACCCTGACCCTAACCCTTAACCAAACCATACTTAACCCTAATCCTGACCCTAACCCTGACCCTAACCCTTAACAAAACCATACTTAACCCTAACCCTAACCCTAACCCTGACCCTAACCCTAACCCTAACCCTAACCCTGACCCTAACCCTTAACCAAACCATACTTAACCCTAACCCTGACCCTAACCCTGACCCTAACCCTAACCCTAACCCTGACCCTAACCCTAACCCTAACCCTTAACCAAACCATACTTAACCCTAATCCTGACCCTAACCCTGACCCTAACCCTTAACCAAACCATACTTAACCCTAACCCTGACCCAAACCCCAACCCTAACCCTGACCCTGACCCTAACCCTAACCCTAAACCCCCTTAACTAACCCTAACTCTAACCCAAACCCCTAAATTCCATGGTTAAAAAAAAAAACGCATATGCAAAAAAACGCATACATGAGCATGCCAGTGCGCACATATGCGCATCCATAGGCTATAATGGCCATTTTTAGCGCAAAACGTGCGCATATGTGCGCATGCGCTTTTTTGCAGGGCCAAAAAATGCAACATGCTGCGTCTGGAAAATACAAACGCACACCCCAAAAAAACGCAGCGCATGAAAATCGCATACATGCGCTTACAAGCGCGCAGGTATGCGCACCCATGTTAAATATAGGGGAAAAAACGCATGCGCACATATGCGTTTTTTTCCAGCGCTAAAAAACGCAAATGTGAAACCAGCCTGAAGGTGTGAAAATGACCTCTGCAAAGTATATCGAGTTTCTGACTGACAGCTGTCTTCCATGGTATATAAAGCTGAAATGTACCTTCAGGAGCAAAATCATCTTCATGCATGACAATGCACCATCTCAGGCTGCAAAGAATCCCTCTGAGACATTGGCCGCTATGGGCATAAAAGGAGATAAACTCATGGTGTGGCCACCATCTTCCCCTGACCTCAACCCTATAGAGAACCTTTGGAGTATCATCAAGCAAAAGATCTGTGAGGCTGGGAGGCCGGTCACATCAGAACAGCAGCTCTGGAAGGCTTATTCCGACTTCATGTAAAGAAATACAAGCAGAAACTCTCCAAAAACTCACAAGTTCAATGGATGCAAGAATTGTGAAGGTGATGTCACAGAAGGGTTCCTATGTTACCATGTAACTTGGCCTGTTAGGATGTTTTGGAGTTAAATAGCTTTTTTGTTCAGTGAGTGTGACCTCCTAATGCTGCAAATTCCACAAATGAGCATTTTCAGTTCTTTAAAACATATCAAATGTTTAGAAATTCTACTGTGCCTAATAATTTGGAACAGTGCAATTTGAGTTTTTATTCATTTTGGAGATTATACTGTTATTATTGGGAGGTTTCTTCAATAAAATTCGATGTGTACTCTAACCGGTGATGACTTTTATTAGACTGACTGTCATTTGGACCGACTATTTAGGAAAATCAGAGAAAAATATCATTTGCATAATAATTTGGAACACAGTGTATGTGTGTGTGTGTATCACCAAACAATCATGAAGCATCTTTCATTTCACCAGACCTGTTCAAAAGAAGCTGAGCTGTGATTGGTTGCTATGAGCAACAGATTTCCTTGCAACCAATCACTAAGCATCTCTCATTTCACCAGAACTGGTTAAAAGAAGCTGAGCTGTGATTGGTTGCTATGAGCAAGTTTTCCCACTTGACAACACCTCAGCAGACACTGACATGGTGGGAGAAATCTAGCATCCCCGGGAACATAAGCTCCCAGCCATTGTCTGCCCCCCAGAAAGGAGCAGAGAGCACATGACAGAAATGAATGCCCCCCCCCCTCCCTGCCCATATCCCTATCACACATCCTCCATCATATAGGCACATCTTCCCTCTTAGGCTATGTGCACACGGAGTTTTTTGGCTCTCCGGATTTTGAAATAAAAACCGCAGGTAAATCCGCAGGACTTTATTGTCCTGCAGTTTTACACCTCATAATGGATGAGGTGTGAAACTGCAGCGTTTCTGCACTAAAGAATTGACATGCTGCGGATTGTAAACCGCAGCAAAACCGAGCGGAAAAATCTGCAGCATGTGCACTGCGTTTTCCAGTTTACCATTGAAAAAAATGGTACTGTACAACGCACCTAAATCTGCTGCGGACCCGCAGCTGCAGAAACGCTGCGGATCCGCAGCAGAATCCGCACCGTGTGCACATACCCTTAAAGGGATCATTGGTATGGAAGTCAGAGCAAATCCATTCAGCTCTTTGGTTTTGACCCCAGGCCTCTATTAAAGGGATCATTGGTATGGAAGTTAGGACCGTTCCACTCAGCACTCTGGTTCTGACCTCAGGCTGATGGGATGATCTGGGATATTAGGGGTAGTAGTCCGGTGGCTCTGGCTGACGGGATGATGTGGGATATTAGGGGTAGTAGTCCGGTGGCTCTGGCTGACGGGATGATGTGGGATATTAGGGGTAGTAGTCCGGTGGCTCTGGCTGACGGGATGATGTGGGATATTAGGGGTAGTAGTCCGTTGGCTCTGGCTGATGGGATGATGTGGGATATTAGGGGTAGTAGTCCCGTGGCTCTGGCTGACGGGATGATGTGGGATATTAGGGGTAGTAGTCCGTTGGCTCTGGCTGACGGGATGATGTGTGATATTAGGGGTAGTAGTCCCGTGGCTCTGGCTGACGGGATGATGTGGGATATTAGGGGTAGTAGTCCCGTGGCTCTGGCTGACGGGATGATGTGGGATATTAGAGGTAGTAGTCCGTTGGCTCTGGCTGATGGGATGATGTTGGATATTAGGGGTAGTAGCCTCGTGGCTCTGGCTGACGGGATGATGTGGGATATTAGTGGTAGTAGTCCGGTGGCTCTGGCTGACGGGATGATGTGGGATATTAGAGGTAGTAGCCCCGTGGCTCTGGCTGACGGGATGATGTGGGATATTAGGGGTAGTAGTCCGGTAGCTCTGGCTGACGGGATGATGTGGGATATTAGGGGTAGTAGTCCGTTGGCTCTGGCTGATGGGATGATGTGGGATATTAGGGGTAGTAGTCCGTTGGCTCTGGCTGATGGGATGATGTTGGATATTAGGGGTAGTAGCCTCGTGGCTCTGGCTGACGGGATGATGTGGGATATTAGTGGTAGTAGTCCGGTGGCTCTGGCTGACGGGATGATGTGGGATATTAGAGGTAGTAGCCCCGTGGCTCTGGCTGACGGGATGATGTGGGATATTAGGGGTAGTAGTCCGGTAGCTCTGGCTGACGGGATGATGTGGGATATTAGGGGTAGTAGTCCGTTGGCTCTGGCTGACGGGATGATGTGGGATATTAGGGGTAGTAGTCCGTTGGCTCTGGCTGACGGGACGATGTGGGATATTAGGGGTAGTAGTCCCGTGGCTCTGGCTGACGGGATGATGTGGGATATTAGAGGTAGTAGTCCGGTGGCTCTGGCTGATGGGATGATGTGGGATATTAGGGGTAGTAGTCCGTTGGCTCTGGCTGACAGGACGATGTGGGATATTAGGGGTAGTAGTCCGTTGGCTCTGGCTGACAGGATGATGTGGGATATTAGGGGTAGTAGTCCCGTGGCTCTGGCTGATGGGATGATGTGGGATATTAGACGTAGTAGTCCGGTGGCTCTGGCTGATGGGATGATGTGGGATATTAGGGGTAGTAGTCCGGTGGCTCGGGCTGATGGGATGATGTGGGATATTAGGGGTAGTAGTCCGGTGGCTCGGGCTGACTGGATGATGTGGGATATTAGAGGTAGTAGTCCGGTGGCTCTGGCTGATGGGATGATGTGGGATATTAGGGGTAGTAGTCCGGTAGCTCTGGCTGATGGGATGATGTGGGATATTAGGGGTAGTAGTCCGGTGGCTCTGGCTGACGGGATGATGTGGGATATTAGAGGTAGTAGTCCGGTGGCTCTGGCTGATGGGATGATGTGGGATATTAGGGGTAGTAGTCCGGTGGCTCTGGCTGACGGGATGATGTTGGATATTAGGGGGAGTAGTCGGTGGCTCTGGCTGACGGGATGATGTGGGATATTAGGGGTAGTAGTCCAGTGGCTCTGGCTGATGGGATGATGTGGGATATTAGGGGTAGTAGTCCGGTGGCTCTGGCTGACGGGATGATGTGGGATATTAGAGGTAGTAGTCCGTTGGCTCTGGCTGACGGGACGATGTGGGATATTAGAGGTAGTAGTCCGGTGGCTCTGGCTGACGGGATGATGTGGGATATTAGAGGTAGTAGTCCGGTGGCTCTGGCTGATGGGATGATGTGGGATATTAGGGGTAGTAGTCCATTGGCTCTGGCTGACGGGACGATGTGGGATATTAGGGGTAGTAGTCCGTTGGCTCTGGCTGACAGGATGATGTGGGATATTAGGGGTAGTAGTCCCGTGGCTCTGGCTGATGGGATGATGTGGGATATTAGAGGTAGTAGTCCGGTGGCTCTGGCTGATGGGATGATGTGGGATATTAGGGGTAGTAGTCCGGTGGCTCGGGCTGATGGGATGATGTGGGATATTAGGGGTAGTAGTCCGGTGGCTCGGGCTGACTGGATGATGTGGGATATTAGAGGTAGTAGTCCGGTGGCTCTGGCTGATGGGATGATGTGGGATATTAGGGGTAGTAGTCCGGTGGCTCGGGCTGACTGGATGATGTGGGATATTAGAGGTAGTAGTCCGGTGGCTCTGGCTGACGGGATGATGTGGGATATTAGAGGTAGTAGTCCGGTGGCTCTGGCTGATGGGATGATGTGGGATATTAGGGGTAGTAGTCCGGTGGCTCTGGCTGACGGGATGATGTGGGATATTAGGGGTAGTAGTCCGGTGGCTCTGGCTGACGGGATGATGTGGGATATTAGGGGTAGTAGTCCGGTGGCTGTGATGGAATGATGTGGGATATTAGGGGTAGTAGTCTGGTGGCTCTGGCTGACGGGACGATGTGGGATATTATAGTGAATACGGCTATGCGGAGTGGGCGGGGCTATACACTCAGCTTTATATATATATATATATATATATATATATATATATATATATATATAGATATAATCATTATAATTTGTTAAAATTAACTAGTTAGTTACTATGCCCGGGCAGCGCCGTGCTCTTCAGCTAGTATAGATAGATAGACAGACAGACCACCCTAGGGGGTGGTTTGGACTTTTTGTATATGGAGCAGTGGATCTTGAGATTTGCACCCGCTCTTCTACATTCCCGGACTGGTATTTTATATCTATAGATAGATAGATTTTATGAGCGATTCCAGCATCTGTGGTTTGTTAATCCAGTTATTACTAAGCAACAATGAAAAGTCATCATGTGATATAAAAGTATAATCACCACACTTAGTTTTACTGGAGCCGTTTATACTTCTGCTCGCAGCTATTTGCATTTTATGGAATATTTTTGGCAGTCAGTTTCTACAACACCCTGAGATTCCTCACGTGTCCTGATAAAGACCATACACTGGGACATTACCTGTGTTATCTGCTGCAGATAATAATAAGCCGAATACCCACAAGATTTGTAGAAAGTGTCATCTAATGATCAGAATTACGCAGATTACACATAAAGAGGATTCGGGGCTTTACATGCGAAGAAGGAGGAAGAGAGATATATACATTTGGGAAATATATGATAAAGAAATGATAGATTAATTTGAAAAAGATAAATACAAATTTAAAGAAAACTTTTATTAATGGGCACAATAATTCTTTCCCAAGAAACGTTTTCAGATAGAACCGAAACCTCGCCCAAATGTATCTACCTCACTATTACATAGCACTTTTTTCACCTTTACAAAAGTGGTGTGCTGCCTCCATTTTTTACTATATAGATAGATAATAGATAGATAAAAACAGGGGTGTAATGACCGCGGAAGCAAAGGTCGTGGCCGGGCTGGTGCGGGTTAGGGGCCCGCCGATGCCAGCACAATCTTCAGCTGGATGTGGGTCGTCAGATGTGCATTCAGCTGAAGTGTATTGCAGCACAGAGACCCATTGGGTCAGTGCACATCGCCAGCCAATCAGAGGCCGGCAGGGTGATGTCATGCTCTCCTGTCACTTGCATGTTGAAGTCAGCTGCCGGCTTCAGAAGACGCTGCATGGCGGGGGAGCGGAAGGAAGGGGAGTATAATGGTTTATTCTTTTGCATGCGTTAAAGAACAGTGGCAGAATGGGGGATATATATACCAGGATAGAGGATATATATTCCAGGATGGGGCCCAGGATAGAGGATATATATATCAAGATGGGGCATATATATATACCAGGATGGGGCCCAGGATAAGGGATCTATATACCAGGATGGGGGACATATACTAGGATAGAGGATATATATACCAGGATGGGGCTCAGGATAGAGGCTATATATATCAAGATGGGGCATATATATATACCAGGATGGGGCCCAGGATAAGGGACCTATATACCAGGTTGGGGGACATATACTAGGATAGAGGATATATATTCCAGAATGGGGCCCAGGATAGAGGATATATATATCAGATGGGGCATATATATATACCAGGATGGGGCCCTGGATAAGGGACCTATATACCAGGATGGGGGACATATATTCCAGGATGGGGCCCAGGATAGAGGATATACTTTATATAAATCAGATGGGGGGGGTATAGATACCAGGACAAGACCCAAGATACGGGACATATATACTAGGATAGAGGACATATATTTCAGGATAGAAGACATATATACCAGGATGGGGCCAGGAAGGGGAACATATTTATCAGGACACATATACTAGGATCCCGGCCCAAATCTTGCATCGGGGCCCATCAGGTTCTAGTTATGCCACTGGATAGATAGCTACACTGTGCTAGATGGCAAAAAAAGTGCAACAGTTCCCCCTCTCTTTGACCTGCAGAGTAACAGTGTAACAGCAGAAATAAAACCTATTCCTGTAGTGATGCCTCCTCTTGTGACGCCATCACAAAGCTATCATGCGGTATTAATGCTGATGTCCCCTTATGTGGTCCCCGTGCAATGCTAAAATTCCCCTGTACCACAGCACATTTAAGCTAAACGTGTGTCCAATGATGCACGTCACACTATAAAAGGCGCTGGCATCAGCAAGCCTTCTTCTTCCACAGGCCCAGTTGTGATCGTGACACCCCTGTAAGTCGGGTGTAATGTATACCAACCTTTAATGTGAAGGACACAATATGGGTGGAATAGCATGTAGAGGAGGTGAGAAGTATGGAAAGGTGGCATTGCGTGGAAGAACATTGTGGTATCATGGCGTGAAGAGGGGGCAGCTTTGGGGTACAGTGTGGAGATGCGAACAGCGTGAGGGGATACAATGGAGAGGGAACAGTTTGAAATGGGGACAGTGTGATGGTGATAATTCATAAGGACGGACATTTTGGCTTCATCGTTCATAAGAGGTATGGTTTGGGGCTATAGGTATGGGGGATGGTGTGGAAGAAATATTTTATGCGAGAGGACAGTGTGTCAGCTACAGTTTGTAAGTAGGACAATGGGAGACATTCGTAGGGGGATGACATGAGAGCGATATTTTGTAGGAGAGGACAGTGTGGAGGCTATGTACCATATCTCAAGATGGAGATGAAAGGGATGAGAACGGCTCTAATGTGAGAAGATGTCGTCTATTCAGTACTCCTCTTTGTCCCCATTGGGGCTCAATATCAAAATTACCTATGAAGTACTGTATGTCGTTTTGGAGTGTGGGAGGGAACAGAAGTTACTAATTGTGGCTCATCATTATGATCTTCAGTCTGATGATGACTAGTAAGAAGATCTCTGATCACCTCCTTGCCATTGTTAAAAACATACTGGGAGTTGGTCCATTTGGACCGTAAGGGCTTTATAGTAAAGATTAAAATCTTAGAGTCGAAATCTATAAACAAATATGTCTCGCCATGAAGCTCTTTGAATTTCAATGGATATTACATAAAAGGATATTTTCCATTAACACTAGATTTTGCTGCAAATTTTCTTTTTAGGATTCAAGTATTGATGGTTACATAGTTAGCAAGGCCGAAAAAAACATGTGTCCATCCAGTTCAGCCTATATTCCGTCAGATCTACGTCCTTCTAAAGAACCTAATAACTGTAAGATACAATATTGTTACGCTCCAGGAAGACATCCAGGCCTCTAGTGAACCCCTCGTCTGAGTTTGCCATCATCACCTCCTCAGGCAGGGAATTCCAGATTCTCACTGCCCTAACAGTAAAGAATCCTCTTCTATGTTGGTGGAGAAACCTTCTCTCCTCCAGACACAGAGAATGCCCCCTTGTGACCGTCTCCTTCCTTGGTATAAACAGATCCTCGGAGAGATATTTGTATTGTCCCCTTATATACTTATACATGATTATTAGATCGCCCCTCGGTCGTCTTTTTTCCAGACTAAATAATCCTAATTTTGCTAATCTCTCTGGGTATTGTAGTTCCCCCATCCCCTTTATTAATTTTGTCGCCCTCCTTTGTACTCACTCTAATTCCATTATATCCTTCCTGAGCACCGGTGCCCAAAACTGTACACAGTACTCCATGTGCGGTCTAACCAGGGACTTGTACAGAGGCAGTATAATGCTCTCATCATGTGTATCCAGACCTCTTTTATTGCACCCCATGATCCTGTTTGCCTTGGCAGCCGCTGTCTGGCACTGGCTGCTCCAGGTAAGTTTATCAGTAATTAGGATCTCCAAGTCCGTCTCCATGTCAGATTTACCCTGTGGTTTCCCATTCAGTGTGTAATGGTGATATTGATTCCTTCTTCCCATGTGTATAACCTTACATTTATCATTGGTAAACCGCATCTACCACCTTTTGGCCCAAGTTTCCAACTTATCCAGATCCATCTGTAGCAGAATACTATCTTCTCTTGTACTGACTGCTTTACATAGATTTGTATCATCTGCAAATATCAATATTTTACTGTGTAAACCTTCTACCAGATCATTAATAAATATATTGAAGAGAAGAGGTCCCAACACCGACCCCTGCGGTCCCCACTGATCACAGCGACCCAGTTAGAGAATATACCATTTATAACCCCCCTCTGCTTTCTGTCACTAAGCCAGTTACTTACCCATTTACCCACATTTTCCCCCAGACCCAGCATTCTCATTTTGTGCACCTCTTGTGTGGCACTGTATTAAACGCTTTGGAAAAATCAAGTTACCATATATACTCGCGTATAAGCCGAGATTTTCAGCCCTTTTTTTGGTCTGAAAGTCCCCCTCTTAGCTTATACGCGAGTCATATACTGTACACCAGGGGGTCAGCGGGGGAGGGGGAGCGGGGGTGTCAGATCATACTGAACCCCTGGTGCATCTCTGCAGCCCCCCTGCTTGTCCCACGGTCTCTGGCGCCTGCCTTCAGCGGTCATGTGGAACCTCTCATTAAAGATATGAATATGCGCATATTCATGTCTTCAATGAGCGATATCACGTGACTGCTGAAGGCAGGCGCCGGAGACTGTGGGAGAATGGGGCTTCAGAGACGCGCCAGGGGGATGAGTATATGCGATATTCACCTGACCAGTTCCCACACTGCTCGCCGCTGTCTGCCGCGTCCTCTGTCAGTGATGTTCAGGTCAGAGGGCGCGATGATGTAGTTAGTGTGTGCCGCGCCCTCTGCTGCCTGAACTTCACTGAGAGACGACATGGCAGGCAGCGGCGAGCAGTGTGGGAACAGGGACAGGTGAATATCTCAGGTGCCGGGTCCTGAGCCAGCAGCGACAGAGAGGCGAGTATGTCATTTTTTTTATTTGCAGCAGCAGCGGCATATTGGGCATATTCTATGGAGCATTTTATGATGGCATATTCTATGGAGCATTTTATGGGGGCATATTCTATGGGGCATACTCTATGGAGCATCTTATGGGGGCATATTCTATGGAGCATCTTATGGGGCAGCATATTCAATGGAGCATCTTATGGGGCAGCATAGTCTATGGAGCATCTTATGGGACAGCATATTCTATTTAGCATCTTATGGGGGCATAATCTATGGAGCATCTTATGGGGCATATTCTATGGAGCATCTTATGGGGCAGCATATTCTATGAAGCATCTTATGGGGCATATTCTATGGAGCATCTTATGTGGCATATTCTATGGAGCATCTTATGGGGGCATAATCTATGGAGCATCTTATGGGGCAGCATAGTCTATGGAGCATCTTATGGGACAGCATATTCTATTTAGCATCTTATGGGGCATATTCTATGGAGTATCTTATGGGGCAGCATATTCTATGAAGCATCTTATGGGGCATATTCTATGGAGCATCTTATGGGGCATATTATTCTATGGAGTATCTTATGGGGCCATTATTAACCTTTATGCAGCATTATATGGGGTGTATTTTGTATGGAGCATCTTATAGGGCCCTCATTAACTGTATGGAGCATTATATGGGGCTCCTGATTAAATATGGATATTCAAAAACATTTAACCTACTGATGTCTCAATTAATTTTACTTTTATTGGTATCTATTTTTATTTTTGAAATTTACCAGTAGCTGCTGCAATTTCCACCCTAGGCTTATACGCGAGTCAATAAGGTTTCCTGTTTTTTTGTGGCAAAATTAGGGGGGTCGGCTTATACAGGGGTCGGCTTATTCACGAGTATATACTATACCACATCCAATGACTCACCTTGGTCCAGTCTATAGCTTAACTCTTCATAAAAGCTGATTAGATTGGTGTGACAGCAGCGATTCCTCATAAACCCATGCTGATATGGAGTTACACAGTTATTCTCATGGAGATAATCCAGACTATCATCCCTCAGAAACCCTTCAAATATTTTACCAACAATAGAGGTTAGACATACTGGCCTATAATTTCCAGGTCACTTTTAGAGCCTTTTTGAATACTGATACCACATTTGCTATGCGCCAGTCGATGTGGAACAGACCCCGTCAGTATAGAGTCCTTAAATATAAGAAATAATGGCTTGTCTATTATATTACTTAGTTCTCTTAGTACTCGTGGGTGTATGCCATCCGGACCCGGAGATTTATCTATTTTAATCTTATTTAGCCAGTTTCGCACCTCTTCTTGGGTTAGATTGGTTTCCCTTAATATAGGGTTTTCTTTGTCTTTCGGCATTTCACCTAGCATTTTATTTTCCACCGTGAATACCGTGGAGAAGAAGGTGGTTCTGGTGATGTACTCATGTACTGATGATGGTTCTGGTGCTGTATTCAAATACTGATCTTGGTTCTGTATTCATGCACTGTTTTTGTTTCCGGTCTTGTACAGATTTATCAATCCACATCTTGTTAAAGGATGTGCAACATTGGCCATATGTTAATAAAGTATTGTGCCGTCTGACAAGATGTGGATTACTTCATCTGCACTTATGTTATGAGTGTTAAACCTCTTATTTAGTGGGGATGAATGGGGGGCAGAAATATGAGATTCCTACCTCTGTGTGCTGTATGATCTATGTGCATTCTGTGCAATGGATACTTGTGTTACACATTCTACCTCCCTAAAAATGCAATAAAAAGCAATCGAAATGTGGAATGTATCCCAAGATGTTATCAATAAAAACATCAACACAGAGAAAAAAAAAGAAGCCATACAATGAAGACTGTAATAGTGAAAGCCAAAAATCAATGTAGGAATTACATTTATTTACATAGAACATAGAAACAAAGTAACATAATTTGCACTTTAAGAATTGCTGACAGCTAGTGTTGAGCATTCCGATACCGCAAGTATCGGGTATCGGCCGATACTTGCTGTATCGGAATTCCGATACCGACTTCCGATATTTTTTCAATATCGGAATTCGGCATCGGAATCGGAAGTTCAGTTGATTGACGGCCTGACGTCATCATGATGCGCGGTGTGTGCGCATCATGATGCGCCGTCATTTCGGGCCTTCCGGGGGTCTCTGCCGGCCTGCCGGGGGGCTGTGCCGGCCTGCCGGGGGGCTGTGTGGACTGCCCGGGGTCTGTACCGGCCTGCCGGGGGGCTGTGCCGGCCTGCCGGTGGTCTGTGCACCCTGTGGGGGTCTGTACCGGCCTGCCGGGGGGCTGTGCTGATGTCCGGGGGTCTGTGCAAGCATCGTCCGATGGGACTACAAGTCCCATCGGGCGATGCCTGCTACCATGACAGTGATTGACACATTAGCCAATGATGGGACAGTAGTAGTCCCATCATCCGGCTAATGTGTTAAATGTTAAAAAAAAAAAAAAAAAAAAAAAAATACTACATGCATGCTACATACATACTACATGCATGCTACATATATACTACATACATACTACATACATGCTACATACATACTGCATGCTACATACATACTACATACATACTACATACATACTACATATATACTACATACATACTACATACATGCTACATACATACTGCATGCTACATACATACTACATACATACATACTACATACATACTACATACATGCTACATACTGCATGCTACATACATACTACATACATACTACATGCATGCTACATACATACTACATATATACTACATACATACTACATACATGCTACATACATACTGCATGCTACATACATACTACATACATACTACATGCATACTACATATATACTACATACATACTACATACATGCTGCATGCTACATATATACTACATGCTACATACATACTACATGCATGCTACATACATACTACATATATACTACATGCATGCTACATACATACTACATACTACATATATACTACATACATACTACATATATACTACATACATACTGCATGCTACATACATGCTACATACATACTACATACATACTACATACATACTACATGCATGCTACATGCATGCTACATACATACTACATGCATGCTACATACATACCACATACATACTACATGCTACATACATACCACATATATACTACATACATACAATACATTCATACAATACATACATAGACATACAGTACATATAACATAGAGTAACATACTTACCAATACTTGTCACATTGTTCCCCGAAGCCATTGTCTATTCCGGGATAAATATTAACATAACAAACCACAAAAATACTCACCCACGATCCGAAGCAGTCCACGAGTGTGTCCCACGACGATCTTGGGTAGAGAACTGCAGCATCAGATGATGCTGCCGTTCTCTACGGGCTGTAGGAATCCAATGACGGAAGGTAGGTATCCTTCCGCACTGTATTCCTCCGCCACTTAAAAAAAAAAGTCCCTAGTCTCACTTTATGCCATTGCTGTGTGGGAATTTCCCACACAGCAATGGCATAAAGTGAGACTAGGGACTTTTTTTTTTTTAAGTGGCGGAGGAATACAGTGCGGAAGGATACCTACCTTCCGTCATTGGATTCCTGCAGCCCGTAGAGAACGGCAGCATCATCTGATGCTGCAGTTCTCTACCCAAGATCGTCGTGGGACACACTCGTGGACTGCTTCGGATCGTGGGTGAGTATTTTTGTGGTTTGTTATGTTAATATTTATCCCGGAATAGACAATGGCTTCGGGGAACAATGTGACAAGTATTGGTAAGTATGTTACTCTATGTTATATGTACTGTATGTCTATGTATGTATTGTATGAATGTATTGTATGTATGTAGTATATATGTGGTATGTATGTAGCATGTAGTATGTATGTGGTATGTATGTAGCATGCATGTAGTATGTATGTAGCATGCATGTAGTATGTATGTAGTATGTATGTAGTATATATGTAGTATGTAGTATGAATGTAGTATATATGTAGTATGTATGTAGCATGTAGTATGTAGCATGCATGTAGTATATATGTAGTATGTATGTAGTATGTATGTAGCATGCATGTAGTATATATGTAGTATGTAGCATGTAGTATGTATGTAGCATGCATGTAGTATGTAGCATGTAGTATGTATGTAGCATGCATGTAGTATGTATGTAGTATATATGTGGTATGTATGTAGCATGCAGTATGTATGTAGCATGCATGTAGTATATATGTAGTATGTATGTTGCATGTAGTATTTATGTAGTATGAATGTAGCATGTATGTAGTATGTAGTATGAATGTAGCATGTATGTAGTATGCATGTTGTATGTATGTAGCATGTAATTTTTTTTTTTTTTTTTACATTTAACACATTAGCCGGATGATGGGACTACTACTGTCCCATCATTGGCTAATGTGTCAATCACTGTCATGGTAGTAGGCATCGCCCGATGGGACTTGTAGTCCCATCGGACGATGCCTGCACAGACCCCCGGAGCCTGCACAGACCACCGGCAGGCCGGCACAGCCCCCCGGCAGGCCGGCACAGCCCCCCGGAGCCGGCACAGCCCCCCGGCAGGCCGGCACAGCCCCCCGGCAGGCCGGCACAGCCCCCCGGAGCCTGCACAGCCCCCCGGCAGGCCGGCACAGCCCCCCGGCAGGCCGGCACAGCCCCCCGGAGCCTGCACAGACCACCGGCAGGCCGGCACAGACCACCGGAGCCTGCACAGACCCCCTGGCAGGCCGGCACAGCCCCCCGAAAGGCCCGTACAGACCCCAGAGAGGCTGTACAAGGGCAGGAAAGGGTTTTTCTTATTCCGATACCGGAAGTCCCATAGACTTGAATGGGACTTCCGGTATCGGAATCGGCGATACCGATACTTTTTTTAAAGATCGGCCGATACCATCCGATACGATACTTTGAAGTATCGGACGGTATCGCTCAACTCTACTGACAGCAGTTGATTGACACTGGTTATTGCAGATAAGTTGTGTTTGGTTTAATATTCCCAAATTCTTTAACGCATCATTTTACCCAGTGTTTCATATTGAAAGGTTTTTTCTCCCTCCCGGCAGCAAGCAGGAAACTGAGAAGCTGGGGATAAGGTGCGCTCCTTAAAGGATGCTGTGCAAGAAATTCTTCTTGATTGACAGTTCCGACCAGTGATATTGTCGTATCGCGAGCCCAAAATGTGCACTCTCAATGCAGCATCTATGAGGGATTCCAGCTCTCCTGTCTCTATACAGCACATGTTCAGAAGCAACAGCAGTATGGAAGACCATATACTGCAGTAATGAGCAGAATAGCTGTAATTCCAGCTTTGGAGCGATATAAAACACTTACTAGAAAGCAGCAGCGCGGAGGACATGATGCAACAGTATTAAACATCGTAGCTGTGAATACAGCTCTGGGATGAAATACAAGACATACTAGAAAGTCGCAGAACGGAGAACATTATGCAGCATTATTTAGCAATGTACAGGGTGGGCTATTTATATGGATACACCTAAATAAAATGGGAATGGTTGGTGATATCAACTTCCTGTTTGTGGCACATTAGTATATGGGAGAGGGAAAACTTTTCAAGATGGGTGGTGACCATGGTGGCCATTTTGAAGTCAGCCATTTTGGATCCAACTTTATTTTTTCCAATGGGAAAAGGGTCATGTGACACATCAAACTTATTGAGAATTTCACAAGAAAAACAATGGTGTGCTTGGTTTTAAAGTAACTTTATTCTTTCATGAGTTATTTACAAGTTTATGACCACTTATAAAATGTGTTCAAAGTGCTGCCCATTGTGTTGGATTGTCAATGCAACCCTCTTCTCCCACTCTGGACACACTGATAGCAACACTGCAGAAGAAATGCTAGCACAGATGCCTTCAGATGACCCAAAAGAGAAAAGTCTAAGGGGGTCAGATCAGGAAAGTAGCAACATGAATGAATATATACAGCATTATTGAGAGGTATAGCTGTGAATCCAGCTCTAGGGTGAGATAAAGTATAATGTACACCACTTTTTTCTTTCAGTACTGTGGTCTTGTGCTCAAATCCCATCAAGGTCATCAACTGCAAAGTGTTTGTATCTTCTTCGTGGGTTTTGTCTGAGTACTACAGTTACCTCCCACAGTCCAAAAATGCATTAATAGTGAATTCAGATTGTGGGGACAATGATGATGATGTCTGTAAAGCGCTGTGGAATATGATGGCATTATGTCATTAAATCAGTGAGCAGCAGCACTATCTGTGTGTGTCTGTGCCTCTCTGCTTTCCATCCCCACTCCATAGACTTCAATAGGCAGCTGTAAGCTGAATATTTTTCTCTGGAGGGGGAATCCATCTACAAAGTGTTTCACAAATATTTGAAAGCAAATAGGACTCAGTAGCGCCTCCTATGGTCCACACTAGTGATGGTGACCATATATCAGTATGTTCTATTCACAGTCAGTCTTGCTGTGGCCTCTTGACTCAAGGACAATTGGTTGACAACCCAATAAGAAGAAGAGAAGGCCTGGTCTTGTTCACAAGTGGTCAAGTTGGGGAGCCGTTAGCAGACACCCGTTGATGATGAAGCAACAGATAAAATAGTTTAGACCATGAAAAACACATACTGAAAAGCTGGGTCATCCCAATAAAAAGTTGGGAGGAACAAATGTATGAAAGTAGAGCACTACTTATCTTTTTACTAGGAGATGGAGCATCACCCCCTGGCGCAGGCTTGTAATATATCGGAGCTGTGTGCCAAGTACACACGGAAACGTCTCATGACTCATTTCATGGAAGCATTCCGGCTCCTCATCATCAGTCAGGCATGAAATACATAACTGCGGACTAATAAAACATAGCCAGAGTGATAATAACATTATTTATCCTGCAGATTAGTTATCCCCAGATGCTGATGTGGAATGGACTCTAATGAGGACAAGACGCTCGCACCAACAAAAATATTGTTTGAAAGTTAAGATTTTCTCTCGCTTTGGAGGATCCAACATGTCCAAGAATTACAAGGACAGTACATTGATGAGTGTAATTCCTCTTCTCTCCTGCGGTGGCACTGTATAAAAGTCATATACTTGCTGTCACATTCCTGTAGAGATCATTGCTGATCACTGGAGGTCTCAGCATTAAAAAGAACTGAGATGGACGTCAAGGGACCTTCTTGTCCAAAGAAAAAAGTTTCTTCATCTTCTCCTTTCTGACAGTCCGTGATGCCATCCGAGTGCGGTCCAAAGTTTTCATGGACCCATAGAGTTGGATTGTTGAGACACATGTCTCCCCAGTTTTGCACTGCTGACCACAGACATGTGAATGGTCCTAAATATGGTCGTATATACCGTCATAGGTACGAGTGCTATCCATGACAACCACGGACAACACTGATGGTCATTGTGAACGCAAACCATTTAGGGGCCACCTGTCCTCTAGTAGTCAGTGCTAACCCCGGCTGCAGAAACAACCTGGTGACTCCTGTAACAATGCAGTCCCATTTTAGGTTTATTATTCCTTTCATCCGCTTGATAATTATGTTGACCGTTACATGTTAGGGCCCCGTCACACATAGCGACTCACCAGCGATTCCGACAACGATATCAACGTGTCAGGATCGCTGGTGAGTCGCTACATGATCGCTGGTGAGCTGTCAAACAGGCAGCTTCACCAGCGATCAGCACCAGCGAGGCCGAGCGCGCGGCGTCGCTGTGTACGTTACCAGCGCGCTGATGCAGGGAGCTGGTAACTAATGTACACATCAGGTTTCTAAGGGGCGTGCGTCACTTAGAAACCCGATGTGTACCTTGGTTACCAGCGCGCTGATCGCTGGTCTCCCGCCTGTCACACGCAGCGATGCATGCTGGCCAGCGGGAGACCAGCGATCAAAAAAACGATCAGTGATACCGGCAGGGGGGCCGGTCGCTGATAGCTGTCTCACACAGCAATCTCGCTATCGAGATCGCTATGTGTGACGGGGGCTTTAGACTCACATAGTCATGCCTAATCATCAAATCGGTGTCCAATTGTCCAACATTTTAGCTTTAGGAGAAAGGAATTAATAAAATGTATTCATTGTGGGCAAAAAAAATGACGGCTCTTACTGCCTTATATGACGGCTCTTACTGCCTTAAATGACGGCTCTTACTGCCTTATATGACGGCTCTTACTGCCTTATATGACGGCTCTTACTGCCTTCCTTCCAGGTCAAATGCAAAATGTCGCTTTCCTACATAAATGTGCCTCCATATTCTGAAGTAACGAGACCCACTGTGCAACATGGACATGGCTTCCATCGCCCGACTCTTTAAAAACAGACCACCCCTCTATAGATGCAGGATCGGGGGATGGAGAAGACTTATGTTGACGATCCATCAGGTCACCTTAGCGGATGAATATTCGAGAGGCTCCTTCATCTTTTTCTTCATCGTCCTCTTGTTTTCAGTAATAAATACATTTCTTTGTCCACGAAGTTCTCCAACCTGAAATGCGGAAAGTCTTCATTCCTCACATTATCAGGGACACATTCCCCGGAGAACACACCAAGCCGGTTTTACAGAAACCCCCACAACCACTCCCAGCTCTTCACCCTTTACTTCTCGGGCTTCTACCAAGTGTCCACTCGGCACTAATCTTTTGAGCATTGATACTTTGCCACTTGTGACCATAACTTCTAGACCAATATGGTGTTTGACCCCAATAATCCACATGAACAAGGCACCATAGAGGTAAACCGTGCACCAGTATTGGGTCTCTCAACCAAAGTATTAACCCAAGGAGTGTGGAAATGGACAGAAACAAAAAACAAACCCTATCGTTTTGGGCGACAGTACCCAACATCATAATGGGACCTCATTTGACCCCTTGTCCTTGGGAACGATCCTTTTAAGATTCTGTAATAAAGCTATGCTAAGGCATTCATGTGACGCCAACTAAGATGGGTAAAATAAGGGATACATTTGTCAAGTCCTGACCCTCAGTTTGTCTTCTCAGACACGATGGAACCCAGAAGCTCCAAGATGGACAATATGTTGGCTTTTTCCATATTTCCCATTTAAACCACTTAAAGGGGAATATAGATTGTCAGCTCTGCCGGCAACCAGACAGATGTGGCCGTCATCTCCCCATAATGATTTTACAGCTCTTTATGCAACAGCTAATGAATTCCCGGTAATCAGCGCTGCTCTATAATCTCTATGAACATATTATTCTGTACTGTCCGGAATTAGAGCGAAGTAATTGGATTGAGATTATTTTATTGTTCTGGCTCATATCCAGAACACCTGAGTAATGCTCCCATCTCGTAACTAAACTCCACTACCTGTTGTAATAGTAGAGCTTTGTAACTGTTTGTCAGACTTGACATTTGTTTTTCAAAAATATGTCTTGTATTTTATATAAAGCCCATAAATTTTCCTGATCAGAAGGTAAATGTCTATATGAGTACGGACTAGTATTATAGTAGTTACAGTATATTCTTGTACATGGGGCAGTATTATAGTAGTTATATTCTTGAACATAGGGGACAGTATTATAGTAGTTATATTCCTGTACATAAGAGCAGTATGATAGTGGTTATATTCTTGTACATAGGGGCAGTATTATAGCAGTTATATTCTTGTACATAGGGGCAGTATTATAGTAGTTATATTCTTGTACATAGGGGCAGTATTATAGCAGTTATATTCTTGTACATAGGGGCAGTATTATAGTAGTTATATTCTTGTACATAGGGGGCAGTATTATAGTAGTTATATTCTTGTACATAGGGGCAGTATTATAGCAGTTATATTCTTGTACATAGGGGCAGTATTATAGTAGTTATATTCTTGTACATAGGGGGCAGTATTATAGTAGTTATATTCTTGTACATAGGGGCAGTATTATAGCAGTTATATTCTTGTACATAGGGGCAGTATTATAGTAGAAATATTCTTGTACATAGGGGCAGTATTATAGTAGTTATATTCTTGTACATAGGGGCAGTATTATAGTAGCTATATTCCTGTACATAAGAGCAGTATGATAGTAGTTATATTCTTGTACATGGGGGCAGTATTATAGCAGTTATATTCTTGTACATAGGGGCAGTATTATAGTAGTTATATTCTTGTACATAGGGGGCAGTATTATAGTAGTTATATTCTTGTACATAGGGGCAGTATTATAGCAGTTATATTCTTGTACATAGGGGCAGTATTATAGTAGTTATATTCTTGTACATAGGGGCAGTATTATAGTAGTTATATTCTTGTACATAGGGGGCAGTATTATAGCAGTTATATTCTTGTACATAGGGGCAGTATTATAGTAGTTATATTCTTGTACATAGGGGCAGTATTATAGTGGTTATATTCTTGTACATAGGGGCAGTATTATAGCAGTTATATTCTTGTACATAGGGGCAGTATTATAGTAGTTATATTCTTGTACATAGGGGCAGTATTATAGTAGTTATATTCATGCACATAGGGGATAGTATTATAGTAGTTATATTCCTGTACATAGCAGCAGTATTATAGTAGTCATATTCTTGTACATAGGGGCAGTATTATAGTAGTTATATTCTTGTACATAGGGGGCAGTATTATAGTAGTTATATTCTTGTACATAGGGGCAGTATTATAGCAGTTATATTCTTGTACATAGGGGCAGTATTATAGTAGAAATATTCTTGTACATAGGGGCAGTATTATAGTAGCTATATTCCTGTACATAAGAGCAGTATGATAGTAGTTATATTCTTGTACATGGGGGCAGTATTATAGCAGTTATATTCTTGTACATAGGGGCAGTATTATAGTAGTTATATTCTTGTACATAGGGGCAGTATTATAGTAGTTATATTCTTGTACATAGGGGCAGTATTATAGCAGTTATATTCTTGTACATAGGGGCAGTATTATAGTAGTTATATTCTTGTACATAGGGGCAGTATTATAGTAGTTATATTCTTGTACATAGGGGGCAGTATTATAGCAGTTATATTCTTGTACATAGGGGCAGTATTATAGTAGTTATATTCTTGTACATAGGGGCAGTATTATAGTGGTTATATTCTTGTACATAGGGGCAGTATTATAGCAGTTATATTCTTGTACATAGGGGCAGTATTATAGTAGTTATATTCTTGTACATAGGGGCAGTATTATAGTAGTTATATTCATGCACATAGGGGAAGTATTATAGTAGTTATATTCTTGTACATAAGAGCAGTATTATAGTAGTTATAGTCTTGCACATAGGAGCAGTATTATAGTAGTTATTTTCTTGTACATAGGGGGCAGTATTATAGTAGTTATTTTCTTGTACATAGGGGGCAGTATTATAGCAGTTATATTCCTGTACATAGGGGCAGTATTATAATAGTTATATTCTTGTACATAGGAGCAGTATTATAGTAGTTGTTTTCTTGTACATGGGGGCAGTATTATAGTAGTTATATACCTGTACATAGGGGCAGTATTATAGTAGTTATATTCTTGTACATAGGGGCAGTATTATAGTAGTTATTTTCTTGTACATAGGGGGCAGTATTATAGCAGTTATATTCCTGTACATAGGGGCAGTATTATAATAGTTATATTCTTGTACATAGGAGCAGTATTATAGTAGTTGTTTTCTTGTACATGGGGGCAGTATTATAGTAGTTATATACCTGTACATAGGGGCAGTATTATAGTAGTTATATTCTTGTACATAGGGGCAGTATTATAGTAGTTATATTCTTGTACATAAGAGCAGTATTATAGTAGTTATATTCTTGTACATAAGAGCAGTATTATAGTAGTTATATTCTTGTACATAGGGGCAATATTATAGTGGTTATATTCCTGTACATAGGAGCAGTATTATAGTAGTCATATTCTTGTACATAGGAGCAGTATTATAGTAGTCATTTTCTTGTACATAGGAGCAGTATTATAGTAGTTATATTCTTGTACATAAGAGCAGTATGATAGTGGTTATATTCCTGTACATAGGGGCAGTATTATAGTAGTTATATTCTTGCACATAGGGGTAGTATTATAGTAGTTATATTCTTATACATAGGAGCAGTATTATAGTATTTATATTCTTGCACATAGGAGCAGTATTATAGTAGTTATATTCTTGTACATAAGAGCAGTATTATAGTAGTTATATTCTTGTACATAGGGGCAATATTATAGTGGTTATATTCCTGTACATAGGAGCAGTATTATAGTAGTCATATTCTTGTACATAGGAGCAGTATTATAGTAGTCATTTTCTTGTACATAAGAGCAGTATTATAGTAGTCATATTCTTGTACATAGGGAGCAGTATTATAGTAGTTATATTCTTGTACATAAGAGCAGTATGATAGTGGTTATATTCCTGTACATAGGGGCAGTATTATAGTAGTTATATTCTTGTACATAGGAGCAGTATTATAGTAGTTATATTCTTGTACATAAGAGCAGTATGATAGTGGTTATATTCCTGTACATAGGGGCAGTATTATAGTAGTTATATTCTTGCACATAGGGGTAGTATTATAGTAGTTATATTCTTATACATAGGAGCAGTATTATAGTAGTTATATTCTTGCACATAGGAGCAGTATTATAGTAGTTATATTCTTGTACATAAGAGCAGTATGATAGTGGTTATATTCCTGTACATAGGGGCAGTATTATAGTAGTTATATTCTTGTACATAGGAGCAGTATTATAGTAGTTATATTCTTGTACATAAGAGCAGTATGATAGTGGTTATATTCCTGTACATAGGGGCAGTATTATAGTAGTTATATTCTTGCACATAGGGGTAGTATTATAGTAGTTATATTCTTGTACATAAGAGCAGTATTATAGTATTTATATTCTTGTACATAAGAGCAGTATGATAGTGGTTATATTCCTGTACATAGGGGCAGTATTATAGTAGTTATATTCTTGTACATAAGAGCAGTATGATAGTGGTTATATTCCTGTACATAGGGGCAGTATTATAGTAGTTATATTCTTGTACATAGAGGCAGTATTATAGTAGTTATATTCTTGTACATAAGAGCAGTATGATAGTGGTTATATTCCTGTACATAGTGGCAGTATTATAGTAGCTATATTCTTGTACATAGGGGCAGTATTATAGTATTTATATTCTTGTACATAGGAGCAGTATTATAGTAGTTATATTCTTGTACATAGGAGCAGTATTATAGTAGTTATATTCTTGCACATAGGAGCAGTATTATAGTAGTTATATTCTTGTACATAGGAGCAGTATTATAGTAATTATATTCTTGTACATAGGGGGCAGTATTATAGTAGTTATATTCTTGTACATAGGGGGCAGTATTATAGTAGTTATATTCTTGTACATAGGAGCAGTATTATGGTAGTTATATTCTTGTACATAGAGGCAGTACTATAGTAGTTATGTTCTTGTACATAGGGGCAGTATTATAGTAGTTATATTCTTGTACATAGGAGCAGTATTATAGTAGTTATATTCTTGTACATAGGGGGCAGTATTATAGTAGTTATTTTCTTGTACATAGGGGCAGTATTATAGTAGTTATATTCTTGTACATAGAGGCAGTACTATAGTAGTTATGTTCTTGTACATAGGGGCAGTATTATAGTAGTTATATTCTTTTACATAGGAGCAGTATTATAGTAGTTATATTCTTGCACATAGGAGCAGTATTATAGTAGTTATATTCTTGCACATAGGGGCAGTAAAATAGTGGGTATATTGCACATAGTGTGCAGTATTATATCATTTCTCTATTTAATCTGTTTTACTTGTTGAACTCCACAGAACCCAGCTATCTGATCTCTAGACTTAAATTAATGAGTAAATAATCCTTAAGCCACGTTTCCATGTAGCGTAAGTGTTGGTTTTTCTATTTAATTTTACTCATTTATATAGCGCCATTATTTCCACAGCACATTACACACATTATCATTGCTGTCCCGATGGGGCTCACAATCTAAATTCCCTATCAGTATGTCTCTGGAATGTGGGAGGAAACCGGATAACTCAGAGGAAACCCACACAAACACGGGGAGAACATACAAACTCCTTGTAGATGCTGTCCTTGGTGGAATTTGAACCCAGGACCCCAGCGCTGAAAGGTGGCAGTGCTAACCACTGAGCCACCGTGCCGCCCTATCATGGGCGTACCCACCGTGGCGTGGGGGGGTGGGGCAGCTGCCCCCCTTCCCCTAGAAGCAGGGGTACACAATCTAAGAATACCTCCTGGCCGAGCTTTTAAAGGGCCGCTGAGCTTCTGTGTATAATGGCACTGGTGGTAATAATAGTGTTGTTAGTATTGTGGTTTGTATTCATGATCAGTATTGTAGTATTTAATCACTGTCTGGTGGTAATTTTGGTCTGGTCACGGTGTGACGGTATTTGTCCCTAGTATGTGGTATTTTTTGGTCACTATGAGGCGGAATATGTAGTCTAGTTATGGTGTGGCGGTATTTCTCCTTGTATGTGGTATTTTTCAGTCACTATGTGATCTGTATATGGTGTGGTGGTATTTTTCCCCTGTATGTGGTATTATTGGTCTTGGTATAGCGGATTGTGTTGTGTATGGCGGTCATTTTTTCATTTTCCTTTCATTCACCTTTTTCGTTCTAAAATTTTACAACCTGAACAACCATGGCTTGACCCTCCCCCCCTATTTTTAATCCTGGGTACGCCCATGCGCCCTATCTTCATTTTACCTACAGGTGTCCACACCAGAATTTCCAACAGCAATCTGTTCTAATTAATGTGTTTTTGCTGCATTTTTAGATGCTTCTTGCTGGGATTTTGCACCTAAAAATGCAATTGCGTTTTTTTACATACCTTTTTCCAGGTTCCTACAAAATCCTATTGGGAAAAAATGTGCCAAAAAATGCACAGTTCAATGAACAGTGTGCATGAGTCTTCATACTATTACTATTTCATACGCCCTACTACTTGCACCAGTGACCCTATTCCCTCACATCTTCTCCAGTCCATTTCCCCGGCTGTCATCTCTCACCTAACCAAAAAAATTAACCCCTATCTCTCATTTGGAATCTTTCCCTGCTCATTTAAACACGTCAGCATACATCCATTACTTTAAAAAATCATCCCTAGACCTAACTAACTTTATAGACCTGTCTCTAATCTTTCCTTCATCTCTAAACTTCTGGAACACTTGGTCCACTCCCGGCTAATCTATTATCTCTCAGAGCACTCTCTTCTTGACACTCTACAATCCGGTTTCCGCTTTTTACACTCTACTGAAACTGCCCTCACTAAAGGCTCTAATGATCTACTAACAGCTAAATCTAATGGTCACTACTCCATGCTGATTCTCCTGGACCTCTCTGCAGCATTCGACACTGTGGATCACCAGCTCCTCCTCACTATGCTTCGCTCCATTGGCCTCAAGGACACCGCTCTCACTTATTTCTTGCACTATCTCTCTGACCGCTCCTTCACTGTTTCTTTTGCTGGCTTCTCTTCCTCTCCACTTCCCCTTATTATCGGGGTTCCTCAAGGATCAGTCCTAGGCCCTCTCCTCTTACTATTGGGGTTCCTCAAGGATCAGTTTTAGGCCCCCTACTCTTCTCCTTGTATACTTCCCTTATTGGAGAAATCATCAGTAGATTTGGTTTCCAGTACCATCCCTATGCTGATGACACCCAATTAAACACCTCTGCTCCTGACATCACGCCTACATTACTACAAAACACCATTGATTGTATTACCACCTTCTCCAACATCATGTCTTCCCTCTATCTGAAACTGCACCCATCAAAAACTGAACTTGTGTTTCCACCCACCACTAACCAACCTATGCCCGATATTGCCATTTCCGTGTGGTTCTACCATTACTCTGCAGCAACATGCTCGCTCTTTTGGCGTCTTACTTGACTCAGATCTTTCCTTCACTCCCCACATCCGATCACTCGCCCACTCATGTCACCTAGACCTCAAAAAACATTTCTAGAATTTAACCTTTCCTCACCTTTGACTCTGCAGAACCTCTAATTCATTCTTGTCTGGACTAATGCAACTCTCAACTAATCGGTCTCCCTCTTACCAAACTCTCCCCTCTCCATTCTCTCTTGAATGTGGCAGCCATAATCATATTCCTTTCCAACCGCTACACCAGTGCCTCCACCCTGTGCCAGTCATTACACTGGTTACCCATCTGATATAGTTAAATATAAATTCGACACTCTCACCCACAAAGCCCTCCATGGTTCAGCACCACCCTACATCTCCTCCCTCGTCTCAGTCTACCACCCTACCCGTGCCCTCCGTTCTGCTAATGACGTAAGACTAAGGGTATATTTCCACGCTGTGTACTTGCAGCGCCTTTGGACGCAGCGGAAACCTCGCTCCGGCCAAAGCGACGCCCCCTGTTGTACGTGCGAGGATGCCACATGTGCTCATTGAACACAAGCGGAATCAGCGCATCCTATCGATAGACTGGGTTATTTATCTTGTGGAGATGGAGAGAAATAGACATGCTGCGGTCTATAAAGACGCGCCGCATGTCCGTAATTTCTGGTGTGTCACCCGCGTCCCTGCACGTATAGTGGAGACGGGATTTTATAAAATCCCCTCCACTATGCTGTAACATCTGGACGCTGCTGTACACAGCATTCAATCCGCAGCAAAGCCTGAAAACATATGCTACGTGGAAACACACCCTAACATCCTTAATAATCTGAACCTCCCATTCCCGTCTCCAAGACTTCTCACGTGTTGTGCCAAGTTTTTTGGAATGCATTACCCAGGACAATTCGATTAATCCCCAATACCCACAGTTTAAACCATGCCCTAAAAACACCTCACCTCACTTACGTCGTATCTAACTATCCCTGTTTTGCTCATACAAAATTTTCTTCAAACTCTGGACCCTCGTATCATCTGTTCACACTCCCTAAGTTTATAATTGTTATTTAATTTTTTGCAAGTTCCCAATCGATTAATAATGGGTCATAAAGTCTCGCCATGAACTTCACTCCTCTGCATTCGGCACCAGGAGGTTTGGGGGTGAGCATTCAGGCACCTGGAATTTTGTCTCTGGTGAGTAAGATTTTTGGGGGGGATGTTGCATTGTGTGATCAGTGGGGGTCTTACACCAAGGACCACTAATAGTAGAATAAAGAGGCACCTTATGGGGATCCGGAGCCCTATTACTGGCAGAGCGACGATCATATAGGACTGGTAATAATAGGGGCAACATTGGGGATTTTGCGTTGGGTTCCAGGATCAGCAGTGATGCTGTAGTGGATGTGGGGGTCTCAGGCTCACCCAGAGCTTAAAAGTCTGTCTCCCCAATCAATCCATGTAGTAGTTATAGGCCCTTTTAGGGATTTTGAACTGTGGCTGATGAGCTGTATGTTACATTATTGCTTGGGGGGGGGCTAGTTTTGCAACTTGGCATAAAGTGGAATCCATCACAAAATTGTTTGTATAATGTTTCCATCTGTCGGGGAACCACAAGTCCCAGAAATCAATATATAACGCGTATCTTTACGGCGATGATATATAATGACGCGAGATATGTAATTTGTATTCACAGATCAGGACAAGGCTGAATCACACATTTTTGGGTCCCCCCCCCATGAATCATCGCTCGTCTCTCCAGCAATGGCTGAGGGTTTTAATGTGACATTCCTGCATAACAGCGGAATAGCTGACATGCCTCTGCTGCAACCTGCTCATCCAGGTACTGGGGGGTCACATGACAACCTGTGACCAATCACAGGGCTCCAAGAGAGAGGGCTTAAAGAGTTGCAGGAGGACAGGTGTGTGAGCCATTGGTGAGGAGCAGCAGGACAGGTGTGTGCACCCAGGGCTGGTGAGTCTGTGGGAGAAGCCTTATCTAAGGGTATCTATTGATGTAGCAGAGCAGAGTTTGTTAGATTTCCATTTTTGCTCTCTAGAGCTGCAGGATAAGTTTAATAATGTGAAGAAAAAAAAAACTTGTTTGATAAATTCAGCCCTGCTACATCAGCATGTAGGTACGTGTAGTGGAGCTGAGTTTGTTCGGTACACATCATTGTATTTCTTTTGTATAGAGCTATATCTTCGCTCCAAGATCCTTTTTATTGTTCCTAAAGAGTGAGATCACAAACTCAGCTCAGCTACATCTGTCTGTGGTTCTAGTTAGTGATGAGATTATTCAGCTCGTTGTGCTCTCACGAGTGGCGTAATATCGGTTTATTCCACCTCTGGGACCTATAATAATTCCTATTCAGCTCTGCTACATTTCTCTGGTAATTAACAACTTGTTATTCTGCATGATTGCATCTGTTTTGTTTTAAATTCACAAATATCTGATTATATCTAATATATCCTAGTTTTTCCGCCTTGTGCATGTGTGAGCTGAGTTTGCAACTTTGTATCTATCACGGTGACTTCTGCGCTTTTATCAGCAAGTAAATTTACCGAAGTATCCAAACACATAACGTTGTATCATGAAGCACAAAGTGTCTCTCTGTAAACTGACAGGTTCAGCTCTGCTGCATATTAATACATCTGTGGGGTCCATTCTGCATCACTGTTATAACCTTTCCCTATTTTGCAGTTTTTCTTCTTTTATCATTACTTTTAAAGGGGCTCCGAACCCGGCAGTCAGTATCTTGGTGTTGTAGCATTATAAGGGTGAGTGCACACGCTGCGGATTTGCAGGTAAAGTGACCTGCGGTTTGACACCTGTATAATGGAACCGCTGCTGAATCCGCAGAAAGAATTGACATGCTGCGGATTTAAAACCGCAGCAAATCCGCATGGAAAAATCTGCAGCATGTGCACTGCGGCTTTTAAAATCAATTGGTTAACATTGTACTGTACAACGCCTGCGGATCCGCAGCAAAATCCGCACCGTGTGCGCGCACCCTAAGGGGAGCACCTGATATCGTGACCTGTATGGATATAAGGCTACGTTCACGTGCAACATTTTTTCTTTTTTTTCCCCCTACCAAAAAAAAAAAATTGTGTTTTACAGTATCGGCAAAAGCTATGAGGGTTCTGAATTATCCTGCACACTTTTGTGTGTTTTTGTTTGTCTTTTCCTGACTTTTTTTTCCGCTCCTAGGAAGCAATGACAGAGTTCAAAAACACGAAAAACGGGCTCTGCTGCTTTTTTTTTGCAGCATTTTTGGTAACTAAAACTAACTTTATTACACATGCGCAGTGGACACATCATACACGTAATTCGCATCCAGCAAAATGCTGCAGAAAACCGACATCTTGGAAGCAGCATTTTTACAGCTAAGAAAGCAGATTGTCTGCTGGAAATGTGTATAGTGTTCCTGGAACTATGAAAATGGACCTGAAATTGTTGATACCAGGGAACAATAGATTGCATTCAAATGCACAGTAAATGGAAATGAGCTGAAGGGTTATTGTCTGTGTGAGTGATGGGCGCCGCTCTCATGATGACCGCTTGCTTACTCTAAGCTTGTCCCTTTAGGTGTACTGGCCCTTTAAATAAGGCCTACCTGACTGTATTTAGTATAGGTCATATTGGCCCAAGAGTCAGAAAATGAAATTCCTGGGTCCCAATGCCCAATCTGGAACAGGGCCCTAAATGCCACGTGTTATTCTGTATACCGGTGCTGTCTTGCGTGGCACAGGGGTTTTGGTGACCTCCCTAAGTGCCAGGGCCCAGGTGTGACTGTTGGGTTGTGGTCTCCTTTAAGTGTACATCGGCCTCTTTTTCTATGGCGTGTTGTTCAGTTGCCCGTACGACGGCCATAAGAATGCGAATGATGCTCGGCGGCCATCGCTGCGGTTATTTCTGTTGCAGCGTTTGTTGCTTTAGGGCTTCTAGGTGCGGCCCCGTCTACGTCTTAGGAAAATAATAGAAACCTCCCCCGCCCCGTATTGTACGTGACGGTGATGGTGGACGGGGATGCCAATTCCAATTCACTCATCGTCACCCCCGTTATTTATTATCACTTTCTGGGGGGGGGTTTAGTGATTTATTTTGTTTAAACTTATTTTAATAAGGATTTGTCGTAGCCCCCATTGTAATGATTGCTTTCTATGAATGGAGCTTTTTGATTGGATCCTGGGGGGCTTTGGATACACCGGATCCTCGACGAAGCAGTCACTAAAAAGTCTCTGGAAGACGCGACAGATCCGCGCTGTCTTATCGTAAAGTTCTGCTATTATGATATTTTGTTATTTTCTCACCATTTCTAAGATCTCTGCTTGCATGAAATGAATGTGAACTTCCTCACTTTACATCCAGAGTAAAACAGACAAATGAACCCCTGTCCCTTCACATCGCTTTACTACCATGGTAATTATTGTAGACCAAGCTCTGTGACCTAAACATCCTGCACTGAGACATTGTAACAAACTGTCCTGAGAGGAGAGTGGTGTAATAACCTCACAGAAGAATGTCTAAACAGGATGACAAACCCTCCTCTGTGAGAAGTGTAACGTCGAGATACCTGTTCACATTCTTCTTGCTTTCAGTGAATTGAAACATTATTTTTGCATTGAGATTTCTTTTTATTTTTTTATTTTTTTTTTTACACTACTGGAAAAGTGTAAAAAAAAAAAAGTGACACATTCAGCTCTGCTACATCTTTCTGTTAAGTTGGTGACCTTTTTCCCAAATATTAGACTTTTTGTTTTTTCTCTTCTTTTTTTTTTTTTTTTTTTCTTTTGTCAATGGAACAGGTTTATCATTGCTTTTGTGCCTGTCTCCTGCGTAATTTTTGTTTACACCTTTTTTCTTTTTGTACACAATTCATTACTCTATATCCATCTTTGTCATTTTTATGCGCTCGCCTGTTTTTTTTATTTTTATTTTTTTCCACTTTGTTTATTCCAGATGTTTTTCCTGTGATTCAATTTAGACTTAAAAAATGCAGAATTTGATGCAACACCTTTTCAGTCCTTCCCACATTCCCTTGGTGTATTTTGGCTCTGTTTTGCAAAAAAAAAACAAAAAAAAAACAAAACTTTTTTTGCACTAAAATGTCGCAAAAATTGTTCAAGACAAGAAAAATGCCCACTTTTGATTCTGTGCCATCTTCATGAACCGCATCAGCTCTTTTGAAGAATTTGGCACAAAAAAAAAGCAAATGATGAATCTGGATCAATATCTGTAGTAAATGAGGATTTTATTTATTTTTGTGATGAATGGAAAATAAATAGATGGATTCAGGAACCGCTTCTCATTACCGACCTCCTAATATGGCTGTACATGGATTAATTTGGACAGTAAGAATCTGGGAGAAGCCGGATGTGGTGCCCACTAGGAGCGTACACCTCAATGGTGGGATACAAGGGTTATCAATGCCAAGCTGAGATCAGATAATGTTTTATTGATATTTTTCCATTCGCTTTAGTGCATTAAACAGAGCCCCTCTGCCTAATCTGCAATACCAGACACAACCTATGGGGCAAGGGAGGCGCTAGTCAGAGCTTCAGTGCATCATAAGCAATATTTGGGCTCCAGCCTTCTCTGAATTTCCATACTGGTTCTGTGTCTTCGTGTTGTACCTGTAGGTGGGGTAAGGGCTGAATTCGAGGAATTATACACTTCTGTGTAGGAATGTGGTATTCGGCTGAAAGGGCATCGGTCCCACCTGAATAAGGGACATGAGTGAGAACTGACACCTCCTATAGAAAGGTGACTGGTTGTGTGGGGTCAGGATAAGTATACAGGACCATGGTGAGGAGAATGTGATACGTGACGTTTAGGAATGCAGTCAGGCCGGGACAGCGACTGAGTGTAGGGTCGCAGGTGTAGGACAACTTGTTTTTGTGTTTTGGGTTTTCCTGCATACAAAAAAAAACCCCTCATTGCAACAGATCTCCCTGTTTGCTTTGTCTTGATATGTATAGTTTTAAATGGCTGGGGGCTGTATACTACAGATAAACCCCACAAACAAAGGGCGCCCTACTAATGTATGTCATGTGCCCCCCCCCCCCCTAAAAAAAAAAAAAAAACTAGACACAGCCTATGAACAGGTGAAGAAAACTGATTTATAATGTATATCTTGTTCAACCACTTTTTATTTAATGGGATTGACCAGGTCAAGAAAGGGAAAAAAAGCATTAACTTTCTTTGTAGAAACGCCGCTCCTGAGCACAAATCTGACCAATTGTAGTGAATGGAGCGAGCCGCAACACTACATACAGGCAGCCATGTTTTCCTATTTCTTGACTATCCCTTTAAATCAAAGAGGTAGAGCCTGGCACTGCTTGTTTGTTTTTTTTTGTTGTTGGACACCCCTGGACTTGAAAGAATTAGTAGTGTTTATTCTCAACTTTTGGGTAGTAAAGTTTAATGGAAGCTGAAAGTATGTTACCCCCCCCCCCCCAATATGTCAGCAAGAAAATAGAGAAGGGTGAGGGTCTGTGCACACGTTACGGATTTGTCCCCGCGGATCCGCAGCAGTTTTCCACGTGGTGTACAGTACCATGTAAACCTATAGAAAACAAAATCCGCTGTGCACATGCTGCGGAAAATTCAGCACAGAAACGCAGCGGTTTATTTTCCGCAGCATGTCAATTCTCTGTGCAGATTCCGCAGCGTTTTTACACCTATTCCATTCTAGGAATCCGCAGGTGAAATCCGCAGTGAATCCGAAGGTAAAACGCAGGGAAAAATCTGCACAGCAATCCGCAACATGTGCACATACCCTTAGAAAGGGAAAAAAAGCATTTTGCAGGTGGCCTTTGTAAATGTAAGGACTGGTTATTGTGGGAAGCCAAAATGACTTTAGGACCATCTGGTTATAGTCACAACACATTAAGGCTGTGTGCCCACGTTGCGTTTTTTTGTGTTTCCGCAGCGTTTGTGCCGGCTCAGACGCTGCAGAAACTCTTAAAAGAAGCTTCAAATTAATTTGCATGCGTTTTGGCTTTTTGCGCCAATGCATGTGTTTTTAACCGCTCAGGAATCGCTTAGCGGCTAGAAATGCAGCATGCTCATTAATTTCCGCATTGCTGAGCGTTTTTAGCCTTCCCCAATGTTCCCAGAAAACGCGCGTCTTTTGTGCAAGAAACGCGCGGAAAAAGACACGTGTTTTCTGGGAAGGGGATCAGTTTCCTGAGCGTTTAAAAACGCTAACGTGAGCACATAGCCTTACTGAAAGAATTGGTAGGGATGAGCGAGCGTGCTGGGATAAGGTGTTATCGGTGCATGCTCAGGTGCTAATAGAGTATCTTCGGCATGCTTCAATACTATGTTCGAGTTCCTGCAGCTGCTTATCTCATGGCTGTTAAGCAGCCGCAACACATTCATGGATTGTTAAACAGGCGGGCAAACCCTGCATATGTTGTGGCTGTCGAGCAGCTTAAAAAAACATGCAGCCGCGGGGACTGGAACATAGAGGATATTTGGTGCGCTCTAATACTACTTGCACATGAGCGTGCTCAGATAACGCCCTATCCCATCACTCGCTCATCACTAAAAATCAGTCCTAGGTTGACATTTGCAGAAACCACAATATAAGATGACTGTCTTGGGCATAGTTATAAGGGCACTTAGGGAGACGCCATCCTTTTTTTCATTCTTTGGATCTTCAGACAGTTGTCCATAATGAAGGCATGACCTAGATCATTGGTAGTCGCCAATGAGCTTTTGTCATGGACAAGAGCCGTGGTGCACAATGGTCCTCCTACAGGTCTATTGAGCTGATATCACCTTTGTAGTGTGTGTGTATACAATGTATCTAATACTTTACTCTGGAAATGTAACATTTCGTTATTTCCTCTTTCGTAGATTGTCCACTCTTGTCAAAATGAAGGGAGATTCAGGAGTTCGTTGTTTCCAAGTGATTCTGATTCTCGGCAATGTGGTCATTGGTGTAAGTAGAAATGTTTTTGACTCTTGTCTCGGTCCTTCACATGGACTGTGAAACAACTGAGGAACACTGATCCCAGCTGGAGTAGAGGAAGATCCAAGAAAGATAGTGATATTTCCTTAGTAACCTAGAAGTGATCTGATTAGTCCTATTCTTAAGGGCTGGTTCAGAAGTCTGTGACCATTGATCCGAGCATGGGCCGCTAAATGTAGCGGAGAGGAAAAAATTGTAATTGCTATACCTCCAGTGATTCATTGTGGAAAAACCACTTGATTCCACGTAGGGGCCCTGTAGACCTTGTGTGGTCAGGGACGGTGTGGTGCAGAAACACACCAGACTGGTATCCAGGTGAGAAATGGAAGAGAAGGTCTGTAATCTTATGGATCCTTAATCCATTTTTTTTTTTTCTTCCAGTGGTGCTGTAGCCCAGTTGTCTACTGACCTTCTCTTCCGTTGGCTGCGGTTCTCCGACCAGCGCCTGACTGCTTCTCATATTTCTTTGAGACTGTTGCACTCTGATTAGGAGACCCGTGGCCAGTGCATGTATCACAATCCTTCAGGGGTTTCTACATCCCAATTATTTTTCCAAAAAATAAAAAATAAAAATTTAAACTAAAGGTTGGTGATTGGCTGAGTGACATTTTGGCCTTAAAATGAAGATCTGAGTATCACTAGATGACGTTTATAACAACTAGTGCCCTGACCTTTATTCTGCCATATTTTATATTGCGACACAAACTCCTGTTGGCTTTAGCAGCAGCTGACTGGCATTCCATGTAATATATTTTAGTTTATGATAATCAAGAACTCCTAGGTCTTCTTCTCCAGCTGGGACAGGCACCTTTGCAAGACATGTCATGGAGGCTTTTTGATAGCTGTGGTCTATTAACCCGTACTTTTCCAGGCGACCATTAGAAGTTGTGGCTTTTTTTTTTTTTTTTTTGAATGTTGATGGCTTTCTCTGTTTCCCTCCAGCTGGCTGGTCTTGCCCTGACGGCGGAGTGCATCTTCTTTGTGACAGACCAAAATCGCCTCTACCCCCTTCTAGAAGCCACCAACAATGACGACATCTTTGCAGCGGCATGGATTGGCATATTCACTGGTTTCTGCTTTTTCTTGCTCTCCATCTTGGGTATAGCTGGCATCATGAAATCAAATCGGAGGATGTTAATGGCGGTGAGTTGCCCCTGGTCCTTAGTGACGAAAATTAATTTAATGATGTTTTCTTGCACACAGAACAACGCACAGGCTGGTGTCCAAAAACTTTTCTCAAAGGGTTTGATCATTTAGGATTCTGGCCACTTTGATCTTCATGATTCCCAAGAACGTTCAATGCCCCTGCTGACTTTCAGCAGTCATAGTCTTATGAAATGGATGGTTTTAATGGAAAGTGAATAGAGGTATCAGTATTGCTATTGGTCTACTTTGCATACGGACTTCTTGACTGGGATGGTTTTTGGGTTGTTTTCTACAAGACGTCCCTTTTAAGGTTGGTGGAAGCCTCTGGACAAAAATAAAGGTGATGGTGTCTTCCCTTCTGTTCACTTGACCTGCCAAGAACTGGAGGGGTCGCTGTGTAGGCAGGAGATAGGGAGACTGTGAGAAACACCGACAGCTCTGAGCCAACGCCTTTAACAGCAACATGGGTGAATTTCCACCTCTGTGATGTCAGAAATGAGCTATGTATAGATTTCTCTAATCGGCGAATGCATCAAGACTCAGTATTTTCAATGCCTCAAGCAAATTTAAAAAAAAAAAAACAAAAACAGCAAAACTTCCTTCTTAAGGAATTAAGAAATTGTATTTATCTAGTTAAAGGGTCACGGACTTTAATGATTCGATATGAGACACAGTGGGCAGAGAGGATGGGTGGAAGTGGTTGTGGGATCCCCAAAACCAGGCTCGGACTGGCCCATAGGGTAACAGGGGAATCCTCCGGTGGGCCCCTGTGCAGATCTGGGCCCCCAACCCCACTGCATGGACTGAACTTGATATGATTCACTTGATTCACTCTGTACAGAAAAAGCAGCATCTCATCATTCATTATTAAAACTACTCAGTTTATTATTATACAGAGATGTAGGTAAATTTGTGAACGATGGTAGTGTAATATTTGTATGCAGGTGAAAAGTGGGCCCCCTCAAAGTCAGTTACTGGTGGGCCCTTGGCACGCCAGTCTGACCCTGCCCAAAACGGTGGAGACCCTGAAGCAGATGTTCAATGTTTTACTTTTAGCTTATGGCGTGGTTCAGTTATGACTTATTTATTTTTTTTTTTTTTTCAGTATTTAATCCTGATGTTCATCGTTTATTGCTTTGAAGTTGCATCTGCCATCGTTGCAGCAACGCAAAGAGATTTTGTAAGTATTCATGGGTGACAGATGGGTATCGCCGCAAAGATTGTTTTGCCCAACCGTACAATCAATCAACTTGGTGCCTATAGTCCCCACCCACCACAAAAAAAAATAAAAAAAAATTGAACCCCCTTTTCTGATGCTTTTGATCAGTAACGCCGCCCTCTGTGCTTCAATAGGGAACTGCTCCTCCAGGAGCTTTTACTGTACATCAATATTTCCATAAACTATGCGATTGTTACAAAAGATTGTCCTAATTGATATATTGCACGTTGTTCAAAATACCTTTTTTTAAAGGGTTGTCCACTTTAGAAAATCCCCATTTGTTTACAAGTGTCCCATGACGTGAACATGATGGCGAGTCTTGTCGAATAGCCTGTAAGCTATAGAGAGAACTTGAAGCAGGCTTGGACTGGCCCACAGGAGAACAGGAGGATCCTCTGGTGGGCCTCCATACAAGAATGGAGACTCCGCTCCACCTATGAGTAGTTAGCTTAATACATGTACAGACAAGGGCGTCATCTCATCCTCCATCTAACAAACTACCCGATTTATTATTTCTCAGAAATAGAGGCACATTTTTGGGTTAGGGTAATGTGATATTTGCCTGTAGCTGAACAGTGGGCCACCAGACTGTTGCTGGTTGGCCCTTGGCATCCTAGTCCAGCACGGACTGGAAGCAACTGTTTACTCCACCTGCAGCTCCCCCGCAGGCGTAAAGAAGTATTGCACAAATCTCATTGAAATCCACATACTAAATTAGTCCAAAAAAAGGCAAAACAAGCGAAGGGCATTGATGAAAGGATATGTTCTGCTTCTGTAATACTGTGTTTTTTTTCCTTCATTTAGTTCACTCCTAATTTATTCCTGAAGCAAATGTTGGAATATTACCAGAACCAAAATCCCAGTAACAACAACGACGAACAGATCAAAGCTAACGGAGTGACTGCCACCTGGAACAACCTGATGTTATTGGTACTTTGTTTATTCTACATTTATGGCCCCATCTGTATGATAAGAGCAGTGGGTGACATCAGTTAAGGGTATACACATTATATGAAGACCACCTAGTCTATATGGGGGGGGGGGGGGAGGTGTTCTGATTCTTTCCCTGACGAAACTATGTGGGAGAAATGACGGGTCAGACATGTTAAATTTCAACATGCTCAATCCTTTTGTTTTCACCTTCTTATATAGTCTGCCACCGCTTCTAACAGTGACTCCCCTTTTGAGAACACAATCGCGGTCGGCAGAGACGAGCGTGCATATCTATGAAACGATAAGGGGAAATAATTTTCAGTCCAAGCAAGTTATATGAATCATATGGCCGACTTTACTAACAAGAACAAAGTCATAAAAATTGGAGTTCGACTGAAAATACTGTAAAATATTACTGTGCTGCCTCTTAACTTGAGGCCAGCGCATTGAAACTTCAAGATATGGAAAAATATTTGGATAGGTTTTCGTAGTGGAATTTGACATTGACTTCTTTAGACCCGTATCCTGTCCTCACGCCTCCTCGTGAACAGTATACGGTATTTAGTCACAGTTGGTACAACGTGCAAAATGCTCAAATCTATTGTAATAGTAATAAAGTATTTAATTTATTTTTGTAGAAAAAATGTTGCGGGGTCAACGGTCCTCTAGACTGGCAGCGATACAGTTCTGTATTCCGCAATTTCAACAGTGATGCAGCCTATCCTTGGCCTCGGCAATGCTGCGTCATGGACTTAAATGGACAACCGACTAATCTGCAGCTCTGTAGACTCGGAGTCGATGGATATTTGTATATGAACGTAAGCAACTTCTCTTGGCGAGGCCTTCAGTGAGCCATTGAATCTTTGTCGTGCATGTGAAGCTGGCCTGCTCCTGCTCGGTCGCGTTACTACTATATCCTTGATGTGAGAAGCGGAAAGTATATTTGCCCAGAAAACCATTGGATCCCCAAGCCCTGTCACATAGCATTGGCCCAGGTTTGGTTAATGTCAGTCCTAGGCTGGACTCCCTGACCATGCAAACTTGGACTTGTGGTGGCTCTGTTATAATATGGCTAAATATGCTCTCTTCTTGTAAGGGTATGTGCACAGGCTGCGGATTCCGCTGCGGACCCGCAGCAGTTCTAGCTGCGGTGTACAGTACCATTCAAATGAATGGTAAAAAAAAAACCGCTGTGTAGACGTTGTGGAAAAATCCTCGCGGATTTGCTGCGGTTTTGAAACCGCAGAAAGAAGTGACATGTCAATTCTTTCTGCAGAATCCGCAGCGGGTTCCTATCGCCACCATTGTGGAGATGGTGAATCCGCAGGACCAAACCGCAGATAATCCGCAGGTCTTTTGACCTGCGGTTTTTGCAAAATCATTGCGGATTAATCCGCAGCGGATTCCGCAGCGTCTGCACACACCCTAAAGCAGATGGTAACAATGGGCTTGGGTTCTCTCGCCAGGGCATCTGCTTAAACTTGGTTCTAGCCCTAGTGTGTCTCTAGCATAGTCTGTTTTCATGAGTTGTCAAGCAGAACCTTTCTAATATACATGTCTCTGATTTTCTTCATTAAAGGGCTGTTATGATCAAATTGCTGGACCACTGTGGCGTCACGCTTGGGGTGTAGCATGGTTCGGATTTGCAATTCTGTGCTGGACAGTAAGTATATTGACAATCTCGGTTGAACCCATTTTCTTGTAGTTAATCTTAAACATCGATGTCTTATTTGCTCTTTCTCATCTATCCGTTCCTCAGGGGTGGTAATTTTGTAGTTAACGCCCCTGAGAAAGTGCCACAAGGCTTCTCACTAGTCCTTTTATTTCCTATTTTTATCGGCTTACAATCTTCTCATTCTATGACTCTTTATAATTATTCATTATATTAATATTTTAATTCTTCCAATCTTAGTTCTTTGTGCTGCTCGGAGTCATGTTCTACTGGGTTCGAATTGAATGTTAAATTCCAAGATTTCTTCTCCTGTTGGAAAATTTTAAGAAATGAATGACCAAAGAGCAATCTGGCCAATATGGAAGACGGGACATGAAATCGCCTCTTCACGAAATCCAAAGTATTCTCTCTGACTAATGATATGTTGGCCGCTGGACTTGTTGTTTTTGGGGGGAGGAGGGGGAAGTCATCCGACATAATGCTGCCTCCTATAGCCCTCTGCTTTAGAGGTCTGTAGTGGTTGTGCTTGAATAAGTATTGTCTTGTATATATCTGTAATGTATCTCGTCCTGTAACCAGTTTACCAATGTTCCACATGAATCCTACCAGATTATTCCTGACCTGTTATCACCTGAGCTTTTTTAACCAAAACAGTAGCTGGTAACTTTCAACATTCCATTTTTATTTTAGTTTTTTTTTTTTTTTTTTTTTTTTCCTTTTAATTGTGAATTAAAATGTAACAAATGATATATACTTTTTTTTTTTTTCATCTTTATTTTGTTTTATTGTTCTTTATCTTGAACAAAAGAAAAAGTATTAGGTCTTCTTTCTTCTGTCTGCACACTTCTTCTTGCTTTGTGAGAATCACAGAATTAAATATTGTCCAAAAATTTACTATCTGCTTCATGTCATTTTACCTTTTTTAATAAGCAGAATTGGTCGATGTGGCGGATGGCTACAGAATTGTGGCGTTTTGAAACTGTGCCCATATAATCCCCCCCTAATCTGTGCCCATATCTGGAGTAGCTTCACCTTGTACATTTTTAATATCACTGACCACTTATATTCACCCAAGGTTTAATTGTAGAGAATCCCAAGTAAAAAGTTTTGTGATCTATTTTGTTGGGGGGTGAAAAAAGTATTTATCAAAGGGGGATGTCACATCAGAATAACCCCGGTCCACCTTTCAAAGACGAGGATCCAGTAGGAGGAACAATCTGCATCAATTTTTGCTTACTGAAGCCCCCACATAACTCTCCATAAAGTGTAAAGGCTCCCACATAGCTCTCCTAATATTATAATGCCCCATCTCCACATAGCCCTCCTAATATTAACAACCTCCATATAGTTTAATGTGCTCCCCATAGTCCTCCATTCAGTATAATGTGCTCTCCATAGTCCTCCATTCAGTATAATGTGCTCTCCATAGTCCTCCATTCAGTATAATGTGCTCTCCATAGTCCTCCATTCAGTATAATGTGCTCCCCATTGTCCTCCATTCAGTATAATGTGCTCCCCATAGTCCTCCATTCAGTATAATGTGCTCCCCATAGTCCTCCATTCAGTATAGTGTGCTCCCCATAGTCCTCCATTCAGTATAATGTGCTCCCCATAGTCCTCCATTCAGTATAATGTGCTCCCCATAGTCCTCCATTCAGTATAGTGTGCTCCCCATAGTCCTCCATTCAGTATAATGTGCTCTCCATAGTCCTCCATTCAGTATAATGTGCTCTCCATAGTCCTCCATTCAGTATAATGTGCTCCCCATAGTCCTCCATTCAGTATAATGTGCTCCCCATAGTCCTCCATTCAGTATAATGTGCTCCCCATAGTCCTCCATTCAGTATAATGCGCTCCCCATAGTCCTCCATTCAGTATAATGCGCTCCCCATAGTCCTCCATTCAGTATAATGCGCTCCCCATAGTCCTCCATTCAGTATAATGTGCTCCCCATAGTCCTTGCAGTTTATGGCCACCACAATGAACTTGTGAGGGGAAAGAAAAAAGCAAAACCTAAAATAGTCTCCCCTCCTCCTATTTCCACTCGCTGCTCTGGTTTTCGCAGTGAACGTTCTGAAGCGCCGTACATCTCAGCGGGCGCCATGTAGTGCCGAGGAAGAGTGATGGTCCCAACTGTGATTGATACAGCAGAGCGTTCCGGATTTGGGTCCACGCCCTGCAGTCTCGGGGCATTTAATAATAATAATCTTTATTTATATAGCGCCAACATATTCCGCAGCGCCTTACAGTTTCAAAACACAAGTCATAAGTAACAACGCTAACAATGCAATAATTAAAGCAAAATAAGACGACCCTGCTCGTGAGAGCGTACAATCTACAATGAGGTGAGGGAGATAGAGTACAGGTGTGTATTTACAATGAAGGTCCAGCCATCTTGCAGGAGTGAAGGATGGATGGAGATAGTGAATGGGCTACGCACGCACACTTACACATAGAATGACTTTGATTAGTGAATGTGATAGGCCGCTCTGAACAGGTGTGTTTTGAGGGAGCGCCTAAAACTATGCAAATTGTGGATAGTCCTGATTTCTTGGGGTAGAGCATTCCAGAGGATAGGAGCAGCACGGGAGAAGTCTTGGAGTCGGGAGTGGGAGGTACGGATTAGTGCAGAGGTTAGTCGAAAGTCGTTTGCAGAGCGCAGCGATCGGCTAGGCCGATAGACAGAAATGAGAGAAGAGATGTAAGGGGGTGCCGCACTGTGGAGAGCTTTGTGGGTGAGAACAAGTACTTTGAATTGGATCCTATAATGAATGGGCAGCCAATGTAAGGACTGGCGAAGAGCGGACGCGTCCGAGTACCGATTACCCAGATGGACAATCCTGGCTGCTGCATTGAGTATGGACTGGAGAGGGGATAGTCGAGTGACGGGGAGGCCAATTAATAGAGCGTTGCAGTAATCCAGGCGAGAGTGGATCAATGCAACAGTGAGGGTTTTTGTTGTTTCCATAGTGAGAAAAGGGCGGATTCTAGAGATGTTCTTCAGGTGTAAGCGGCAAGAGCGGGCAAGGGATTGTATATGGGATGTAAAGGAGAGATTGGTGTCAAACATAACACCCAGACAGCGCACCTGCTGCCGGGGTGTTATTGTGGTACCACCCACAGAGAAGGAAATGTCAGATTTAGGGAGGTTAGTAGACGGCGGGAGCAGAAGAAGTTCAGTTTTGGAGAGGTTGAGTTTCAGATAGAGAGCGGACATGATATTGGAGACTGCGGACAGACAGTCACTGGCGTTCTGTAGTACAGCGGGGGTAAGGTCGGGGGAAGACGTGTATAGTTGTGTCATCAGCATAAAGATGGTACTGAAAGCCAAATCTGCTGATGGTCTGTCCAATTGGGGCCGTGTAGAGAGAGAAAAGAAGGGGGCCAAGGACTGAGCCCTGAGGTACCCCGACAGCAAGAGGAAGAGGAGATGACGTGGAGCCAGAGAACAAAACACTGAAGGAGCGGTCAGAGAGATAGGAAGAGAACCAGGAGAGTGCAGTGTCCTTAATGCCTAGTGACTGGAGCCTAGAGAGTAGGAGATGGTGGTCAACAGTATCGAAAGCTGCAGAAAGGTCAAGAAGAATGAGCAGAGAGTGGTCACCGTTACGTTTTGCTGTCAGAAGGTCATTGGTTACTTTGATGAGTGCAGTTTCAGTCGAATGTAGGGGGCGGAAGCCGGACTGTGAAGGGTCTAGAAGGGAGTGAATGGAGAGGTAACGGGTAAGGCGGGAGTAAACTAGGCGTTCCAAAAGTTTAGAGATGAAGGGGAGATTGGAGACTAGTCTGTAGTTTGTGCAGGATGGGTCGAGAGCAGGTTTCTTTTGTAGTGGAGTTACGATAGCGTGTTTGAAGGAGGATGGGAAAATGCCCGAGGAGAGGGAGAGATTAAAGATTGTAGTTAGGTGGGTTGTGACGACTGGAGAGAGAGACTGGAGGAGATGTGAGGAAATGGGGTCGGTAGTGCATGTAATCGGACGAGAAGAAGAGAGGAGTCTGGAGACTTCTTCTTCTGTTATGGGATCAAATGTGGAGAGTGAGCCAGGGGAGATGTAGGAAGGGATGGGTGTTTGCTGAAATTCCCTCACTACCAGCTCGCCTCTGACAACTCCTCCATGCGCCATCTAAGGGTACGTGCACACGCTGCGGATTGTAGTGCGGATTTGGCCGCACGGATTTTGTAAAATCCGCAGGTCAAAATACCTGCGGTTTTACCTGCGGATTGCTCTGCGGTTTTACCCTGCGATTTTTCATCTCAATGGAGGAGATGGTAAACCGTAGCGGAATCCGCAGAAAGAATTGACATGTCAATTCTTTCTGCGGTTTCAAAACCGCAGAAAAAAACGTGTGGAAAAATCTGCACTGCGGTTTTCTATTCCCACAGGGAATAATGGTACTGTACACCACAGCAGAATCTGCAGCGTGTGCACACAGCCTAATTTGTCCCTCTTTGTTTTCTTCAGAAGTGGGGAGGTACACCTAAATACTGAGTGTTAGGCCATGTTCAAACAGTCATGTGTTTCTGTGATTGATCCTGTGTGTACTTCGGCCTCCACTATCACAATACACCATATTGGACTCGCACACGACCAACATGACCGCCCTCCGCCAGGCTGACAGGAAAACGACGACTGCCTCAGTCATTTCGAACATTGCTGAGGTAAAAGGAAAGCTGAGCTGTGATTGGGTAAAAGGAAGTTGTGATTCTGTGGTAAAATGAAAGCAGAGCTCTGATTGGACGCTCTGGTAAAATGAAGGCTGAGCTCTGTCTGGTTTCTCTGGTAAGTAAAAGCTGTGCTCGGATTGGTTGCGATGGGCAGTGCAGAGTCTGACGGTTTTAACTGTCGGTCAGTTCTGAGGAATGCGGTACCGGTAAGGCCCGTTTCACACTTCAATTTTTTCTTGTCAGTTAAAATCCGCCAAAATGGCGGAAAGTGGATCCGTTGGTAACTGACGTTAACGGATGCCAGCGGACCGGTTTTTTTGACGGATCCGTTGGCTGAAGAATTTTAAAGGAACAGCAGTCCGGGGACGAGAGAGACAATTTTTTTTTTTTTTTTAACGTTCACCAGAAATGATTTCAGGGTTAATTTTCCGCCTGAGATCATTCCTCCGGGCATGTGCAGTACAAAAATGCGGATCCTTCAGCCAAAAAAAACATTACAATCTCCGTCGGGGCATGTCGGCGGATGAAGAAAAAAAATTAGCGGATCCGCAAAAAAACTGATCTGAAGGATTGCCATCCGTCAAGATCCGCCAGTAATGCAAGTCAATGGGAAAAAAAACGGATCCGCCAAACAAAATGGCGGCTCTTGACTGATGGGGGGGGGGGGGAAACTGTGAAACAGGCCTAAGTGACGAGGGCTGCGAATCGTTGCCCGGCCTGTAGATGGGTATGAGGAAGCAGGACACACACGTAAGTCATGAGCTCACCGTAGTGTGACCATTAGCCCCTTTAGTGCCAATTTTTTCACTTTAGTTTTTGATTTTTTTTGCGGGGGGGTGGGGTCTCCCCTTCTTCCAAGACCCTTTTATTTTCCACCCCCAATAGCCAAATGATTTTTATTTATTTTTTTTATTTTTTTTTTCCTCGACAGGTTGTAGTTTTGAATGACTCCATTCATTTTACCGTACAATGTACTGAGAAAAAAATAATTGGAGGGGCAAAATGGTGAAAAAACTCAAGTCCTCTTTTTTTTGTCAATTTTTGATTTAACGGCATTCATTTTAAGGTAAAAATCACTTGACAACATGATTCTCCAGAATAGTATGATGATGGCGACACCAAACGTGTACAGGGTTTTTTTGTTTTTTTTTGTGGTTTCAGAATGTTTTTCTTAGAATATTTTTATTTCTAAAATCACTATTTTCTGAGACCTATTTTCCGCTGATAGAGCTGTGTGACGGCTTGTTTATTTTGCATGTCGAGTTTACGGTTTTATTGATACCTTTTTTGGACTACATTTTATGTTTCGATCACTTTTTATTGCATTTTTGTGGGTCAAAATATGGCAAGACTGTGTTTTTTTTTTTTTTTTTCTTTACGATGTTGACCATAGGGATTAAATAATGTTTATATATTGACAGATTGTACTTATACAGAGGCAGATATAATAAAGCTAGTATTTTTTTTTTTTTTTTTTTTCTTTTTAGATGAAACGGGAGCAATTCAAACTTTTTAGGTTTTTTTTTTTCTTCAGTTTCCCACGGCAAATTAAAAAAAAAAAAAAAAAAAAGTATTGAACCTACGAGTGCTATAATATAGTGCATTAGCACGGTATTGGAGTATATAGTAGATATCAGTCTGCTTATGATGGCCAGCCGATGCACTGTTGGTGCTGATCTGCAATGCCACACACAACCTGTAGATATAGGTGGCGCTGTTTTAGAATGAAAGCAGCCATTTTTTTTTCTAATTGTAAACCCCTTTGTCCCTTTTTTTTTTTCTTATCTGCTTTACTCCTCAGCACATTGAGCCCAAAAGTTTTGCAGAGCTTAACTCCCCATAGGGTCTGAGGCTGTAAAATGGCCACTAAGATGCATCTGCTACACTTACTACATCACAAAGATGCCTATTAATTCTAATTCAGACCTTTAATATCTGTCCCAAGTTGTAAAATATTCTGCCCTTCTCTGTGAATCTTTCACAGGGTTTGCGAGGGATCAGTTTTATAGATAATGGGGCCTGATTTCACTGCAAATTTTTAGAATACCGCCTTATGATACCATAAACTACACCGCCATATAGGAACAGTAATGTATCTGTGACAGTAGGATGCCTCCTGTATCCACCATATTATACTGACATGTGACCGCCCCAGGGTAAACATTAAAGATATTCTGAGTATGGAGATATCTGGAGCAGAAACCTGTAGAGCAGGATTCTCTGACTGTGGCTTTATGTGAGAAATTGTCCAATCCGCTCTGTTTTCTGCTCAGATTAGCATGAAAGAACTGATACTTTATAAGATCCTCCCATTACATCGGCAGGGGGGTGTCATAAAACTTATTTACCTGGGCTGTAGGTAATGCAGACTATTCCTCCTGTGGTACCTAGCACTGCTATAAGGATAGAGAGGGGCACCTAATATGTGTAGATGAGAAGATGGTGGTTCTCTACCATGGTATCACACATGATAGGATTACATACATGACTCATCAGACAGTATCACATAAAATGGGATTAGATACACGTCTTGGCAGACAGTATCAGGCATGGCGAGATTAGATGCACAGCTTGGCAGATAGTACGACACATGGTGGGATTAGATACATGACTTGGGAGATGATATTCTATCTAATCCCACCATGTGTCGTGCTATCTGCCAAGCTGTGCATCTAATCGTCATGCATGATACTGTCTGCCGAGCTGTGTATCATGCATGATGGGATTAGATACACAGCTCATGGACAGGATCATGCATGGCGGGATTAGATACACTGCCCAGCACAGAGTATGAATACACAAAGACCCCAAATTGTTTTTTGGTGAGCACCCCCTTTTTCCACCATGTGGACGATATTCTCTTGTTGACCATATACTTTTATTATAGGAATGTGATGTATATGTGTGAGGAGTACTAGAATATATACGAGGAAGCCTTGGGTGTTTGAGGTGAGAGCCAGTGCTCTTACTGTAGCTCTTATTCATTCTCGTCTGGACTAGAGTTGAGGGAATTTGTTCGCATTCGGTTCCGAATACGATTGGCAACTAATATTGTTTTTGCAATATTCATCGAACACAGCCGAACATCATTAGACTCAACGAGAGTAGAACTTACCGAATATGTTCGGAACCGATCATCAAACTTACATTCGGCACAAATAGGGTACCAATATGGCAAATTCAGATTCGGCAATCAAATCTGAACAAATTTGCTCAACTCTTGTAATGGTCCAGACAACTCTACTAATCGGTCCTGAATGCAGCAGGAAGAATCGTATTCCTTTCCAACCGCTACAACAGTGCCTCCACCCTGTGTCAGTCATTGCACTAGTTACCCATCCAATACAGAGTTAAATATAAAATAATCACACCCACCCACAAAGCGCTCCACAGTTCAGCACCACCCTACATCTCCTCCCTTGTCCTGAGTCTACCACTCTACCCGTGCACTCCGTTCTGCTAATAACGTAAGACTTAGGGTAAGCGCACATGTTGCAGATTGTGCTGCGAATTTTTCAGCGCGGATTTGGCAAAATCCGCAGGTCAAAAGACCTGCGGATTAGCCTGCGGTTTGACACCTGCAACAGATGGCAAACCACTGCAGAATCCGCACAAAGAAGTGACATGCTGCGGATTTGAACGCGCGGAAAAATCCGCAGCATGTGCACTGCGGTTTTCATTTTACACAGAAAATAAAGGTACTGTACAACGCAGCAGAAACTGCTGCGGATCTGCAGGGCCAAATCCGCTGCAGATCCACAGTGTGTGCACATACCCTAACATTCTCAGTAATCCGAACCTGCCATTCCCACCTCCAAGACTTCTTGCTTGCGCCAATTCTTTGAAATGCATTACCAAGGACAATTTGATTTTATTCCCAATACCCACAATTTTATGCAGTCCCTAATTTTTTTAAACTGGCCTATCCCCTCACCTCACTTATCGAACTATCCCTGTTTTGCCCATACATTTTCTTAAAAATCAGGACCCTCGTAGCATCTGTTCACACTCTGTCTATGTACTTAATAGCCCTCTATGTCTGTACTGTACACACTGGCTGGAGCCCAGATCATGCATCATTATATGAATACCCTATTACTATATTGATGGCTGGACCCAACAATGCAAGCTCTTTTTTAACTTTTACCTTTCGTGTCCCCCTATTTCCTCATAGATTGTAGTTTGGGAGTACAGTTGAGCAAATTTGTTTGGATTTGGTCGTCGAATCTGAATTTGTCATATTCTTGCCATATTGGTACCCTATTTGTGCCGAATGTATGTTTGATGATCAGTTGCAAACATATGCGATAAATTCTGCACTCATTGACTGTAATGACGTTCGGCTGTGTTTGACGAATAATGCAAAAACAATACTCGCTGCCGATCGTATTCGGAACCGAATCCGAACAAATTCGCTCAACTCTACTTCTGAGTAGCACGACCCTCACTCCTTTTGGTATCTGTTGAATTCTGTGTTTATTCTGTAATGTCTTTATTGTCTGTACGAGTCCCCTCTAAATTGTAAAGTGCTGCAGAACATATTAACTCTATAGAAATGATTATTAGATTTATAGGCTGCAGAGTTGTGATCTTAGTGGTGCAGTATCTATTATGTAGCTGAGCAGAACAAAAGCTTATTGCACTTGTTTAGGGTCAAAAATGGCTGCATTTCATTGCTGCATTCTGTGTGTGCTCAGTGTCTGTTGTAAATGCTCCATGTCTGTGGTGAGTGCTCTGTGGCTGTGGTGTGTGTGCTCTGTGTCTGTGCCTGTTGTAAATGCTCCATGTTTGTGGTGTGAGTGCTCTGTGCCTGTGGTGAGTGCTCTGTGCCTGTGGTGTGAGTGCTTCATGTCTGTGGTGTGAGTGCTTCATGTCTGTGGTGTGAGTGCTCTGTGTCTGTGGTGTGTGTGCTTTGTGCTCTGTGCCTGTTGTAAATGCTCCATGTCTGTGGTGTGAGTGCTCTGTGCCTGTGGTGAGTGCTCTGTGCCTGTGGTGAGTGCTCCGTGTCTGTATGTGTTCTCTGTGGTGTGTGTGCTCTGTGCCTGTGGTGAGTGCTCTGCCTGTTGTAAATGCTCCATGTCTGTGGTGTGAGTGCTGTGTCTGTGGTGTGTGTGTTCTGTGCCTGTGGTAAATGCTCCATGTCTGTGGTGTGAGTGCTCTGTGCCTGTGGTGAGTGCTCTGTACCTGTAGTGTGTGTGCTCTGTGCCTGTGGTGTGTGCGTTCTGTGCCTGTGGTGTGTGCTCAGTGTCTGTGGTGAGTGCTCTGTGCCTGTGGTGTGTGTGCTCTGTGCCTGTGGTGTGTGTGCTCTGTGCCTGTGGTGAGTGCTCCATGTCTGTGGTGTGAGTGCTCTGTGTCTGTGGTGAGTTCTCTGTTGCCTGTGGTGTGTGCTCTGTGCTTGTGGTGTGTGTGCTCTGTGCCTGTGGTGTGTGCCTGTGCTGTGTGCTGTGTCTGTGGTGAGTGTTCTGTGCCTGTGGTGTGTGTGCTTGGTGTCTGTGGTGAGTGCTCTGTGCCTGTGGTGAGTGCTCTGTGCCTGTGGTGTGTGTGCTCTGTGCCTGTGGTGTGTGCGCTCTGTGGTGTGTGCTCAGTGCCTGTGGTGTGTGCGCTCTGTGGTGTGTGCTCAGTGCCTGTGGTTTGTGTGCTCTGTGTCTGTGGTGTGAGTGCTCTGTGTCTGTGGTGTGAGTGCTCTGTGTCTGTGGTGTGTGTGTCTGTGGTGTGTGTGCTCTGTGGTATGTGTGCTCTGTGGTGAGTGCTCTGTGCCTGTGGTGTGTGTGCTGTGGTGAGTGCTCTGTGCCTGTGGTGTGTGTGCTCTGTGCCTGTGGTGTGTGTGCTCAGTGCCTGTGGTGTGTGTGCTCAGTGCCTGTGGTGTGTGTGCTCAGTGCCTGTGGTGTGAGTGCTCTGTGTCTGTGGTGTGAGTGCTCTGTGTCTGTGGTGTGTGTGCTTGGTGTCTGTGGTGTGAGTGCTCGGTGTCTGTAGTGTGTGAGCTGTGTGCTCTGTGGTGAGTGCTCTGTGCCTGTGGTGTGTGTGCTCTGTACCTGTGGTGTGTGTGCCCTGTGGTGTGTGTGCTCTGTGCCTGTGGTGTGTGCGCTGTCTTTGTGGTGAGTGCTCTGTGTCTGTTGTGAGTGCTCTGTGTCTGTGGTGTGTGTGCCCTGTGTCTTTGGTGTGCGCGCTCTGTGCCTGTGGTGTGTGTGCTCTGTGCCTGTGGTGTGTGCGCTGTCTTTGTGGTGAGTGCTCTGTGTCTGTGTTGTGTGTGCTCTGCGCCTGTGGTGTGTGTGTGCTCTGCCTGTTGTGAGTGCTCTGTGTTTGTGGTGTGTGTGCCCTGTGTCTTTGGTGTGCGCGCTCTGTGCCTGTGGTGTGTGTGATCTGTGTGTGTGGTGTGTGTGCTCTGTGCCTGTGGTGTGTGCGCTGTCTTTGTGGTGAGTGCTCTGTGTCTGTGGTGAGTGCTCTGTGTCTGTGTTGTGTGTGCTCTGTGTCTGTGTTGTGTGTGCTCTGCGCCTGTGGTGTGTGTGCTCTGCCTGTTGTGAGTGCTCTGTGTCTGTGGTGTGTGTGCCCTGTGTCTTTGGTGTGCGCGCTCTGTGCCTGTGGTGTGTGTGATCTGTGCCTGTGGTGTGTGTGATCTGTGCCTGTGGTGTGTGTGCTCTGTGCGTGTGGTGTGTGCGCTCTGTGCCTGTGGTGAATGCTCCTCATAATGCATTCATTTAATTTTTTTTAACGAATTGCAATGGACAAATGGAGGCGACCATTTTTTCGTATAAAATTTTTTATTTTCCAGACCAAATTGCAATAAAAACTGGACTGAGATAACACGATAAAAAAAAATTGCAAACCATCTGAAGTTTAGCCACCAGGGGGCACTGCTCAGCTTAAAAAGCCCAGACAAGCCTCTGGGTGCGCTGAGCAGGGCCGAGGTCCCCATCAGTGTTTGCATATTCCCCTCACCAGGAGATTTACATTAAAGCTTCATCCACAGATTCCAGTTTTATCTGAATGCGAGAAAAAATACAATCAAATTAGCACCGCTGTTTGCAAGTCGTCTGGTCCAGTTGTGGCTTCTTCTTCACAGCCCCATCTCCTCCTCTTATATATATTTACTTATATTCTTGTTATTTATATTATTATTATACACTTCAGAGACACGGCGCAGATACATCACAAATACAAAGACCGCTTACTGTGTACATACAGTATAATACACCACTCCCCCACATCCGTATCTGACAACGGTTTGACGGAATCTCTAGCAAATTACAATGTATGAAGTTGTCAGCAAATATCACTCCTGAGATGGATTTATATTGGGAAAATCAAATTAAAATTGAAAACATCTTTCCAGCAAAGGTAACTAAGATTTAGTGTGTAGAGATTTATGACGTCAGTTATAATGCAGCTTTCCCTAGATATGTTGGTTTGTTCTTGTATGTTCATTTAATCAAACATCAAAAAGATTTACTCATAAATGTACTATATTATACTCCTTTATTCTTGTACATACAGGCAGTATTATAATAGTTATATTCTTGTACATACAGGGCAGTTTTATTCTTTTACATAGGAGCAGTATTATAGTAGTTTTATTCTTGTACATAGGGGCAGTATTATAGTAGTTATATTCTTGTACATAGGAGCAGTATTATAGTAGTTATATTCTTTTACATAGGAGAAGTATTATAGTAGTTATATTCTTGTACATAGGGGCAGTATTATAGAAGTTATATTCTTGTACATAGGGGCAGTATTATAGTAGTTTTATTCTTTTACATAGGGGCTGTATTATAGTAGTTATATTCTTGTACATAGGAGCAGTATTATAGTAGTTATTTTCTTGTACATAGGAGCAGTATTATAGTAGTTATATTCTTGTACATAGGGGGCAGTATTATAGTAGTTATATTCTTGTACATAGGGGCAGTAATATAGTAGTTATATTCTTGTACATAGGGGCAGTATTATAGTAGTTATATTCTTGTACATGGGACAGTATTATAGTAGTTATATTCTTGAACATAGGAGCAGTATTATAGTAGTTATATTCTTGTACATAGGGGTAGTATTATAGTAGTTATAATCTTGTACATAGGGGGCAGTATTATAGTAGTTATAATCTTGTACATAGGGGTAGTATTATAGTAGTTATAGTCTTGTACATAGGGGGCAGTATTATAGTAGTTATAATCTTGTACATAGGGACAGTATTACAGTAATTGTATTGTTGCACATAGGGCAGTATTATATTAGTTATATCACACAGGGGCAGTGTTTTACCTCATAGATCTTATCTGTAAGGGAAAGTTTTATAGAATATAATCCTGCTAATGTTCTTGCACATAGGGGGCAGTGTTGTAGTTACATGGGGACACTATTATGGTAGATATATTATTGGACATTGATGGCAGTATTATAGTAGTTGTATCCTTGCACTTATATGGTAGAAGCTGTAATTAATGGGCAGTTGTAAAACCTTCCACTATGCAAAAAATTATAAGCAATAACTGATAGGAAAAGGGTTTTTTTTGGATATAGAGATGTATTTCTACACTTACAAGTGCATTTACTTTGTGAGTTACTAATTTGAATCATACAAGGGAAACAAAACAACATATTTAGCAAAACTTGCATAATCACAAACTATAAATCTAGGTGAAGTTTCTAATGCTTTACTATCATTGGGACTCTTATCAGAAAACAATCCACAAAACCGTCTTCCGGCAAATCTCAGGGTCACACCAACAATTGCCATTGTTTGGAGTGGCTGCTAAGTTGGACATCAAGTACTGGAAAAATGAGAACAAGCCCAACATCCGTTCCATCCATTGGTGACCATAGTCAAACAAGATATCAAATGAGCCGTATAATTGACTACTGTATGGCCACTTGTAGGCAAAGGTCTTCTTCTGACCCCATCACTCCCACTAATAAGGAATAATTATGTATCTCAGGTAATGTAACTTGAGGAAAGCATAGTCCTAGACAGCCGAGCCGGTGGCTTTGAAAGCTTATAAGCTTATCATTATATTCATATACAACATCCTTAGAAATAAAGTCATTTTACTTAAAAAAATAATAATTAAATATTTCAAAAATAAGATGTTTGCATTCTTCAAAAATTCACACGTCTACAATATGGCCGCCTTGATTGTGAGTGAGAAGATGCCGTTTCCACCTCTTGTTTAGGTTGAGAGGATCTTACATTTTTGATGTTTTTTTCAAAGTGCTTTGGATACAGATACAAACTTTTTGGAAAAGCATGCTAAGTATACAGTGACCACTTTGTAGTATTTTACATATCGATTAGTCTGATCATGTGAACTGCACTGCAGCTATATAGTATTGTTAATATTTAGAGAAAGGGAAGTAAATAGTAAAAGAAAAAAACGCAAAATCACCCAGAAAAGTTTTTACATGGAAAACCTTTTTTTTTCATTGAATATTTAAGTCCTTCCACATTGAAATTAGAACCTTCATTGAAGATGTCACTCAATTTGTCTTCCACTTCGACTGTCCAGGATGACAGATCTCCTTTGAGGTTGGTAAAAACAACTTGTGGATGTCTCAAGTCTTTGACCATTTTTGGGGATTGTCATCTTATTCCTGAGTATAACCCCATCTGGCGTTCTTTGGTTCTCACCCGTGGATTCTTGGTTTGTCTGGGTTTGGCTCTTAATAGGACTCAGAAGAATTTTTGTGTCAATGGCAGGGTGATCCATAATGGGAAAAGGTGGACTGAACAGGATTAGACTCTGAGGTCTTCCAGATCTTGCTCGAAATGAAGACCTCGAAAGTCCAGAAGATCGTTCCATTTTGGATGATAATGGTGTATCTCCTGCAGCTTCCCCATCGGAAATCCGCTTCCTTCGGAGGACTGGGGCATCTTGAAGAATGCTATGATTGATATCTGTGGATGAATTCAAACCGGAATGATGGGAATTATCTACAGTAATTGGGTCATTGTTTTCCTTCTCTTCTACAAGTTTGACCTCGGTTTTTAGACTCTTTGGAACGTCGTTATGTCCAGTCAATGGTGGCAGAGGCTGCTTTGGTCTCTGGTCAGGTTCACTCACTACATCTTTTTTCTCCAGATCTGGAACTTCGGACTCCGCATTTACTGTCTGCAAAGGTTGCGGTATTTGAGTGTACTGAACTTTTGGTGGTATGACTGGTACTGCTTTGGCTTGACACATTTTTATCATGAACGATGCCCTAACTGCTGATACACTCACGGGAGCAGAATTGCGCCGACTCATGGGATGGTGATTTGTTGATTTATAGTCTACGGACGTACTTTGACTAGGTAAGGATGGTTTCTCATTTAGACTTTTTGACCGGTCATACAGAGCTATTGTCGACACTGTACTTGACTGGTGAACCTGTTGACTCTTTGGCACTATATAATCAGGAGGGTTTGAATTTTCAAAAGTAAAAATAATAGCTCCTGATGTAGAGGCAGCGTCCATGGTCAAAGATGATGGTCGCGTTTTTGATTTTTCTGAGACTTCTTTGTCATTACCAATATTGTTTTCGATTGGCTCGACCTGATTACAAACCTTAGGTGGCATTTGAATATCCTGGGCATTTGACAAATTATCCATATCATTTAAGGGTATGGTAGAGTTTTGGTGTGCACCATCCCTTACCCATGACAAATTTACCATAGATTTCAAATATGGACTCATTTCATTATTAATAGGGCAGCAATCACTCTTATTTCCAATTAACGGCACCTCAGGAAGATTATGTATTACTTGGCAATGTCTTGGTTCTCTCTGCATGTTTAGATTGAATATTTGATCAGTCCTTGTTCTTATATATGAACCTCCATCTGCTTTCATTTCAGCAACTTTCATGGTCCACTGACTCGCCCTTGTGTCTTTACTGTCCAGAGATAAACTACGAGTGAACTCTGGCCTTTTGTACAATTCTCCTGTGGTTCCTCTCCTTTTTGGTGGTATGGCTGGTGCCTTCTCAAAAAAGTTCTTTAATTTTGGAGAATGTAGTGGACTTGTTACCCAGTGGTGATCTTCCCAAAATTCTTCAAGCTCGAATGTGTGTACACTTTCCACCTCAAGATCATAGTCATCATTGTCCAAAGACTCACTTGACTTTCTTTCATCAACCTTATCTTCTAAATTTTCTACTTTTTCTAGATCCACACTCATCTCCAACTTTTTGCCACATTCCTTTTTTGCTCCTTTTTCTATAGTTGCATCCTCTTTGTCTGACCTATCAGGAACCAGTTTTGCTGAGCTTCGAAGAGTCTGTAACTTTGAAGGTGGGTGATCGATAACCGGTTGATCCTGCACTGTGGTTTCCTGGGACTCTTGAGGTACAGTATTGCTTCTTTCCAGTTTATTTGTAACTGAAGGAATGAGGCTATCCTTCTGAGATTTGGCATCTTTTTTCACACCATCAGCATCTACAGATTCCGAAATTAATTCCGTATGAAGACTAGATAAGACATCAGTGACGCCATCTGATTCTACTTTAAGATTAGTTGCACTAAGAGGTGACGGAGTTCTCTTAGGATCCATGGTACTTTCTGAATGGGTTGAAAGGTCTTCCTCGGACTCGGTAATCTTTAGCTCTTGTTGGATATTTGACCAAAGGGGGTCCAGAAGATTGATGGAGGTGTCATCATCCTTAAAAAAAAAAAAAGAAAACATATACGAAAGCAGAAGATTAAAACTTGGCAAACGCAATAAAAAGCAAAACTTATTAAATGGGTATTCCTATCTTTATACTCAGATATTCATATCCATTGAAGATTTATGGGCCGCTCACAACAAAAAAATGAGAACAGGTATATCCTGAACCCTGTTCCACATGATAACTTATAGGATACAGAATGCAGAGAGCCCAGAACATAAGGGACCACGGCTTCATTCTCTCTCTGCCTTGATGCTACAGACAAAGGCCTCCTCTTAAGGCAGAAAAGGAGACATACATTTAAGACACAATAATGAAAAACACCTATAAAGGGTATTCAAATGTTGCCTCAGCTAGATATCCTTGTACTAATCTCAGAGAGGAGAGGTAGTGCATAGTACCCTTGCACTTACATGCGTACTTTGTAGTGGACTTTCTCTAGAGAAACTAGACAATCTCATGGCTGTAAACTGTATTTCAAGGTCCAGTCTAGTTTGAGACTCTCAATTTAGTCTCAATCAGCTCAAACACATTATTACGCACCTGGTCATTCAAGAACAGATCATCTAGATCACTTAAAGTCTTCTCTTCGACAGGTGAATTGACAGGTTCTGGTTTCTTTGGCTCCAAGTCTTTGACTACAGGCAGCTCATTGATAGACACAAATGTGTGCTCAATCGGCCTCCTGTCCGATGCCGAGCTGGGCAATATGTCTGGTAATTGGGACATTTCTAGCAAAATTTCCTTGAGAGTCAGGGTTCGATCATCTTCTGCAAGTACAAAACACAAAAATTACTTACTGGAAAAAATAATTATGACAACATGGATCATCTTTGAAGAAATGTAAAAAGACAAAAACTAAAAAGGGTTGGAGATGATCATCGCAATGATATGCCAATGTGTCCAACCTTACCTTTCCTCATGATACACATCAATACAATATCACAACAAGTCAGCAAAAATCCTTGACAAGGTGTAATTCATATCACAATCGCTGGATGTTCACATATAGACACATATTGCATAAACATCTCCCAACAGAGTATCAGAAAATCATATTTTTTTCCATAGCTGGTCATCTCATGACACTCATCCTGGGAAATGTTGAACCATGAGGAATGGTAAGGAAGGACACATCTGTACATACTCCTGAGACCCAGAGAGAAGACGTTATGGAAAGTCATTACTCACTATCCAGCATTACCTTCAAACAAATCTGGGCTAAGGTCTTTAAGACATGGTCTCCTAGGTTCATGCATTCTAACTGGTTCAGCCACATCTGGAAATCCAGGTCCTGTTTTAAGTCCACTTTTGGTAATAGAATCTGCACCAGGGGATTTGGGACCGGCATCTGGCTCTAGCAGAGGTAGCTCCTCCAGGCTGGAGAGAAGATGGCGTTCCTTGGAATTGGCTCTGCAAGGAGTACTGTTGGCATTGATGACTGCAGAGACACGTAGAGGAACTGAGACAGCAAACGGTTCTGAGATGTTAAGAGCTTTACGTTGGTGTCTGGGTGAGGCTTCCAAAGGAAACAGACTGCCCGGAAAACCAGATTTGGTGGATCCTTCACTTGAAGTATAAAACATCTTCCTTCCTTTAGGAGAGTTTTGCTCATTGTCCAGTTCATCACCGATCCGGAATACTTTCATCTGTTCAGGTGGGGGTTTCACCAGCGGAGTCTTGTGTGTAGTTTTGTCTTGGGAAGAGCCACCTCTAGCACCAATGGCTTCTTCGCTGTCCCATTCACTGTCTTGCTTGCTTACATCATAAGCGCTACCAGACCCAGAAGCTCGAGACCTGAGGACTGGAATAAAGAAGCCGCCAGCGCCCACAGGTCTCTTGAATCGGCCTGCTTTCTCGTCTTCACCTTGAAGGAAAAAAAAAGTAAAAAAAAGTGGGGGTTTTATTGTACCCATTCTGGCAAATTACCCTCATTACAGTAGAATAATTAATATACCAAAATTAGTCCAAAAACTAAATAAATTCTGGCACTTCTACATAATAGCAAACAAAACGTTCATCAGATCTATATCAAATTGCTAGATCCAAAAAACAGGAAGAGATCCAGTATGAATAAAAATCCAATTTTGATTGATCAATAGATTAAAAAAGTTTTAAAACAACAAACATGCCCAGCAGGAGGCGCTCATACACCAATAAATATGTTAACACAGTGAGTACAATATTAAACATGCTTCTATATTCTGTGCGGAAAGAACAAACAATATACTTTTTCCAACATATATATTAATTAACCCATAGACATATAGATAATTATAATGGCAATGCAATTCATTCAAATATGCAGCCACATGAAAACATTTATTCCATGTCTCCCTGAGTTATATTGCTCTGAATCTTGGAGGGTTTCAAGCATAATAGGATTCCACCAGCTACAGCTTAAATCATTCAATAAATAATACCTGTGAACTATCCTATGACATCACCAGAGACTCTAGCGCATGCCCAGATCTACAGTGTTCTGAGAGGTCACATTATAGGTCACAGGACGGTTCACTTCCTTCACATAGCACAGTAGAGCTGGGCATGCGCTAGAGTCTCTGGTGATGTCATAGGATAGTTCACGCCCATATTATCTCATTATGTCTTCTTATTGGTCCTTGGGGGTATTTAACACACAGCGCCCACCACTGAGACACGCCCCCGGAAGATGCAAGGGCGAAACGCACGTTGGGGTGAGGGAGGCAGCGCCACTTACATCTATCATCACTCTGGTCATCACAGGTATTATTTATTGAATGATTTAAGCTGTATGTGGTGGAATCCTATTATGCTTGAAACCCTCCAAGATTCAGAGCAATATAACTCAGGGAGACATGGAATAAATGTTTTCATGTGGCTGCATATTTGAAAGAATTGCATTGCCATTATAATTATCTATATGTCTATGGGTTAATTAATATATATGTTGGAGAAAGTATATTGTTGGTCCTTTCCGCACAGAATATAGAAGTGTGTTTAATATTGTACTCACTGTGTTACCATATTTATTGGTGTATGAGTGCCTCCTGCTGGGCATGTTTGTTATTTTAAAACTTTTTTAATCTATTGATCAATAAAAATTGGATTTTTATTCATACTGGATCTCTTCCTGTTTTTTGGATCTAGCAATGATATAGATCTGATTAACGTTTCCTTTGCTAGTAGAATAATTAAATAATAATGTAATATACACTAAATCATGTCATTATTGGATGAATTACTAAACAAGGGATGTCCCATCATAGAAAGAAATGGCATCATAAGTTCAAGTTCTGATTGGTAGGTGTCCAACTGTAAATAGACAGATACAGATCTTGATAGAGAGTGGTGACATCACTGAGAATGCAGCCTAACCATTCACTAGAGAGCGGTGACATCACTGAGAATGCAGCATATCCATTCACTAGAGAGCAGTGACATCAGTGAGAATGCAGCCTATCCATTCACTAGAGTGCGCTGACATCACTGAGAATGCAGCCTATCCATTCACTAGAGAGCAGTGACAACACTGAGAATGCAGCCTATGCATTCACTAGAGCGCGCTGACATCACTGAGAATGCAGCATATCCATTCACTAGAGAGCAGTAACATCACTGAGAATGCAGCCTATTCATTCACTAGAGCGCGCTGACATCACCGAGAATGCAGCATATCCATTCACTAGAGAGCGGTGACATCACTGAGAATGCAGCCTATCCATTCACTAGAGAGCAGTGACATCACTGAGAATACAGCCTATCCATCACTAGAGAGCAGTGACATCACTGAGAATGCAGCCTATCCATCACTAGAGAACGGTGACATCACTGAGAATGCAGCCTATCCATCACTAGAGAGCAGTGACATCACTGAGAATGCAGCCTATCCATCACTAGAGAACGGTGACATCACTGAGAATGCAGCCTATCCATTCACTAAAGAGCGGTGACATCACTGAGATTGCATCCTATCCATTCACTAGAGAGCGCTGACGTTACTGAGAATGCAGCCTATCCATCACAAGAGAGCAGTGACATCACTGAGAATGCAGCCTATCCATTCACTAAAGAGCGGTGACATCACTGAGAATGCAGCCTATCCATCACTAGAGAGCGGTGACATCACTGAGAATGGAGCCTATCCATCACTAGAGAGTGGTGACATCACTGAGATTGCATCCTATCCATTCACTAGAGAGCGCTGACGTCACTGAGAATGCAGCCTATCCATTCACTAGAGAGCAGAGACATCACTGAGAATACAGCCTATCCATCACTAGAGAGCAGAGACATCACTGAGAATACAGCCTATCCATCACTATAGAGCAGTGACATCACTGAGAATGCAGCCTATCCATCACTAGAGAGCAGTAACATCACTGAGAATGCAGCCAATCCATTCACTAGAGAGCAGTGTCATCACTGAGATTGCAGCCTATCCATTCACTAGAGAGCGGTGACATCACTGAGAATGCAGAGAATGCAGCCTATCCATCACTAGAGAGCAGTGACATCACTGAGAATGCAGCATATCCATTCACTAGAGAGCAGTGACATCAATGAGAATGCAGCCTATTCATTCACTAGAGCGCGCTGACATCAATGAGAATGCAGCCTATTCATTCACTAGAGCGCGCTGACATCACCGAGAATGCAGCATATCCATTCACTAGAGAGCAGTGACATCAGTGAGAATGCAGCCTATCCATTCACTAGAGCGCGCTGACATCACCGAGAATGCAGCATATCCATTCACTAGAGAGCGGTGACATCACTGAGAATGCAGCCTATCCATTCACTAGAGAGCAGTAACATCACTGAGAATACAGCCTATCCATCACTAGAGAGCAGTGACATCACTGAGAATACAGCCTATCCATCACTAGGGAACGGTGACATCACTGAGAATGCAGCCTATCCATTCACTAAAGAGCGGTGACATCACTGAGATTGCATCCTATCCATTCACTAGAGAGCGCTGACGTTACTGAGAATGCAGCCTATCCATTCACTAGAGAGTGGTGACATCACTGAGATTGCAGCCTATCTATTCACTAGAGAGCGGTGACACTGAGAATGCAGCCTATCCATCACTAGAGAGCGGTGACATCACTGAGAATGCAGCCTATCCATTCACTAGAGAGCGGTGACATCACTGAAAATGTAGCCTATCCATCACTAGAGAGCGGTGACATCACTGAGAATGCAGCCTATCCATCACTAGAGAGCGGTGACATCACTGAGAATGCAGCCTATCCATTCACTAGAGAGCGGTGACATCACTGAGAATGCAGCCTATCCACTCACTAGAGCGCGCTGACATCACTGAGAATGCAGCCTATCCATTCACTAGAGAGCAGTGACATCACTGAGAATGCAGCCTATCCATTCACTAGAGAGCAGTGACATCACTGAGAATGCAGCCTATCCATTCACTAGAGAGCAGTGACATCACTGAGAATGCACCCTATCCATTCACTAGAGCGTGCTGACATCACTGAGAATGCAGCATATCCATTCACTAGAGAGCAGTGACATCACAGAATGCAGCCTATCCATTCACTAGAGAGCGGTGACATCACTGAGAATGCAGCCTATCCATTCACTAGAGCGCGCTGACATCACTGAGAATACAGCATATCCATTCACTAGAGAGCGGTGACGTCACTGAGAATGCAGCCTATCCATTCACTAGAGTGCGCTGAGATCACTGAGAATACAGTATATCCATTCACTAGAGAGCGGTGACATCACTGAGAATGCAGCATATCCATTCACTAGAGAGCAGTGACATCACTGAGATTGCAGCCTATCCATTCACTAGAGAGTGGTGACATCACTGAGATTGCAGCCTATCTATTCACTAGAGAGCGGTGACATCATTGAGAATGCAGCCTATCCATCACTAGAGAGCGGTGACATCACTGAGAATGCAGCCTATCCATTCACTAGAGAGCGGTGACATCACTGAAAATGTAGCCTATCCATCACTAGAGAGCGGTGACATCACTGAGAATGCAGCCTATCCATCACTAGAGAGCGGTGACATCACTGAGAATGCAGCCTATCCATTCACTAGAGAGCAGTGACATCACTGAGAATGCAGCCTATCCACTCACTAGAGCGCGCTGACATCACTGAGAATGCAGCCTATCCATTCACTAGAGAGCAGTGACATCACTGAGAATGCAGCCTATCCATTCACTAGAGAGCAGTGACATCACTGAGAATGCAGCCTATCCATTCACTAGAGAGCAGTGACATCACTGAGAATGCACCCTATCCATTCACTAGAGCGTGCTGACATCACTGAGAATGCAGCATATCCATTCACTAGAGAGCGGTGACATCACTGAGAATGCAGCATATCCATTCACTAGAGAGCAGTGACATCACAGAATACAGCATATCCATTCACTAGAGAGTGGTGACGTCACTGAGAATGCAGCCTATCCATTCACTAGAGCGCGCTGACATCACTGAGAATACAGCATATCCATTCACTAGAGAGCGGTGACATCACTGAGAATGCAGCCTATCCATTCACTAGAGTGCGCTGACATCACTGAGAATACAGCATATCCATTCACTAGAGAGCGGTGATGTCACTGAGAATGCAGCCTATCCATTTACTAGAGCAGTGACATCACTGAGAATGCAGCCTATCCATTCACTAGAGCGCGCTGACATAACTGAGAATGCAGCCTATCCATTCACTAGAGCGTGCTGACATCACTGAGAATGCAGCCTATCCATTCACTAGAGAGCGGTGACGTCACTGAGAATGCAGTCTATCCATTCACTAGAGCGCAGTGACATCACTGAGAATACAGCCTATCCATTCACTATAGAGTGGGGACATCACTGAGAATGCAGCCTATCCATTCGCTAGAGAGCGGTGACGTCACTGAGAATGCAGTCTATCCATTCACTAGAGCGCTGTGACATCACTGAGAATACAGCCTATCCATTCACTAGAGAGCGGTGACATCACTGAGAATGCAGCCTATCCATCACTAGAGAGCAGTGACATCACTGAGAATGCAGCCTATCCATTCACTAGAGAGCGGTGACATCACTGAGAATGCAGCCTATCCATCACTAGGGAGCGGTGACATCACTGAGAATACAGCCTATCCATTCACTAGAGAGCGGTGACATCACTGAGAATGCAGCCTATCCATCACTAGAGAGCAGTGACATCACTGAGAATGCAGCCTATCCATTCACTAGAGAGCGGTGACATCACTGAGAATGCAGCTTATCCATTCACTAGAGCGCACTGACATCACTGAGAATGCAGCTTATCCATCACTAGAGAGCAGTGACATCACTGAGAATGCAGCCTATCCATTCACTAGAGAGCGGTGACATCACTGAGAATGCAGCCTATCCATCACTAGAGAGCGGTGACATCACTGAGAATGCAGCCTATCCATTCACTAGAGAGCGGTGACATCACTGAGAATGCAGCCTATCCATCACTAGAGAGCAGTGACATCACTGAGAATGCAGCCTATCCATTCACTAGAGAGCGGTGACATCACTGAGAATGCAGCCTATCCATCACTAGAGAGCGGAGACATCACTGAGAATGCCTCCTATCCATCACTAGAGAGCGGTGACATCACTGAGAATGCAGCCTATCCATCACTACAGAGCGGTGACATCACTGAGAATGCAGACTATCCATCACTAGAGAGCAGTGACATCACTGAGAATGCAGCCTATCCATTCACTAGAGAGCGGTGACATCACTGAGAATGCAGCCTATCCATCACTAGAGAGCGGTGACATCACTGAGAATGCCTCCTATTCATCACTAGAGAGCGGTGACATCACTGAGAATGCAGACTATCCATCACTAGAGAGCAGTGACATCACTGAGAATGCCTCCTATCCATCACTACAGAGCGGTGACATCACTGAGAATGCAGACTATCCATCACTAGAGAGCAGTGACATCACTGAGAACGCAGCCTATCCATTCACTAGAGAGCGGTGACATCACTGAGAATGCAGCCTATCCATCACTAGAGAGCGGTGACATCACTGAGAATGCCTCCTATCCATCACTAGAGAGCGGTGACATCACTGAGAATGCAGACTATCCATCACTAGAGAGCGGTGACATCACTGAGAATGCAGCCTATCCATCACTAGAGAGCGGTGACATCACTGAGAATGCAGACTATCCATCACTAGAGAGCGGTGATATCACTGAGAATGCCTCCTATCCATCACTAGAGAGCGGTGACATCACTGAGAATGCCTCCTATCCATCACTAGAGAGCGGTGACATCACTGAGAATGCAGACTATCCATCACTAGAGAGCGGTGACATCACTGAGAATGCCTCCTATCCATCACTAGAGAGCGGTGACATCACTGAGAATGCAGACTATCCATCACTAGAGAGTGGTGACATCACTGAGAATGCCTCCTATCCATCACTAGAGAGCGGTGACATCACTGAGAATGCAGACTATCCATCAATAGAGAGCAGTGTCATCACTGAGAATGCAGCCTATCTAATTGGCCCCATAAGAAGCTCCATAGATTATTGGCCCCATTAGATGCTCCAAACATCATAAAAAACAAAAATGAAATACTCCCCTGTCCTTGCAGCCTTTGCTCTGCTCTGGACTCCTCAGCGTCGCCGTCTTCCATCTCTCCACACCGTGACTGTTCAGGCAGAGGGCGCACACTAGTGACGTCATCGCGCCCTCTGCCCCCTGAACGTCACAGTCAGAGGACGTGGAAGACGCCGCAGCGGTGGAACGGGGAGAGGTAAGTATTGCAAGTACTGTGACCCTGAGCAAGCAGAGGGTGCCCGGGTGCAACAGATGCTGACGCCGGCCCTGATCCTATCTGCCCTTAATATTTATAGGGTTTTTTTGTGCCTGGAAGAGTCAAATCTGATAGAAATGGCCTCTCCAGAGAAAGGTTGCCTTATAGTATCTGGTGAGCACACACAAATCTGCCTATATGGCAGTGGGTAGGTGAGATAGATAGATAGATAGATAGATAGATAGATAGATAGATAGATAGATAGATAGATAGATAGATAGATAGATAGATAGATAGATAGATAGATAGATAGATATTAGACAATAGATAGATAGATAGATAATAGATAGATGATAGATAGATGATAGATAGCTAGATAGACAGATAAATACATGATAGATAGATAAATAGATAGAAAGATAGATGATAGATGTACAGAAAAACAGCTTTTAAAATCCACAGGTCCCTGAATTGTGCGGTGCTGGAGCAGGTCTATCTCTTAGTACTTTGCGGTGTTCATCAATGTGCCGCTGCTGGAGACTTCCATTCTGCTTTTTTCTTGCACTCATACATGTTTATAGCTCACAGTAAATCAGCGACTGCTGCGAGGATAGGAATATGGATTACAAAGTCGAAAATAGTCGCCATGCCTGGTGCGACAGGCGGCCACCTCTCCAGGCGGCATAAATCATCCGCAGAGTGACAATAATTCTCAGTGATTGTGCTCGGAGAGCGGCGCTGACTGGCAAAACTTGTAAATATTATTTTTCTCCATTGATGGAAGTGATTGATGAGCTCTTGACCGGCGTAAAAAACCGCTGGCTCATATCCAGGGAGTCTTACTGACCTTCTGTGGGTAATGAGCACAAGGAGTCCATGCTCTTAGCCGGTCGGATGGTGGCTTTATCTGCGGAGAGAGACATTCAATGTTATAGATATGGAAAGAAAACGTCTTTACCCGAATATTTGTGTACTTCACAGCTTGTAAATGGCACAAAATATTTTGAAACAGGATGACGTTGCTCACGAGTTCTACTCTTCAGATTCGAAGAATGGCGCATAGTGATCCATTCTGTACTACGGTGAAACTGGACGTCAGCCACCAAACATGAGGAGTCAGTCAGTGGCTATATGAACCATCTGAAGGCATTTGCATGACATCGAGCAACGAGCCAGACTTCCAGCTACTGATCTCACACCTCTAATCTCAAGGACTAATGTGGTGTAGACCAAGACCACAATGGAGACTGGAATGGAGGTCTATAGTCTTCAATGATGAGTCCTGCTTTTGTTTGGGAAGCAATGAAGGCAGAGATTGGTTCTGGAGACCACGCAGCAAAGCCATGCAGAGGCATTCACGATGAAACATCACACCGATCTTAATCCTGGATTTTGGTGGCGGGTGGCATAATGTATGGTAACCGGACCCTTCTAGTCTTCATTCCAGGTACACCAATTGCTGAGCATTACATTGATTTGGTGGTGGAACCAGTGATGCAGCATGCTACCATGGTCTCCAGACTTCCCATCAAGCACATCTAGGACGTCAATGGTCAGTGAAAACACAGGAGCTGCCAGCAGAGGATCTTGATGATTTGCACAAGTGCATTTAACGGCAGCACCTTCCTCAGACAACCATTAATAACCTCAGTGACAGCAGCCGAGGCTGGAAGTGCCGGGATCTCTGCACGTGGCTCAGACACCAGACTTAAAAAATTCAGATGTTTTCAACATTTTGTTTCCATATTTTTCAGCATTTTCAGATCAGTAACTTCCCCATCATGTGAATTCCATTATTTTACAACAATAATTTCAATATTGAGGAGTACAGGACATATATTTGCCACAAGAACTTAAATCAAACCCATTGCTTCCTTTTTGCATCGAAATTGGTCCAATATAAGTTACTAAATTATTTCTTGAAATATCCTTATTACAGTTAGAGCTCTAAATCCCCAGAATAGACAGAGATACAAAAATAAAATTATTTCAACATGCGGCCACCACTAGAGGGAGCTCACTGTATACTAGTTAGTCATTAAATGTATATACAGTAAGCAGAGAGCTCCCTCTAGTGGCAGCTACAAAGAAACAGAATTGGATGACGTAGTTATGTCTATGCAGAGGATTTAGATTTTCTCAGAAATTTATATTTTTTACATATGCAGAAAAAAATAGTTCAGAGCGTATTGATTAGTAATAATTAATTTATATATAAAGATACAACAACCTCTTCAGATAAACTTACCACCCATTTCTTTCTGCCCTCTAACAAACACACTTCCATTACGGCTCAGTTTAGATTTGGATTCAGTTCCAGACCGGCCAAGATTGAATATGGATCTCCATTTTTTAGACTTGGTGGAAAGTTTCCTCCTGTAGACATTCAACATGAATACACACAGCATATCACTACAGAATCAGTCATAGAAATGTATAATATATGTCACTGATGGTGAGTTCAGCTTCTGTTACCGTCTTTATAATACACAGCTATATTACTTTAATAGATATTGAATTAGAGTATTTAACTGATAATGGCTACATAACGAACAATAATATACAAAGTATTCAATAGAAACTAGTGATATCACTGAGAATGCAGCCTATCCATCACTAGAGAGCGGTGACACCACTGAGAAAGCAGCCTGTCCATCACTAGAGATCAGCGGTGACATCACTGACAATGCAGCCTATCCATTACTAGAGAGCGGTGACACCACTGAGAATGCAGCCTATCCATCACTAGAGAGCGGTGACACCACTGAGAATGCAGCCTATCCATCACTAGAGAGCGGTGACACCACTGAGAAAGCAGCCTATCCATTCACTAGAGAGCGGTGACATCACTGAGAATGCAGCCTATCCGTCACTAGAGAGCGGTGACATCACTGAGAATGCAGCCTATCCATTCACTAGAGAGCGGTGACACCACTGAGAAAGCAGCCTATCCATTCACTAGAGAGCGGTGACATCACTGAGAATGCAGCCTATTCATTACTAGAGAGCGGTGACATCACTGAGAATGCAGCCTATCCATTCACTAGAGAGCGGTGACATCACTGAGAATGCAGCCTATCCATTACTAGAGAGTGGTGACATCACTGAGAATGCAGCCTATCCATTCACTAGAGAGCGGTGACATCACTGAGAATGCAGCCTATCCGTCACTAGAGAGCGGTGACATCACTGAGAATGCAGCCTATCCATTCACTAGAGAGTGGTAACATCACTGAGAATGCAGCCTATCCATTACTAGAGAGTGGTGACATGACTGAGAATGCAGCCTATCCATTCACTAGAGAGCGGTGACACCACTGAGAATGCCACCTATCCATTCACTAGAGAGCGGTGACACCACTGAGAATGCAGCCTATCTATTCACTAGAGAGCGGTGACATCACTGAGAATGCAGCTTATCTATTCACTAGAGCAGTGACATCACTGAGAATGCAGCCTATCTATTCACTAGAGCAGTGACAACACTGAGAATGCAGCCTATCCTTCACTAGAGAGCGGTGACATCACTGAGAATGCAGCCTATCCATCACTAGAGAGCGGTGACATCACTGAGAATGCAGCCTATCCATTCACTAGAGCAGTGACATCACTGAGAATGCAGCCTATCCATCACTAGAGAGCGGTGACATCACTGAGAATGCAGCCTATCCATTCACTAGAGAGCGGTGACATCACTGAGAATGCAGCCTATCCATCACTAGAGAGCGGTGACATCACTGAGAATGCAGCCTATCCATCACTAAAGAGCAGTGACATCACTGAGAATGCAGCCTATCCATTCACTAGAGAGTGGTGACATCACTGAGAATGCAGCCTATCCATCACTAGAGAGCAGTGACATCACTGAGAATGCAGCCTATCCATCACTAGAGAGCGGTGACATCACTGAGAATGCAGCCTATCCATCACTAGAGAGCGGTGACATCACTGAGAATGCAGCCTATCCATCACTAGAGAGCGGTGACATCACTGAGAATGCAGCCTATCCATCACTAGAGAGGGGAAACACCAGACCCAACAATGCAGACGAGCTGAAGGCTGCTATCAAAGCAACCTGGGCTTCCATAACCCCTCAGCAGTGCCACAGGCTGATCGCCTCCATGCCACGCCGCATTGATGCAGTAATTGATGCAGGAGGAGCCCGACCAAGTATTGAGGGCATTTACTGAACATACATTTCAGATTTTACAATCATTTTTCAGGCTGGTGTTATAAAGTATTCTAATTTCCTGAGATAATGACTTTTGGGTTTTCATTGGCTGTAAGCCATAATCATCAACATTACCAGAAATAAACACGTGACATAGATCACTCTGTGTGTAATGGCTCTATAGAATAGAGGAGAGTCACTGGGTATTGAAGAACTGAAATTCATTCCGTTTTTGATGATATTCTAATTTTGTGAGACGCACCTGTAGTTCTGCATAGGAGCTGTAAACACCAAACAGGCTCTTTACTTCATTTTTGACGCAAACATAATTTGAGTGATTACAAGTCTCCATACCCTTAAAACATGACGGCTAAGGGGAAGATTTAGCTTCAGAAAGAAGCAGAAATATTATGTCGCACCCTCCTCCCGTAGAATAGGGCAAATCATTCTGCTGGATTTTTACCGGAAATTATGATCCTCTGTAAACACTGCAGATATTATTCTGCACATTAACATTCATTTAAAACAAAAAGGCAAACACTGAAATGCAAAGCTATGAAGCAAAACCATCAGTCATGGCGCAGTTCTTCACAATGACCTGCAGGTGGCAGCATCTGACCATATTCAGTGCTGTGGTGCATTGCGTAAGCCAAAATACAAAGGAGGTTTCTGTCTGTGCAGGATACAGTGCAGCAAAAAAGCAAAATTCTCCATGATCCCAGCATAAACTCTGGGGACTAGTTAGATATGTGAAATTTACACTGCTGGGGGCAATCAGGTAACAACAATATATTTACTGTAAGGAAGAATAAAATTCTACGCTGGTTACTATATTTGATACAGATATTACATATTTTTATATAGAGCTCCAAATCCTTATTATTATTATTATTATTATTATTATTATTATTATTAAATTCTGGCTGCCTGAAGACACCACTAGGGGGAGCTCACTGCTTATAAATGATCACAGCTCCCATTAGAATGAATGGGACCAATACAGTATAAATACAGATCCCCAAAGCTCCCTCTAGTGGCAGCTAAAGGGAGTACTCTTACAGTGTAAGTACAAATTGCTCAGTTGGGGGCAGAAGGAAGAGTTGTAGAGTGGGGTTAGGGGTGCGGTGGGGATGAGAAAGATTGTATTATTTGGAAACTATATGGCCATATTAAATTAGCACTATACGTGAGTGTTACAGGCACTATATGGCTGCATTATATGATCACTATATGGCAGTATTATGTGTGCAAAATATATGAACAAAATGCAGCAGTATTATAGGCACTTTATATGAGAACGATATTGCACTATTATATGTGGATAACATGGAAAAAGGATATGAACACTATACGGCAGTATTATAGGCACTATTTGTCAACATTTTATAGGCCCCACGACAGTATCAATTGGGAGCTATATGGCAGTATTGTAAAGACATTATAGATAGCAGCATTACAAGAGCATTAAATGGGAGTATACGGTGATGGAATGGAAGTATACTGGTAAGGCCGGGATCACACATGTAAGAAAATTGGCCGAGTCTCGCATGTTAATACCCGGCACTGCCGCCGGCACTCGGATCGGAGCGTGCAGCCACATAGCAATACATGGAGCCGCACGCTCCGCTCCTGAGTGCCGGCGGCAGTGCCGGATATTAACATGCGAGACTCGGCCGAGTTTCTCGCCTGTGTGAACCTGGCCCAGTATTAATGTCCATTCTCCTTATAAAGCAAATAAATATAATGGGCTCCCACTATATGGCAGTAACATAAGGACAATAACTGGCGGTATTAAATAGGCACTCTTTGGCAGTATCATATGAGCATTATATGGCAGTATTATATCAGCATTATATATAAGTATCATATAGAACTATATGGCCACATTAAATAAGCACTATATCGCACTATTCTATTGGCATTAGTGTTGAGCAAAATTTGCAGGAACGTTTTTGAGCAGCCACATTGGTGGTCTGTGGTCACCAGGCCAGAGCCCTGCCAACCTCCTTTTAGTTCCTGGCATCCCCAGCTCTTCCTTTGATTAGTCGGCATCCTGGCACGACGTCATCATTGAGACAATGTTGGCATGACATCACGCCAGGACGACTATTCTGGCGACCAAGGACAGCCAGTGTGATCGCCGAACCACGGTCCTGCGAATCGTTATACTGAACTCAGATAGGCATTGTATTATAGCATCATATAGGGCACTGTATTACAGTATTATGTAGGGCCCAGTATTACAGTATATAGGGCACTGTATTACAGTATTATGTAGGGCCCAGTATTACAGTATATAGGGCACTGTATTACAGTATTATGTAGGGCCCAGTATTACAGTATATAGGGCACTGTATTATATAGGGCCAAGTATTACAGTATATAGGGCACTGTATTACAGTATTATGTAGGGCCCAGTATTACAGTATATAGGGCACTGTATTACAGTATTATGTAGGGCCTAGTATTACAGTATATAGGGCACTGTATTACAGTATTATGTAGGGCCCAGTATTACAGTATATAGGGCACAGTATTACAGTACATAGGGCACTGCATTACAGTATTATGTAGGGCACTGTATTACAGTATATAGGGCACTCTATTACAGTATATATGGCACTGTTTTACAGTATATAGGGCACTGTATTACAGTATTATGTAGGGCACTGTATTATATAGGGCCCAGTATTACAGTATATAGGGCACTGTATTACAGTATTATGTAGGGCACTGTATTATATAGGGCCCAGTATTACAGTATAAAGGGCACTGTATTACAGTATTATGTAGGGTCCAGTATTACAGTATATAGGGCACTGTATTACAGTATTATGTAGGGCACTGTATTATATAGGGCCCAGTATTACAGTATATAGGGCACTGTATTACAGTATTATGTAGGGCCCAGTATTACAGTATATAACAGTATTACAGTATATAAGGCACTGCATCACAGTATTATGTAGGGCACTGTATTATATAGGGCTCAGTATTACAGTATATAGGGCACTGTATTACAGTATTATGTAGGGCACTGTATTATATAGGGCTCAGTATTACAGTATATAGGGCACTGTATTACAGTATTATGTAGGGCTCAGTATTACAGTATATAGGGCACTGTATTACAGTATTATTTAGGGCCCAGTATTACAGTATATAGGGCACTGTATTACAGTATTATGTAGGGCCCAGTATTACAGTATATAGCAGTATTACATTATATAGGGCACTGTATTACAGCATTATAGAGGCCACTGTGCACCGTATTACAGTGTTATATAGATCACTTTATTACAGTGTTATATAGGGCACTGTATTACAGTATTATATAGATCACTTTATTACAGTATTATATAGGGCACTGTATTACAGTATTTCAGTACATAAGGCACTGTATTACAGTATTAAATAGGGCCATGTGCACGGTATTACAGTATTATATAGGACACTGTATTACAGTATTATATAGGGCACTATATGGGAGTAATTAACGAAGGTAATAGATGAACATTGCAATGTTACTTTCCACTTTTCTTCCTAAACAAATAAAGCAGGGTCTCCCACACATCTGTGCGGGGTCCTCCGCAGGCCTCAGTTCCTTCTCATTTTCTATTATTTATTACTATTCATTAAATTTCAGTAGAAAATGTTCTGCGCACAGTTCCGGCTTTATCCCGGAATCTCCCGGTGTATATGAAGCGCGGAGCGTTGTTGTGCGTTTGCTGCCTCCAATTAGATTTCCCTTGTGCCCGCGACGTGTTTCTTCCAGAGAATAATTAACGCAGGAGATCAGAGCCAGTGTGTTCCCACTTATTGTTCTGGGTAATTAGAGCCGGTGCCCGCGGTGCCGCCCGTGTCCCACTAACACACGGCTGTGTATGCTACATGTATGCACCCAGGTAAACACAATGCCGCTATCGGACAGATCTGCCCCATCCACAGTCGCACATTCCTCATCCTACGTCTTCCCCGACATTCCACGAATTCTGATTCCGGAACACAATGGAGATTGATTGAGATAGAAGTCAAGGTCTGAGCTGATGGTAGCACCTGGTATGTCTACCTCCACAATGCCTCAACGGTGCGGCACTGCTGGGGGATGGTCCGGACCCCTATACACAGGAAGAAGTCATATGCCGAAATATACCCAGGTTATACCGGCACGGCCTCTATCACTTTATACAAGGACATGTATAAACATATGCTGAAATATACCCAGGTTATACCGGCATGGCCTCTATCACTATATACAAGAACATGTATAAACATATGCCGAAATATACCCAGGTTATACCGGCATGGCCTCTATCACTATATACAAGAACATGTATAAACATGTGCCGAAATATACCCAGGTTATACCAGCTCGGCCTCTATCACTATATACAAGAACATGTATAAACATTTGCCGAAATATACCCAGGTTATACCGGCACGGCCTCTATCACTATATACAAGAACATGTATAAACATATGCCGAAATATACCCAGGTTATACCGGCATGGCCTCTATCACTATATACAAGAACATGTATAAACATGTGCCGAAATATACCCAGGTTATACCAGCTCGGCCTCTATCACTATATACAAGAACATGTATAAACATATGCTGAAATATACCCAGGTTATACCGGCACGGCCTCTATCACTATATACAAGAACATGTATAAACATATGCCGAAATATACCCAGGTTATACCGGCACGGCCTCTATCACTATATACAAGAACATGTATAAACATATGCCGAAATATACCCAGGTTATACCGGCACGGCCTCTATCACTATATACAAGAACATGTACTTTCATATTAAGAAATATACCCAGGTTATACCAGCATGGGCTATAATACTACACACAAAAAGATGTAGAATCAAAATCTGAAATACACTCAGGTTATACCAGCATGACTTATATTACTACATACAAGAAGATGTAGAATCATATACAGAAACACACCTAGGTTATATCACCATGGCCTCTTTTACTATATAAAAGAAGATGTAGAATCATATGCTAAAATATTCCCTGGTTAAACCAGCATAGTCTATTAATGTGTAATCATATACCGAAATATACCCAGGTTATACCAGCATGACCTATGTTACTATATACAGGAAGATGTAAAATCATGTGCCAGCATACACCAAACCACCAGCCCTTTAATTGGTCCTTACACTGAGAGCACAAACGGGAAACATTCACTACTGAACACTGTAGCGCATGCAATGAAGTATTACGTGTCAGCGTCAGGACATACTTTGTGGGTGTTGTCAGCGTGCAGAGCTCCAGTCCTAGCGACAAAAACAGTAGTAGCAGCCCCAGCGTCTCCTGTGATGTACAGTTCCTGCCAAAAGTTTGGACACACCTTCTTATTCCAAGAGTTTTCTTTATTTTCATGACTATGAAAATTGTAGATTCACTCTGAAGGCATCAAAACTATGAATTAACACATGTGGAATTACATAATGAACAAAAAAGTGGGAAACAACTGAAAATATGTCTTATATTCTAGGTTCTTCAAAGTAGCCACCTTTTGCTTTGATTACTGCTTTGCACACTCTTGGCATTCTCTTGATGAGCTTCAAGAGGTAGTCACCGGAAATGGTCTTCCAACAGTCTTGAAGGAGTTCCCAGAGATGCTTAGCACTTGTTGGCCCTTTTGCCTTCACTCTGTGGTCCAGCTCACCCCAAACCATCTCGATTGGGTTCAGGTCTGGTGACTGTGGAGGTCAGGTCATCTGGCGTAGCACCGCATCACTCTCCTTCTTGGTCAGATAGCCCTTACACAGCCTGGAGGTGTGTTTGGGGTCATTGTCCTGTTGAAAAATAAATGATGGTCCAACTAAACGTAAACCGGATGGAATAGCATGCCGCTGCAAGATGCTGTGGTATCCATGCTGGTTCAGTATGCCTTCAATTTTGAATAAATCCCCAACAGTGTCACCAGCAAAGCCCCCCCACACCATCACACCTCCTCCTCCATGCTTCACGGTGGGGACCAGGCATGTAGAGTCCATCCGTTCACCTTTTCTGTGTCGCACAAAGACACGGTGGTTGGAACCAAAGATTTCAAGTTTGGACTCATCAGACCAAAGCACAGATTTCCACTGGTCTAATGTCCATTCCTTGTGTTCTTTAGCCCAAACAAGTCTCTTCTGCTTGTCGCCTGTCCTTAGCAATGGTTTCCTAGCAGCTATTTTACCGTGAAGGCCTGCTGCACAAAGTCTCCTCTTAACAGTTGTTGTAGAGATGTGTCTGCTGCTAGAAATCTGTGTGACATTGACCTGGTCTCTAATCTGAGCTGCTGTTAACCTGCGATTTCGGAGGCTGGTGACTCGGATGAACTTATCCTCTGCAGCAGAGGTGACTCTTGGTCTTCCTTTCCTGGGGTGGTCCTCATGTGAGCCAGTTTCTTTGTAGTGCTTGATGTTTTTTGCCACTGCACTTGGGAACACTTTCAAAGTTTTCCCAATTTTTTGGACAGACTGACCTTCATTATTTAAAGATGATGGCCACTCGCTTTTCTTTACTTAGCTGCTTTTTTCTTGCCATAATACAAATTCTATTCAGTAGGACTATCAGCTGTGTATCCACCAGACTTCTGCACAACACAACTGATGGTCCCAACCCCATTTATAAGGCAAGAAATCCCACTTACTAAACCTGACAGGGCACACCTGTGAAGTGAAGACCATTTCCGATGACTACCTCTTGAAGCTCATCAAGAGAATGCCAAGAGTGTACAAAGCAGTAATCAAAGCAAAAGGTGGCTACTTTGAAGAACCTAGAATATAAGACATATTTTCAGTTGTTTCACACTTTTTTGTTAATTATATAATTCCACATGTGGTAATTCATAGTTTTGATGCCTTCAGAGTGAATCTACAATTTTCATAGGCATGAAAATAAAGAAAACTCTTTGAATGAGAAGGTGTGTCCAAACTTTTGGTCTGTACTGTATATGCCCCAGCGTCTCTGGTCATAATAATAAATAATAATAATCTTTATTTATATAGCGCCAACATATTCCGCAGCGCTTTACAGTTGAACAGTTTCAAACACAACAGTCATAAGTAACAACGTTAACAATACAATAATTAAAGCGAAATAAGACGCCCCTGCTCGTGGGAGCTTACAATCTACAATGAGGTGGGGGAGATACAAAGCACAGGTTTGTATTTACAATGATGTATTTACAATGATGGTCCAGCCATCTTCAGGGGGTGGGGGATAGATGGAGATAGTGAATGGGCTACACACACACACACAAACATAACATGACTTTGATTACTGAATGTGATAGGCCGCTCTGAACAAATGTGTTTTGAGCGAGCGCCTAAAACTATGCAAATTGTGGATGGTCATGTATATGCCCCAGCGTCTCTGGTCATGTATATGCCCCAGCGTCTCCTGTGATGTATATGCCCCAGCGTCTCCTGTGATGTGTATGCCCCAGCGTCTCCTGTGATGTGTATGCCCCAGCATATCCTGAGATATATACAGTATGCACCAACCCCAGCATCTCCTATGTGATGTATATACAGCAGTCTTGGGGGTTTCTATGTGCTGTATATGCTGCAGGCACAGCATCTCCTAAATCATATACATGTGCCAACCGTAGTGTCTCTTATGTGATGTATATAGCACTCTCAGTGTCTCCTTTGTGATGTATATAGAGCAGTCTCAGTGTATCCTATGTGATGTATATACAGCAGTCTCTGTCTATTATGTGATATATATCCAGACGTCTCAGTGTCTCCTATGGGATGTATACACAGCTTTCTTAGTGTCTCCTTTGTGATGGGTTCAGGAGAGTCTGTGTCTCCTATGTGACGAATATACAGCAGTCTCATTGTCTCCTATGTGATGTGTAAAGATGACTCAGTGTTTCCTATGCGATGTATATACAGCTCTTCGGTATCTCTTATGTGATGTATACAGCAGAGTTTTGATGATTCCTATGTGATGTATATACTGCAGCTCTCCTACTGCTTGAGATCTATAAATGTTACGTGATCAGTGACTAATTTCCCACCTTGAGGAGACCTACAGTGAAATATACATCTGTATTCATGGCTTATTGCTGCAAGTTCTTTTCCAAATTAATTGCAAAAAGAGGACTACGCTCCAGACCGATGCAAATCTGATAAAGCAGCTGTTAGTAGCAACATCATCCATACCACCTAACATCACACCTCACCAAGGGGAAGCAGTTCCAGACGTCACATTAACTGTTTGATAAAATATAGCAGGATAAATGTCTAGTTGATAATTTTGTACAGCCGCGAGTGATGGTATAAATATCCAGATGGCCCCTGGCAGAAGAAAGGTTCCCATCCCTGAATTATCTAGAGAAGATGCTCAGGTTATACCAGATGAGTATATAAGCAAGTTGTGGTGGACATGACACAGATAGCCATCAACATGAGTCATAGCCAAAAAATGTTCAGAACATATAAAATACAATAAATGTAATTGAATTCTGGAATTTGAAGCTTACTTGTTTTCTGGTAGATCTATGACGGTGTGGAATAAAGTGCCTGTGACCGGGACAATCTCTGGTAAACTGTTCTCTCTTCTTTCCTTCCTGGCAGGGTGCGTGGCCGATAAACTACGGGCTTGAGCTTCTTCTAAACTGACCAATTTCATGGGGAGTGATCCAGTTGGTAGGGTCATACTCTTCACTATCCGGCAATCTGGAGGAAGGAGAGACATTATATGATACCATGGAAAGCACAACATCAAAAAATCAGTATAAATTAACACCTGTCCTCATAACACACCTGAGCCTCGTACATAGGGCACAGTATTATAGTAGTTATATTCCTGTACATAGGAGCAGTATTATAGTAGTTATATTCTTGTACATAGGAGCAGTATTATAGTAGTTATATTCTTGTACATAGGGGACAGTATTATAGTAGTTATATTCTTGTACATAGGGCACAGTATTATAGTAGTTATATTCTTGTACATAGGGGACAGTATTATAGTAGTTATATTCTTGTACATAGGGGACAGTATTATAGTAGTTATATTCTTGTACATAGGGCACAGTATTATAGTAGTTATATTCTTGTACATAGGGGACAGTATTATAGTAGTTATATTCTTATACATAGGGCACAGTATTATAGTAGTTATATTCTTGTACATAGGGCACAGTATTATAGTAGTTATATTCTTGTACATAGGGGACAGTATTATAGTAGTTATATTCTTATACATAGGGGGCAGTATTATAGTAGTTATATTCTTGTACATAGGAGCAGTATTATAGTAGTTATATTCTTGTACATAGGAGCAGTATTATAGTAGTTATATTCTTGTACATAGGAGCAGTATTATAGTAGTTATATTCTTGTACATAGGGGCAGTATTATAGTAGTTATATTCTTGTACATAGGGGCAGTATTATAGTAGTTATATTCTTGTACATAGGGGGCAGTATTATAGTAGATATATTCTTGTACATAGGGCACAGTATTATAGTAGTTATATTCTTGTACATAGGGGACAGTATTATAGTAGTTATATTCTTGTACATAGGGGGCAGTATTATAGTAGTTATATTCTTGTACATAGGGGACAGTATTATAGTAGATATATTCTTGTACATAGGGCACAGTATTATAGTAGTTATATTCTTGTACATAGGGGACAGTATTATAGTAGTTATATTCTTATACATAGGGCACAGTATTATAGTAGTTATATTCTTGTACATAGGGCACAGTATTATAGTAGTTATATTCTTGTACATAGGGGACAGTATTATAGTAGTTATATTCTTATACATAGGGGGCAGTATTATAGTAGTTATATTCTTGTACATAGGAGCAGTATTATAGTAGTTATATTCTTGTACATAGGAGCAGTATTATAGTAGTTATATTCTTGTACATAGGAGCAGTATTATAGTAGTTATATTCTTGTACATAGGGGCAGTATTATAGTAGTTATATTCTTGTACATAGGGGCAGTATTATAGTAGTTATATTCTTGTACATAGGGGGCAGTATTATAGTAGATATATTCTTGTACATAGGGCACAGTATTATAGTAGTTATATTCTTGTACATAGGGGACAGTATTATAGTAGTTATATTCTTGTACATAGGGGGCAGTATTATAGTAGTTATATTCTTGTACATAGGGGGCAGTATTATAGTAGATATATTCTTGTACATAGGGCACAGTATTATAGTAGTTATATTCTTGTACATAGGGCACAGTATTATAGTAGTTATATTCTTGTACATAGGGGACAGTATTATAGTAGTTATATTCTTGTACATAGGAGCAGTATTATAGTAGTTATATTCTTGTACATAGGGGGCAGTATTATAGTAGTTATATTCTTGTACATAGGGAGCAGTATTATAGTAGATATATTCTTGTACATAGGGCACAGTATTATAGTAGTTATATTCTTGTACATAGGGGACAGTATTATAGTAGTTATATTCTTGTACATAGGGGACAGTATTATAGTAGTTATATTCTTGTACATAGGAGCAGTATTATAGTAGTTATATTCTTGTACATAGGGGACAGTATTATAGTAGTTATATTCTTGTACATAGGGCACAGTATTATAGTAGTTATATTCTTGTATATAGGGGGCAGTATTATAGTAGTTATATTCTTGTACATAGGGGACAGTATTATAGTAGTTATATTCTTATACATAGGGGGCAGTATTATAGTAGTTATATTCTTGTACATAGGAGTAGTATTATAGTAGTTATATTCTTGTACATAGGGGCAGTATTATAGTAGTTATATTCTTGTACATAGGGGGCAGTATTATAGTAGTTATATTCTTGTACATAGGGGGCAGTATTATAGTAGCTATATTCTTGTACATAGGGGCAGTATTATAGTAGTTATAGTCTTGTACATAGGGGGCAGTATTATAGTAGTTATAGTCTTGTACATAGGGGGCAGTATTATAGTAGTTACATTCTTGTACATAGGAGCAGTATTATAGTAGTTATATTCTTGTACATAGGGGCAGTATTATAGTAGATATAATCTTGTACATAGGGGCAGTATTATAGTAGTTATATTCTTGTACATAGGAGCAGTATTATAGTAGATATATTCTTGTACATAGGGAGCAGTATTATAGTAGTTACATTCTTGTACATAGGAGCAGTATTATAGTAGTTATATTCTTGTACATAGGAGCAGTATTATAGTAGTTATATTCTTGTACATAGGGGCAGTATTATAGTAGTTATATTCTTGTACATAGGGGCAGTATTATAGTAGTTATATTCTTGTACATAGGGGGCAGTATTATAGTAATTATATTCTTGTACTTAAATACAATTCTCCTTCCCTCATAAATCACATTTCTTGAGAATGCCTTTAAATGTTACATAAGACACAAGGAGGATCCTGGAATATTTCTCTGTTTTGTTTTGAGATGTTCGGTGTCAAGAACATTTGCATTAAGTTACAGCATTGCAAAGTGAGAACAGATCCCTTCGCACATCATTCCTTGGCACTGAATGAGAATTTCCTTAGCGATACAACATCAGATAAATTATGAAAATAAACATGGATGCAGTGGAGCCAAAAACAGAGCGGTGACCACAACTGAGAGTTTATCAATCATTAGTTTTGGGTTTCATCATGGACAGGGTCATAATAGCTTAAAATTGCTTTTGGATACGTTCCATTATATAATGTCCAAAACTTGAGGGTCTGGGTGGCAATATTTTACTACCTATTAAACAAAGCCCTGTTATTTTTGCCTAAGGGAAATTTCACTTTGAGTACATCATCATAGAAATATATAAACAACAATAAATAGATTTTTGGATTCCATGATCCCTTCTTCCTCTTTTCCTTGTTCCTGTATCTGACTGTTAAGACAAATTGCTGCAGCAGGAGCCTCTCCCTCGTCTCTGCTCCGCATGCAGTATTACACAATGACAGGTTAGCCTCGCCCCATGGATGAGTCCTTCTCTTGATGCACATCCCAACAGAAAATGGAGAAGACCAACAGGAGATCAACCCCCGTATTCTCTAGAATTTCTACAAAAATGTTTCCAGATCCTGCAGAAAATTCTTCAAAATAAGAATAAGGGCATGATTATACTGTCATCATCCATTACTGGTTGTAGCATCCCATGAAATTGAGTGAAAGGACAGAAGTGTCCCCCTTTTAAAGATGAAACCATATGGCCAGACACTTACCAATGGGTGAAAACAAGAGAACCATAGGAGTTTTATAATATAAAATTACAAAAGTTACTTTATTAATATAACAAAGTTAAAAGACAAACATGAATAAAAAGGATGTGTTACACCAGACACCAAAAAAGACCATGTGGCACTCAATACAACATATATACACCATTGCATTATATGTCAGATAATAATATATCCTGGGAGCAATCCCCTAACACATACCTAACCTAAACGCCTCAGTCCCCCATGAAGTTAAACTGCCACAAAAGCTACCAATTGGGACCATGCAAACAGCTTAAAGGTCCTTCTCCTTTATACCACAGCACAGTAAACCCAATTTCATATCATGTCCACATCAATAAGTTAATTTGTGGAAAGGAGAAAGGGGAAAAGATCTCACCCAGTATTAAAGAGTCGGTCCAAATGCACCCCGACGCGCGTTTCGCTTTCTCCCCTTGATATAATGCAATGGTGTATATATGATGTATTGAGTGCCACATATTCTTCTTTGGTGTCTGGTGTAGCACATTCTTTTTATTCATGTTTGTCTTTTAACATTGTTATAGTAATAAAGTAACTTTTGTAATTTTATATTATAAAACTCCTATTGTTCTCTTGTTTTCATATTATGAAGTACTGGAGTTGCATGTAGTGGCAAAGAGTATTACACTTTGCACACTGTACAATGAGTCTGGTTATTGGTATATTACTTACCAATAGGTGCAGGCTTGCTGGCCAAAAACAGGTCCTCGGGGTCCCTGTGCTTGATTGGGGCCATGGGACATTTACTGAAGATCTGGTCCACATGATTGAGGATAAACTCGATGACAACTTGCTGGACTCGCACCTCCATGAAAGCGGCATCTCCATTACACCCCGAATCCTCGATTTCTTTGGACCTTGAAGCATAAGCAATATGGACATTTTTTTAGAATGATACATCATTGAACTGAACGTATCATATCTAAGTTTACTGTTGGAGATTACTGATGGAGCCCCCTAGTAGCCAAGACAGCATGACAAGCAATAGATAGATAGAATTTCTGCAAAATAACAGATTGGCTACAAAATAGGATCCTCACTAGACCTGCGCCCAACATGGCCCCCATCCCACACTTCAGAATAGTTAAACAAGGGATGCACAACCAGTTAGATTTGCCATCCAGAATGACCCTGATAAAATATTTTTGTGCGCAAAGTGTCACAATAATTTAGGAAATACAGTATGTTCTAATGTACATATTTAATCCCCTCAAGGGTGGGGTCAAGGGCGTAACTTGAAGCTTATTGGCCCAAAAGGAAAATCTGTGGAACTTATTACTCTAGTGTCTTCTTATATGGAAGAGAGGCCTTTGGGGTGCCCTGAATCAGTAGGGCCCAGGTGAAAACGCTACCTCTGTATCCCCTATAGCTGCAGCCCTGAGTATTGTAGACAAGGACATTACACTGTTTCTGACAGTGATTACATACTGTGTCAGACATATTGGTTGTTAACCAGCATTCCTGGAGATATAATAAAAGACTCAAAACCTTATATACGGTAATAGTTGCTAAAGTAAAAAGCAAACAAAACAGTAAATATAATAATTTACCAATATAGGACCCTTATTATTTTATTATTAGTACTCCAGCAGTCCCAGAGACCTTTTTTAGGAGAGGAATGCAAAAAAAAAAATTTAAAAAAAAAAACAATCATCAATGTACCTTAGAAGGTTGGGGGCCCAGACAAGGGCCAGGTTCCTGATATGCATATTGGTGGTGGAGCTGAAGGAGGCGATGTGAGTCAGGTGTCTGCTCAGGTATTCCAGAGTCCTAGAAAATAAAGACAAAAGATCAATACGTCAAATGCAATGTAAAGACTGATCAGAGAGATGTCATCAATGTACCGGCACCCACAAAGAGGATGGAAGGGAATGGGGGAATATCACTTTATCAGTCCTTCAGATCATCACAGAGAGGTGATTAGGAATCATACCAAACCACATTTATTCCATATTGTATCTTGAGTTTTCAATTGAAATTACTAAAACTAAGTTGGAAAAGAAGTTAGCTACTTCCTCTGTGACCATTCTTCACCATTAAGTTGAGGATTCCATTCAAGTAAATTAGTAACCATACCTTTACAGGCAATTAATTATCTGTGACAGCCAGGAAGGAGGACCTGGGTGAGAAGCCTCTTGCTGACCATGTGACAAAACAAACAAGCCAATGAGAAGTAACATGGCAGACAATGGAAGCTGTCAGATGCTTACTTCCTATCTCTCTCATATAGCTTCACTTGGTGATCCTAACTACCCAGAACCACCACAAATGGAAATGGGTCCAAACCGAAAGTGCATCCCCATCCTGTTTACTATCTAGGGTCATGGTTTTATGATGGTGATCACCCCTTTAACGGGATTACATTATCATCAGATGACATATCGGTTACATCAGTCTATTTTCATATGATAATTTATAGTAGAAAAGTATAAAAATAAATAAATAAAAAAAAACTTGCAATCTTCACACTGACCACTAGGGCTATACTAGACTCAAACTTACTGTTTTTACAGAAGAGTCACTATCATGAATTACAATAATACAGGGAACACCTCTATATACAGGAGATAAATGACACAGGATCCAATAATAACAATAGGTGAAGTCACAGCTCACCTCCTCCTCCTCCTGTACAATGACTGATAACACCTCTCTATACAGGAGATAACACAGGAACCACCATTCACAATAGGTGATGTCACAGCTCACCTCCTCCTCCTGTACAATTATGGATAACAGCTCTATATACAGTATATAACACAGAGTCCACCATTCACAATAGGTGATATCACAGCTCACCTCCTCCTCCTGTACAATGACTGATAACACCTCTATATACAGAAGATAACACAGGATCTACCATTCACAATATGTGATGTCACAGCTCACCCTCTTCCTCCTGTACTATTGACTGGTAACACCTCTATATACAGTCAATAACACAGAATTCACCATTCACAACAGGTGATGTCACAGCTCACCTCCTCCTCCTGTACAATGATTGATAACACCTCTATATATGAAGATAACACAGGATCCACCATTCACACAAATGTGATGTCACAGCTCACCTCCTCCTCCTGTACCATTGACTTGTAACACCTCTATATACAGTAGATAACACAGAATTCACCATTCACAACAGGGGATGTCACAGCTCACCTCCTCCTCCCTTTGCTCTGGCTCATTAGATGCTTCAATACAAAAGATAGAACCTGAGTCAGTCTATTGCTGCTAATGTGCATGTGCATTTCCTGAAGGAACAGTGGTCAGTGTGAAAAAAAGGTACATTTAACAAAAAAACTTGGTTCAAACATTAAGTGATTTGCGGCGGACACACTCCACAGAGGCATTAGTTGATTTCTCCAGGGCTCTGCCTCTGCTGGAGCTGACTGTTGCCATGTTAGGGTTAGTTTACCGCCCCTCATGCACAGATGTAGGGTCTGCACAACTGGGAAGGCTCCTGCCGCCAATACCCTGGTGTGTAAATCACCTCATATATACACCAGAGCTCCCAGAGAGACATCCTCGGCATGAAGGACGCTCACGTCTGCGCCTTCTGGATCCAGAGCTGATAATAAACTGATGGGTAAATATTTATCCTAATAGTAACAGATACCTGGAATTCCTCCTGGGGGAATTACAGTATGGGAAGGATGAAGCCCCCTACCGCAGGAGCACTATATAAGGTGCAGGCCGTCTACACACAGCGCCATACGTCAGCTAATGTTACAATAGAACAATGCCGAGAATGTAACAATGGAACCAAACTCCTCATCTGTAGTAGAAAACAGCAGGAAGGCTTTATATTATTATTATTTCAGATAGAAAGAGAGAGGGTGAAATATCAATCACCTCTAATCCCCGCTCTATTCCTAATTCCCCAGTGGATTCCTGTGACAATTGCAGCAAGAAATCCTGCAAGTCATTTGTGGATCCAAGACGACAGGTTCCCCTTAAATGATAAACTACTGGCTGTTTGCAGTCACCACTAGGGGGAGCTCTGAGCTCTATATCTATGGACTTAAACTGCTCCCATTGAAGAGCTGTACACACCTGCAGCAAGCTCCCTGAAGGCAGGCAGAATTATAAATGGGGGGGGGAGTCGGATGTTATACACCGGGGATGAGGAGTCAGATGTTATACACTGGGAGCGAGGGGCTGGATGTTATACACCGGGAGCGAGGGGCTGGATGTTATACAAGAGGGATGAGATGTCAAATCAAGGGAGCAATGGGACTGATGAATAAAAACAGAACTTATTGATTACAATGTATCTATCATTATACCCATTTCCAATAAGACTTCTGACATCTTTTAGTGCCCCGCTGTAGCAGTAGGTGGCACTTTGCTGGGCAGGTGCCCGTTGGAGTGCACTTTGGCCCCTGCTGGGTTTTGTGGTTCACCAGCTGTCTACCTCCGAACGTTTCGGAATGTTTTGTCTAAAATAATATAAATTCTATATAAAGTTCTGCTTTGCTTATGTGTGTTGCTAGGACAACAGGAAGCGAGTGTTTCCTGCACCGCGGTCGTAATTGTTATTTTGACGGTGATCTTCTGTGTGGGAGCATTTATGTGGCAGCTGCAGAACTGCGGTGTCTCGGTGTATTGTGCTGCAGGCAGAAACACGTCCTCCGCAAGAGAAGCGACATCTAAACGGCGCAGAGCGAACGCCTCCCTCGCCGGGAGCGTAAGACGTTCTCACTTTCTGGGGGGAGGGGGCGGATGGATCGCCAGAATTCAGGAAAGTTAAACTTATGCAGACTCTGTGGGCACAAAAAGTGGCCTCACCGTCCTGGAGGAGTTTTATGTAAGACGGGTGGTGCCAGTCATTGTCAAGGGACAAAGTGGCAAAGATTTGGAAAGCTGATGCGATGCATTCCGAGGCTCTTCTGTCCTTATTCTTTTCTTTTTTTTTTCCTCTCAAAACGGGCACAGAACTCTCCTGTTCATTCATTTAATAATGTATTGAAATCTTGATAGAAAAATGGGTCACACTCAGCGGGATAAATTTCCAAAATTTATTGACATATATTTTACATGTCAGGGTCGGGAGGGTGACAACGGTGTCAGCCCTTTTGCACTCCGATGTCACCCTCCCGACCCTGACATGTAAAATATATGTCAATAAATTTTGGAAATTTATCCCGCTGAGTGTGACCCATTTTTCTATCAAGATTTCAAGACGTGATTACTTCGAGGTCAAGCACCCGGGATCCTTGTTTGTTGGTCTTCTAATTGCCGCACATCACCAGCACGTTCACAGTAACAGCGGTGCCGTCCACGTTTTCTTCTATGGTTGTTCATTTTATAATGTATCTTTAAATGGATGGAGCGCGGCTTTTCTGATACCGTGATCAAATTACCTACCCAAAGTTACAAATGTAAAATTATAAGTTTCTGTCTGACTGCAGCCACAACTAGGGGGAGCTCACAATCACCACTAGGGGGAGCTCACAGCCAGGATCAAGGGAAGCTTGCAATCACCACTAGGGGGAGCTCACAGCCAGGACTAAGGGGAGCTCACAGCCATCACTAGAGGGAGGCCACAGCCACCATTAGGGGGAGGTCACAGCCAGGACTAAGGGTAGGCAACAGCTACCACTAGGGGGAGTTCACAGCCATGACTAAGGGGAGGTCACAGCCACCACTAGGGGGAGCTCACAGCTACCACTAGGGGGAGCTCACAGCCACCACTAGGGGGAGCTCACAGCTACCACTAGGGGGAGCTCACAGCCACCACTCGGGAGAGGTCACAGCCACCACTCGGGAGAGGTCACAGCCACCACACGGGAGAGGTCACAGCCACCACTCGGGGGAGGTCACAGCCACCACTTGGGGGAGCTCACAGCCACCACTCGGGGGAGCTCACAGCCACGACTAAAAGGAACTCACAGCCACCACTAGGGGAAGCTCACAGCCACCACTAGGGGAAGCTCACAGCCACCACTAGAGGGAAGCTCACAGCCACCACTAGGGGGAAGCTCACAGCCACCACTAGGGGAAGATCACAGCCACCACTAGGGGAAGGTCACAGACATGACTAATGGAACTTACAGCCACCACTAGGGGAAGCTCACAGCCACCACCAGGGGGAGTTCATAGGCTCCACAAGGAGGATCCCAATGCCACCACTAGGGAGAGCTCACAGCTACCACTAGGGGAAGTTCACTGCCACCACTAGGGGGAGCTCACAGCCACCGCTAGTGGAAGCTCGCAGCCATCACTAGGGGAAGCTCACAGCCATGGCTAAGGGAAGCTCACAGCCACAACTAAGGGAAGCTCACTGCCACCATTGGGGAAGCTTGCAGCCAACACTTGTTTAAGCTTGCTGCCACCACTAGGGGAAGCTCACAACCACCAATAGCGGAAGCTCGCAACCACCAATAGGGGAAGCTCATAGCACCACTAGGGGGAGTTCACAGACACAACTGGGGGGAGCTCACTGCATACTGGGGATGATGGCACTTTTGCGAGATCTCGGGCATGGATGCAGGTCACAGAGAAGAGTGACCTGTCAATTACTGACAGGAGGTGGCAGCGAGCAGAGAAAGAGAGCAAGAGAGGCCAGAGAGCAAGAGAGGCCAGAGAGCTGTAGTGCCGGGCCTGGCCCCTTGCATGAGTGGCTCATTTGTATGAAAATTTGCCAATGGATTTCTATAAAAAGGACACACAGACTTACAAAACAAGCGTAGAAGAGTTAGTTTGGGGTCTAAACATTCTGCTGACAGGTTTCCTTTAAATGCATGTTTTTAGGGCTACAAAAAAAAACATTTTTGCAATTCGATTTAATTAAATACTTTGTGCAAATTTTGGCTTTTACAGGCTTCTTTGATTCAACTTTGATTAGGTCTTTGGTGACAACTCAGCTGAGAGAAGGTCAGAAAAAGACAGATAAAAAAAGTAACAAATTCTCCCATCAGACCATTAGGAAGAGCTCGCTGACAGATTTTCAGATAACTCATTCTGCAGCCAGCAATAGACAGTGACACACACAGACAACCAATTGCAGAAATTATTTTTAGCTCCAAATACAGGCATTTGAGTAAAAAAAATATATATCCCTTTTAAACAAACTACTTCCTGCAGGCTGAAAACCAGCGCTCCCACCCTTCTGAAGATTTATGGGGACTAGAGTTACATTTTTCTGATACAGAGCTGCAAATCTCCAACACAGATGTAGCATGAGATTTCGCATTTCATACTACAGTCTTCCACTTGCCAAGTTTTACAGTCACTGTTCTGATTGACGTTCGTGGCGTGCAGAACACCTCGCCAACATTTATAAGTTCCGATAACTGTGCTGCCGCAACCCCTCCACAACTGTTTCATGCACCGATATCCACTCCCAAAAACTGTGGATTTTATGCCAAACCTTTGTACAACCATGGAGCATCACATGGAGGCTCCGGCGCACACGTCTTAATAAATCTGGCACGGTTCGGAGGGGCTGTTTTAAAGGCCAAAATTAAAACCAGCTGGCATCGATTGTGCCAATTTCAGAATTAATAATAAATCTTCTTATTAACTCGGAATTATCCACCTTTCCAGTAAAACCAAACCCACATTTTTAAAAGTTCGGAAAAGTCACAATTTTTGAGTGGCTTAATAGATTTACATGCAAAAAAAACTCTTTCTGCCTGCAGCTGCCACTAGGAGGAGCTAAGTAGCATATTGAATACAGACTTATTATGGCACTCAATGTAAGTACTGTATGCAGTTGCTCTAGAGCTCCCCCTGCCTGTAAAAAATGTGAAATTTATACTGACAGGGGAAATAGCTTATATTCATCAGACGAGCGAATCCAGAGGTAACATTTGGTTTACAGTCCCTAAAAATTCATTTGTAGATTTTTTTTATCTCAATATTCCACCATTAAATCATTTTGTTTCTGTTGTGCATTTAGCAACAAAAAGAGATAGGACTTTATCTGACAACTCAGGATACTGTCTGACAACTCTGATCCCAAGTCCCAGTCACTAGAAATGGCTTGTGATAAAAAAAAGATTAGAGTTTCCCAGACCATACATCTCCCACTTTAATTCACTCCCCTCTTCGTCATCATTTATAGAATTTTGTGAGACAAATTCCTGGAACTGGAGGGGTCATACGAGAATGATACAGAAGAAATCTGACATTTACTGAGCATCTTAGTCATGTGGAAGTCAATGCATCGCTGTCTAATCCGCGGCCTGCGGTCTGTTGTGCAATAAATTGGAGAGCGCGTAAACAATCACATCTGGGACAGATGCTGCTGCTCTCAAAAGGGGAAATCAAAAGCATAAACATGCACAAAATAATGTCCCCTGGAGAAAAGTAATACCGCCATACAGTGCACACATACATACAGCGTCGAAATAATATTACTATATACTGGGTTAATGCAAATGAGGAAACAGAAATAGAGAATCAGAACAACTATACTACATTTCTAATTGGAGGTATTTGCTAATATTATTATTATTATTATTATTAATACACCTACTACATATTGGGATACGATCTATTGGGATAGGATCTTGGAGATAGTATCTTGGAGATAGTATCTTGGAGATAGTAATATCCCTTTAAATAGGAATAGTGTAAAAAAATAGTGTTGCGGATCGGGTAAGTGATAGGGATAGGATTGGGGATAGGGTTGGGGACACGGTTGGGGATAGGGTTGGTAGAGGGTTAGTGATAGGGTTGGGGATAGTGTTGAGGATAGGGTTGGGGATAGGGTTAGGCATAGAGTTGGGGATACAGTTGAGGATTGGGGTAGGGATAGGGTTGAATATAGGATTAGGGATAAGGGTTGAGGAAAGGGATGGGGATACGATTGGGTTTAGGATAGGATAAGGGTTGGGGATTTGGTTGGTGATAGGATTAAGAATAGAGTTAGGGATAGGGTTGAGGATAGGGTTAGGGATTGGGTTGGGGATACGGTTCAGGATAAAGTTGGGGATACAGTTGAGGATAGGGTTGAGGATAGCGTTGGTGATATGGTTGGGGATAGGGTTGGGTTAGGGTTAAGGATAGAGTTGGGGATAGGGTTGGGTTGAGGATAGGGTTGAGGCTAGGGTTAGGGATTGGGTTGGGGATAGGGTTGGGTTAAGGTTGAGGATAGGGTTGGGGATACGGTTGAGGATAGGGTTGGGGATAGGCTTGGGCATAGGGTTAGGGATAGAATTTGGGATAGGAATGGGGATACGGTAGGGGATATGGTTGAAGATAGGATTAGGGATAGTGTTAGGGATTGGGTTAATGATAGACTTGGGGTTAGAGATAGGGTTAGTGATAGGGTTGGGATAGGGATAGTGTTAGGGATAGGATTAGGGAATGGACGAAGTTAATGAAATAGTTAAATAACAAAAATGTAATGTCAAAATGTAAAACTATTTTTAAATTTATATGTCAGATTTCAGCAAACAGAAAACAAAACTGTCGGGTCAAAGGGAAAACTAAAAATACATTAGGGGTTTATTACTAAACTAGAGGAAGGGACTATAAGACAGCTAATGGTTCACTGGTTACAGGATGCAGAATACTAGCTCTCCACCAGATAGCCCTCTGCAAGGCCCCATTAAGTGATCTGTGTATTATGAGCACAGAATTGAATGTATGACTTGTTACATCATCACTATTGATAACACATTATATTGGCGCGCTCGAGCAGACACTGTACTCTAATTGTATATACAGCCACAGACAAACGTCCTGGCCTGGGATACAGACACCGGATATTTGTGAGGCCGGCGACATCTCTCTTCACAAGGATCTGCCAACAAACACTAAATACATCACTGCTGCGAGGCCGACACCAAGCTAGGATCAGAGGAGCTGATCAGAACCGTGCGCTAAACCAAGATGGACAGCGCTATCAGTCACTTACATTACTTCCACTGCCAATAATACTCACTCTAGATGGAGTAAAGATTATCAGACTCTGTGCACAGGTATCACCTAAAAGCCATAATAAAGCGATAACTGAGTGTGATTAATGATGAGATCTCACGTGTTCTTACCTGTAATGTGATGGCGGCAACTCCTGGATGACATTTTGTATTTGGGATAATTGATTTCCCTCCACCGAGCATGAGACGGCGTCCTGAGGAGAAGACAACGAGAAGCTTTACTCTTCACTAATATCACACTTCTTATTGTTGTTATGAAGTCAAACAATAGCGGAAGAAGTATTATAGCTATAGCGGTGTACGTAGGAGCAGTATTATAGTAGTTATATTCTTGTACATAGGGGCAGTATTATAGTAGTTAGATTCTTGTACATAGGGGCAGTATTATAGTAGTTATATTCTTGTATATTGAAGCAGTATTATAGTAGTTATATTCTTGTACATAAGAGCAGTATTATAGCAGTTATATTATTGTACAATGGAGCAGTATTATAGTAATTATATTCTTGTACATAGGGGCAGTATTATAGTAGTTATATTCTTGTATATTGAAGCAGTATTATAGTAGTTAGATTCTTGTACATAGGAGCAGTATTATAGTAGTTATATTCTTGTACATAGGGGCAGTATTATAGTAGCTATATTCTTGTGCATAGGGGCAGTATTATAGTAGCTATATTCTTGTGCATAGGGGCAGTATTATAGTAGCTATATTCTTGTGCATAGGGGCAGTATGATAGTAGTTATATTCTTGTACATAGGAGCAGTATTATAGTAGCTATATTCTTGTACATAGGGGCAGTATTATAGTAGCTATATTCTTGTGCATAGGGGCAGTATTATAGTAGCTATATTCTTGTGCATAGGGGCAGTATTATAGTAGCTATATTCTTGTACATAGGAGCAGTATTATAGTAGCTATATTCTTGTACATAGGGGCAGTATTATAGTAGCTATATTCTTGTGCATAGGGACAGTATTATAGTAGCTATATTCTTGTGCATAGGGGCAGTATTATAGTAGTTATATTCTTGTACATAGGAGCAGTATTATAGTAGTTATATTCTTGTACATAGGGGCAGTATTATAGTAGCTATATTCTTGTGCATAGGGGCAGTATTATAGTAGTTATATTCTTGTACATAGGAGCAGTATTATAGTAGCTATATTCTTGTACATAGGGGCAGTATTATAGTAGCTATATTCTTGTGCATAGGGGCAGTATTATAGTAGTTATATTCTTGTACATTGGAGCAGTATTATATTAGTTATACTCTTGTACATAGGATCAGTATTATAGTAGTTATATTCTTGTACATAGGAGTAGTATTATAGTAGTTATATTCTTGTACATGGGGCAGTATTATAGTAGTTATATTCTTGTACATAGGAGTAGTATTATAGTAGTTATATTCTTGTACATAGGGAGCAGTATTATAGTAGTTATACTCTTGTACATAGGAGCCGTATTATAGTAGTTATATTCTTGTACATAGGAGCAGTATTATAGTAGTTATATTGTTGTACATAGGAGCAGTATTATAGTAGTTATATTCTTGTACATAGGGGGCAGTATTATAGTAGTTATATTCTTGTACATAGGGACAGGATTATAGTAATTATATTCTTGTACATAGGAGCAGTATTATAGTAATTATATTCTTGTACATAGGAGCAGTATTATAGTAGTTATACTCTTGTACATAGGAGCAGTATTATAGTAGTTATATTCTTGTACATAGGGGGCAGTATTATAGTAGTTATATTCTTGCACATAGGGACAGTATTATAGTAATTATATTCATGTACATAGGAGCAGTATTATAGTAGTTATATTCTTGCACATAGGGACAGTATTATAGCAATTATATTCTTGTACATAGGAGCAGTATTATAGTAGTTATACTCTTGCACATAGGAGCAGTATTATAGTAGTTATATTCTTGTACATAGGGGGCAGTATTATAGTAGTTATATTCTTGTACGTAGGAGCAGTAGTATAGTAGTTATATTCTTGTACATAGAAGCAGTAGTATAGTAGTTATATTCTTGTACATAGGGGCAGTATTATAGTAGTTATGCTCTTGTACATAGGAGCAGTATTATAGTAGTTATATTCTTGTACATAGGGGGCAGTATTATAGTAGTTATATTCTTGTTCATAGGGGGCAGTATTATAGTAGTTATATTCTTGTACATAGGAGCAGTATTATAGTAGTTATATTCTTGTACATAGGAGCAGCATTATAGTAGTTATATTCTTGTACACAGGGGTCAGTATTATAGTAGTTATATTCTTGTACATAGGATCAGTATTATAGTGGTTATATTCCTGTACATAGGAGCAGTATTATAGTAGTTATATTCTTGTACATAGGAGCAGTATTATAGTAGTTATATTCTTCTATATAGGAGCAGTATTATAGTAGTTATATTCTTGTACATAGGGGCAGTATTATAGTAGTTATATTCTTGTACATAGGGGCAGTATTATAGTAGTTATATTCTTGTACATAGGAGCAGCATTATAGTAGTTATACTCTTGTACATAGGATCAGTATTATAGTAGTTATATTCTTGTACATAGGGGGCAGTATTATAGTAGTTATATTCTTGTACATAGGAGCAGTAGTATAGTAGTTATATTCTTGTACATAGGAGCAGTATTATAGTAGTTATATTCATGTACATAGGAGCAGTATTATAGTAGTTATATTCTTGTACATAGGAGCAGTATTATAGTAGTTATATTCTTGTACATAGGGGGCAGTATTATAGTAGTTATATTCTTGTACATAGGGACAGTATTATAGTAATTATATTCTTGTACATAGGAGCAGTATTATAGTAGTTATACTCTTGTACATAGGAGCAGTATTATAGTAGTTATATTCTTGTACATAGGAGCAGTATTATAGTAGTTATATTGTTGTACATAGGAGCAGTATTATAGTAGTTATATTCTTGTACATAGGGGGCAGTATTATAGTAGTTATATTCTTGTACATAGGGACAGTATTATAGTAATTATATTCTTGTACATAGGAGCAGTATTATAGTAATTATATTCTTGTACATAGGAGCAGTATTATAGTAGTTATACTCTTATACATAGGAGCAGTATTATAGTAGTTATATTCTTGTACATAGGGGGCAGTATTATAGTAGTTATATTCTTGCACATAGGGACAGTATTATAGTAATTATATTCTTGTACATAGGAGCAGTATTATAGTAGTTATACTCTTGCACATAGGAGCAGTATTATAGTAGTTATATTCTTGTACATAGGGGGCAGTATTATAGTAGTTATATTCTTGTACATAGGATCAGTATTATAGTGGTTATATTCTTGTACATAGGAGCAGTATTATAGTAGTTATATTCTTGTACATAGGAGCAGTATTATAGTAGTTATATTCTTCTATATAGGAGCAGTATTATAGTAGTTATATTCTTGTACATAGGGGCAGTATCACAGTAGTTATATTCTTGTACATAGGGGCATTATTATAGTAGTTATATTCTTGTACATAGGGGCAGTATTATAGTAGTTATATTCTTGTACATAGGGGCAGTATTATAGTAGTTATATTCTTGTACATATGGGTCAGTATTATAGTAGTTATATTCTTGTACATAGGATCAGTATTATAGTAATTATATTCTTGTACATAGGAGCAGTATTATAGTGGTTATATTCTTGTACATAGGAGCAGTATTATAGTAGTTATATTCTTGTACATAGGAGCAGTATTATAGTAGTTATATTTTTGTACATAGGGGCAGTATTATAGGAGTTATATTCTTATACATAGGAGCAGTATTATAGTAGTTATATTGTTGTACATAGGGAGCAGTATTATAGTAGTTATATTCTTGTACATAGGGGCAGTATTATAGTAGTTATATTTTTGTACATAGGAGCAGTATTATAGTAGTTATATTCTTGTACATAGGGGGCAGTATTATAGTAGTTATATTCTTGTACATAGGAGCAGTATTATAGTAGTTAGAATTCTTGTACATAGGGGCAGTATTATAGTAGTTATATTCTTGTACATAGGGGGCAGTATTATAGTAGTTATATTCTTGTACATAGGAGCAGTATTATAGTAGTTATATTCTTGTACATAGGGGCAGTATTATAGTAGTTATATTCTTGTACATAGGGAGCAGTATTATAGTAGTTATATTCTTGTACATAGGGGCAGTGTTATAGTAGTTAGAATTCTTGTACATAGGGGCAGTATTATAGTAGTTATATTCTTGTACATAGGGGCAGTATTATAGTAAATATTTCATGTAGCGTATATATAATCAGCCTTAGTAATGATAAGTGCAGCTCGAAGTTCACTACAGCTCTGACTGGAATTTCTCTTTTCTATGTTACTTTATAGTTATACAGGCGTTTTGAGTGTTGCGGTTTAGTGGCCCATAAATATTTATCTTGCACTTGCAGTCATTTCTAGAGTTGTCCTTCATTCTGAGACTGGAATTTGAGAGATTGTGTATGAAGTGATGTCACAGTCCAGCAGCTGCTGGGAGGTCTGCAGCATTAGTGTCTCAGTACTGGAAGCATACAGGCATTTTTCCAACCCGTCATTCAGATAAGCAGAGTACACTTGATGGGACATGACACCCATACCATGGCTGCAGGCATGAACTGGCCAGAGACTCCCTATGGATCTGCACAAAACTCTCTGTAATCCCTGCAAGTTAAATTCAAACCTTTACAGAGATTACAGGGCAGAATCAGCTGCACAGTGACATGGAGGTCTCATAACACGAAAACTCCAAACTACCGTATATAGATAAAACTAGGGTACTAGGACGAGTAATGGCAATCACCAGTGAAGATATATGTATATACTGAACAAGCAGACTGCAGATTTATGAATTCAGCTCTGGGGTATAATACAGGATGTAACTCAGGATCAGTAATGTAATGTATGTACACAGTGACTGCACCAGCAGAATAGTGAGTGCAGCTCTGGGGTATAATACAGGATGTAACTCAGGATCAGTAATGTAATGTATGTACACAGTGACTGCACCAGCAGAATAGTGAGTGCAGCTCTGGAGTATAATACAGGATGTAACTCAGGATCAGTAATGTAATGTATGTACACAGTGACTGCACCAGCAGATTAGTGAGTGCAGCTCTGGGGTATAATACAGGATGTAACTCAGGATCAGTAATGTAATGTATGTACACAGTGACTGCACCAGCAGAATAGTGAGCGCAGCTCTGGGGTATAATACAGGATGTAACTCAGGATCAGTAATGTATGTACACAGTGACTGCACCAGCAGAATAGTGAGTGCAGCTCTGGAGTATAATACAGGATGTAACTCAGGATCAGTAATGTATGTACACAGTGACTGCACCAGCAGAATAGTGAGTGCAGCTCTGAAGTATAATACAGGATGTAACTCAGGATCAGTAATGTATGTACACAGTGACTGCACCAGCAGAATAGTGAGTGCAGCTCTGGAGTATAATACAGGATGTAACTCAGGATCAGTAATGTAATGTATGTACACAGTGACTGCACCAGCAGAATAGTGAGTGCAGCTCTGGAGTATAATACAGGATGTAACTCAGGATCAGTAATGTAATGTATGCACACAGTGACTGCACCAGCAGAATAGTGAGTGCAGCTCTGAAGTATAATACAGGATGTAACTCAGGATCAGTAATGTATGTACACAGTGACTGCACCAGCAGAATAGTGAGTGCAGCTCTGGAGTATAATACAGGATGTAACTCAGGATCAGTAATGTAATGTATGTACACAGTGACTGCACCAGCAGAATAGTGAGTGCAGCTCTGGAGTATAATACAGGATGTAACTCAGGATCAGTAATGTAATGTATGTACACAGTGACTGCACCAGCAGAATAGTGAGTGCAGCTCTGGAGTATAATACAGGATGTAACTCAGGATCAGTAATGTAATGTATGTACACAGTGACTGCACCAGCAGAATAGTGAGTGCAGCTCTGGAGTATAATACAGGATGTAACTCAGGATCAGTAATGTAATGTATGCACACAGTGACTGCACCAGCAGAATAGTGAGTGCAGCTCTGAAGTATAATACAGGATGTAACTCAGGATCAGTAATGTATGTACACAGTGACTGCACCAGCAGAATAGTGAGTGCAGCTCTGGAGTATAATACAGGATGTAACTCAGGATCAGTAATGTAATGTATGTACACAGTGACTGCACCAGCAGAATAGTGAGTGCAGCTCTGGAGTATAATACAGGATGTAACTCAGGATCAGTAATGTAATGTATGTACACAGTGACTGCACCAGCAGAATAGTGAGTGCAGCTCTGAAGTATAATACAGGATGTAACTCAGGATCAGTAATGTAATGTACGTACACAGTGACTGCACCAGCAGAATAGTGAGTGCAGCTCTACAAATCTTTCGGATCCCTATGAATAAAGACTCCCGAGACATCGAAAGGAAAATGGTGTGTAAGAAGATTTTCTGGACATCTTACTTGTGGGTGAAGATGGATGAGAATGACCCAACAATAAGTCTATGAAAGTTTCAGCTCGTTTTACCAAAGCCTAGTTTGTTTTTGATAAGCCTCCATATATAATGTGGAAAAACATGATGGGACCGAAGGAATAGAACATGAGACCATAGAATCACACGGCTCCTTCGTAGTCTGTTATCATGGAAATAAATAGGTCTGTTTTATAGTCTGGTCTCTGAATATCTTGGAAAATAAGTAAAATGTCATTTTTATCACTTTCAGTTATATACGGTAAGATATTTTGTATTATTTTCTTGTTATACTGAATGTCGTCTATGTATATTTATCAATAAAGCAGCTTGTGAAAATCCTTTCATGCCTTTTTTCTATCCATTCTTGCAAGAATTCATAGCATCATCACATCAGTTATGTGCTGGAAGCCGATTGCTACATAGAGCTTGAATATTATAATCTTAGCCACCTCCGCCCACCAGTAGGGGGAGCTTCTGAGCTTATTGCAGTCATCGATCTCAATTCTGTTAGCTCTTAAGCTCCCCTTAGTGGTGACAGTGGTGACAGTGGATGGAAGCAACTTGGGAAAGCAGGGAATTGGGAGATCAAAAAAAATAGGGCAATCATCGTTATAGAAAGATGTATTTAAAAAAAAAAAATACATGGGACCTAATAAAGTCTCCTCTTTCATATAATGGGACAGCAATAGAAGTGGGCTGCTAAGAAAAGCTTCTCCCACTGTGGGGGTCTTACAGCCACTATGCTTTACATCTTTCCTGGCGTCATGTAATGTAACACTGCCTGTAGGAGAATTGTGTGATCGGTAGGGGGACGGGGAGCTGTTGTCTTCTGAGCTAGGCTTCATTCAGTATGAGGAAGGTTTCTGTGTCAGCAAGCTGCCTCCAGCCATTGATCATGCACTTTGCTTCTGGATAAGATATCTACCATTTTTTTCCCTTGTTTTTAGTACCGCTTGTTTGTTAAAAATCAAATGCTCAACACTATTTTCCGCGGCGTACGTGTGATCCTGACATTGAATGTTGTACATTTACAAAATATGCAAAGGGAATTATTGCCATAGAGGACTTATGTATTTTTATTAATCATTAGTAGAATTTTATATACTGCTAGATGTGTGCCCGATGTTATCGCATCGGGAGGGCAGTAACATCACGATGGGGGCAGCTTTGTGGCGCTTGGGGTGGCGGCCCACCCACTCCCGTGCAGTCACAACCGGCAGGAAAGACGGTGTTTTGTGGCCTGTGCTGGAGATGGTGTGCGGTGCTACCAGAGGGTGGCCGCACCTAATCTCCAGCACAGGCCTCAAGCAGCGGTCTTTCCTGCCAGCTGTGACTGCACGGAGGTGTGTGGGCAGGCAGCGGCGGGTTCCGGCGCGTGTAGTCAGGCAGGGGGTCCGGCGGCGGCATCCCTCTCATTACTCCCCCCTCATTACAGCCTCTCATTATACCGCCTTTATTACACCCCTCTTGTTATACCCCCTCGTTACACCCCTTTCACAGCCTCATGATCGCAGCGGCGGCCTGGATCCGAGTGGCAACTGGGATCCCAGGGGCGGTTGGGATCACAGCGGTGGCATGGATCCGAGCACGAGATCGCCGTTGCGTCCTGGATCCAGGCGGCATCACTTGGGTGTACCAAAATGGCAGTCTGCATACTTCCAGTGCAGCGCAGTGGATTGTGGGATTCGGGGACATCCAGACGGAAGTGGATGACAGACAATTCAAGGCAATTATATATATAGATTCCACATATTACTCTTTTAGTCATATTATTATTATTTTACTTTTTCTGTTTTTCTGTTTTTATTTTTTTATTTTTTTTTAGATCCACTTTTTATTGTTAGTTTTTAAGCTTAGCAATAAATTTCTGTGGTGGATAAGACGGAGAATTGTTGTGAAGCGCGTTCCTTTCTGGAACATGTATAAAAGCTTCTACGCAGCGGTGGGATCGAGGCTGCAGGCGGAACACGTGAGCGGTCTTTGTGGAGGATGTATGCGCTCCGCGATAAGCCTTTACTTAGCGCCTGAACGTCGCACTTTCACCGCTCGGAATCTCAATGTCTCGTCCTTTATTGGATTCTTAGTAAAGCCGCTGACTTGTGCGGTCACAGGAGGCATTGCTGGGATTCCTGCCCTGCACAAGTGATATCACAGTCTTATATACCATAAATGATGGCATTCATGCAGCTGCAGTATGTAGCATAACCTCCTGTGGGGGGAGGAAAGCAATATTATACCAGACCCAATGAGGACCAAATTTTCCCAAAATATCTATGGACCGTGATCATGAATTGAGTAGAACCATAATATGAAGCTATGGACATGTACTATATACCTCTGTGCCTAGGATTTTATATGGAGGCACATATTTTTGCATGTTACATGAATGGGTGAGGTCGCACACTCAGTACTTGGGATTCTGAACCTGTAATGACTCCTTAAAGGGATTTTTCTTATCTTTAAGGATGGATATTTTTGGATACAGCTTGTAAAAACTAGCACTTTTGCAATTTGCTGCTTGTCAAAATTTGCAGCCGTTCTTGAGATATTACCACTTACAGCTCGTTGCCTAGGAGACAGACCACCTCTTCAGACTAGCACGCAAGCACAGCACTGAAGCTGGATCGGACTAGGAGGGAACTGCGATCTGGGCCAGCTTCAAAACATTACTTAGGAAGTCAGTGGAAAAGTGCATGTAAGCACTGCACATGTTCAGATGTCTAGCTGCAGTGGTCGGTTTCCAAGGCAACTAGTTAGAAACAAAAGAAAAAAATAATAACTCAAGAACGGCTGAAAATTTGAATTAGCAGGAAAATGCAATATAGCTTGTACCCATTTATGAAGATAGGAGTGACCCTTTAAAGTGCCTTAAAACAGTTTTACGTTGAGGAGTATTAAAGGCATGGGAGTGTACAAATGGAGGTGTACACTTGTGCATCTCTAATAAAAAAAATGATGCAATATAAATAGTTTAGATTAAAAACCTTCTACCGTTTTGTGCACAAAGCTCCATTGCAATCCTATGTGTCTCCTCTACAGACTACGAAGAATTCCAGTGTAGTCTGATCGCACAGTTAGGTGTCTCCGATGACTACAGCATCTGCAGGTCACAATGAATGGTCCTCAGAGTGAATCCAGAGGTCGCTGGACAAGGTGAGCTCCAAAGGAGGCACTAACAAGCCACATCCACTTGGCCAGGGTATCTAAATAAAGATTGGGGATGACCAACTGAATTGTTGCCTCATATGATAACAATTTTCCCCAAAATCACCCCCCTTCCATTAGTCGAAGTCCCAGTCATGCCTCGGTCCATTCCCTCTGAATGACCGGTCTGATGAAGGAGCTCCTCGGTGTGAGGCACTAGAAGACTTTCGGAATAGATCTTTTCTGGGAGGTTTCGACAGTGCACCGTACAACTCTTTTTTGGCAAGGATACAATAGCTAAAGAGGGTGCAGAGAAGTCACAACCAAGGACCGATGCCAAAGGTGCCCTAAGGTCTCCTCTGACAAAGTTGGGGCCATGTTATGGTGTTTGTATTGGTAGCGGGAGCATTACCGCCTAGGTATGCCACGGGCGATATAAAGAAAGTGAATGTGAAATATTCTACAATTATCTACAGTCTGCTAATTTATTGTTTTCTATCAGTATTGGCGGGCGACCTTCATTTTTTCATCCTTGAAATCTACTGTTGGCGATATGAATAAGTATAGCGATTCATCCATGGTCATTCATGACATCTTCTCTCGAGAGAAATAACTAAAAAAAAAAAAATTTACAAAAACAATAGACTTGCATAACAAAACCTTCATATCATAATCTGGAAAATCACTGACCCTCTTAGGATGTGAACAGCCGCATACTACATCTCAAGGATCCTGATCGGTGACATTGACTATTCTCACGAGTGCGGAAAATCGTGAGGCGCACAGATCTCCTTCTGTTCAAAGAGACTAAAGAGACTCTTATGACTTCAAAATCCTCCACGCCGGCATTGTGTCCCGAGCTATGTTGCTGCAAATGTTTAGGCAGTACAATTTTTATGTCTGCTTTGGAAAACAAAAATATAAATCATGTCCATGGAAATATGTTCTGAGAAGAATTTCTGAAATCCAGAAGATCTCATCATCACCTTGACCATAGAAAAGGAGCAAGATGACATTGTCGATGGTCAACTGGAATGTGACAATGAGTAGAGCTCATATGACATCAATGTTTAAAATTTAGGACCCGTAGGGTAATTATGGTGCCTAGAAGCAAAAGTTGGAATGGTGTCCTCACAAAAGGTTCTGATGAAGAAGTAGTCACAAATACACCTCGATTTTAGAGAATTTTGGGAACCCATGAGAGAATATTCAAAACATAGAAACCTGAACCCAATGGTTTTGTGAACATCTATAGGCTTTAAAAATTAAATTATCCTGTAGGAACAAGATTTGATAGCAGGCAATGCCAATGTGCCCTGGACCAATTCCCAACATAGTGTATGTGGTAACTGTCTGGCTTGAACCCTGTCAACTCCACCATCAAGCATAGATTAGGTTTTGTCGGTTCTCTTTGTGGCTTCCAAGCCCAATAGACTCTAGAATCCGCTGAAGTTTATCAAAGGAGAGTTGGCCATGGCCATTTTTCCGGAAGGAACAAGATTTCATATGAGATAATATCAATTTCCCAGGACCGGCTCCAAACAAAGTATATTGGTCACAGTCTGACTTGACCCATGTCTACTTCACCGTCAAGAATAAAGGTTGTACGAGAACACTTTGTGGCTTCCAAACCCAAATGGCCCTTAAAATCTGCTGAAATTTACCAAAATAGAGTTGGCAATGGCCATTTCTCCAGCAGGAATGAGATTTTATACTTGGTAATGTCAATGTGCCAAGTGCCAGCTCCAGACATAGCATATGTGAGTAACAGAATCCTAGTTGACTCCTGTCTACTCCACTGTCAAGCATGGATAAAGTTGCCTCAGATCTGTTTGAGGCTTCAAAGCCCAATGGGATCTAAAATCTGCTGAATTTTATCATACCAAAGTTGGCCATGGCCATTTCTCCAGTAGGAATGAAATTTGATACCAGGTAATGTCAATGTGGCCAGGGCCAGCTCCGCACACAGAGTAGACCCTGTCTACTCCACCATGAATCATGTTTAAGGTAGCTTCATATCTCTCTGTGGCTTCCAAGCCCAATGGGCACTAGAATCTGTGAAGTTTATCAAAGGAGGGTTGGCCGTGCACATTTTTCCAGTAGGAAAAAGATTAGATACAAAGCAATACCAAGGTGGCAATGGCCAGCTCCAGACATAGAGTATATGGATAACAGTCCAAGTTGACCCCTGTCTACTCCACCGTCAAGTATGGATAAGGTTGCTTCAGATATCTTTGTGGCTTCGAAGCCCAATGGGCACTACAATCTGCCGAAATTTATCAAAGGACAGGTGGCTATTGCCATGTCTTGAGTAGGATGTAGATATGATTCCAGGCAATGCCAGTGTGGCGTGGCCAGGCCCAGCTTCACTAACTTGGCCACTGTCTACTCCATCATCAAGCATAGATTAGGTTACCATAGATCATTTTGTAGCTTCAAAGACTGATTAGCCTTGGAATCTGCCGAAGTTCATAAAAGGAGAGGTGGTCATCACGATTTTTTGAGCAGAAATGAACTTTTGAAGATTTTTGTTTCCAGGCAAACCAAATGTGGCAAAGTCCAGCTTACTTTTTGGTTCCCAATAGAGCATCCATGGTGCCTACTAAGATCCTCAAAAATGTCTAAATCTTTCACTTGTCTTGGTTAGAATTGCCTTGAAGAACATGATCCATTCGGAATTTCTAGATGATGGAAGTGCATGTATTTAGCTTCAGAGACCCCGGATTTCACTTATTCCTCATGGTGCCCACAGGCAGATATGCCAAAGTTTGCAAGGCTGAAACCAGATACATAGCTATTGGAGTCTCAATACCAAACCAATCCTGTAGCCCCACTTTGCTATATGAACACATCATACTTAGTTGCACTCGGTATCACTTTTTCTCCTATGTTCTTGATTTAGTTTTTTTGCCGATTCAGGTCTCCGTACAACTTACCAGAAGCATATTTGATCAATCTTTGCCTCAAAAACAATGCAATGTTTATCAAATGCCTTGCTACTAGCAGAAAAAATCATGTATATAATCTATTTGTCATGCCTCAGTCAATTCGGCGGTCATGTGCTTTGTGGTCGGCATCTCTCTCCGCTGAGCCACAGTAGATTCTGTCACTGTCTGGATGCTGATTATGTTTTGCCTTTGTCCATTCCTTTAGGACAGCAGGCGTATTTTATTTGTTAATTAGCCTGTCCTATCTCATTGCAGGTGCTACTATTTAAACCTTCCCCCTGCTGGTCTTCTCTGCTGGTGATATTCTCTAGTGGATCCTGCTGGGAGTACTAGTCCTACTGCTGAGTATCTAGGCTAGACAGATAAGTGTACTGCTTTGGTTTCTTTCTGGTGCTACATTCGTCATTGGTTCCTTAGGAGGTGCATGATACACTCGACGGCCTTACAAGGAGCCAGGTCTGAATTGTCTTCTCTAGTTTTACTCTCAAGAGTTTATCGAGGTTGCGCTGGAAAATGCTACCGTCTGCGTTTCTGGATACTGTAGTCTGTACAGGAACCGGGTGGGGTTTATGCAGTTTTTCTTAGCTAAATCCTTCACCCCTGGGTTTATTACCACATGTGCATAACAATATTGCCATATTGAGTTACAATATGCGTAGGGCACCTTATTTGTGCTAAATGGTGAGGGTCCAACCTCTTGCTCAAACTCCAAACAATGATAATTTACATTGATTACAGCTGGGGGAGGTCACGCTAAACCACCCTATTACTTTTATGTCATGAACAGCCCTCTGCTGCTCCCCAATTGTCAGGACAATTACACAACTGACCTACGATTAACGAAGGAATCCAAAGCCGTTTCCACTACTATGCCAGTTATTGGAAAACTAACCATATATACAACAGATTCCAATGCATGGAATATATCCAATAAAAATAACCCAAGAAAGATTATATGTTGCCACAACCAAATGTTTACAGGCCGATTGGACACCTGACAGGTAGCTTATGGCTTCGGGGTGCGGTTTACAGAACGAAAGGAACAGAACTATTACATTTTATATTTAATATTGAGGTCTTTGGTCAGACCTCATCTGGAATACTGTGCCCAGTTGTGGGCACCACATATTAAATAAGACATCAACAAACTGGAGCAAGTTCATAAAAGAGAGACCAGAATGGTGACCGGTCTGCAAACCCTGTCTTATGAGGAAAGGTTGCAGGATTTGGGAATGTTTAGCTTGCAGAAGAGAAGACTGAGAGGAGACTTAATAGCTGTCTACAAATATCTAAAGGGCTATCACATTGTAGAAGGATCATCTGTATTCTCATTTGCACAAGGAAAGACTAGAAGCAATGGGATGAAAGTGAATGGGAGGAGACACAGATTAGATATTAGAAAAAACTTTTTGACAGTTAGAGTGATCAATGAGTGGAACAAGCTGCCAGAGAAGTGTTGAGTTCTCCTTCAATGGAAGTCTTCAAACAGAGGCTGGACAGACATCTGTCTGGGATGATTTAGCGAATCCTGATTTGAGCAGGGGGTTGGACCAGATGGCCCAGGAGGTCCCTTCCAACTCTACGATTCTATGATTGTATGATTCTAATCCAGAAAGATAGGCAGTGTTTATAAAACATATACAAAAGATTCTACAAAAGGGACAAAACAATAAGGTATATATGATTACAGAAAATAAAAGGACAAACAAAAGAAACTTACTAACCCTGATGTCACAACAAAGGCTCAAAGCTTAGTGGAGGGAGGCACTCCAAGAAAACGGACAGAACCCACAGTGAACTGTGCCTCAAAGTACTGGCAAGGTCCAAAACTTGGAATTTGCCTTTTATTAGCTGCTAAGTCACACCCACACACTTCCCCTTGATGACTCATACAAGGGCTGGTAATGGGATGTGGCTTCAGTTTCAGAAAATTATGAGATTTTAAATTTCCAGGACCTCTGAAGGTCTCCGACATTGGTGTCATATTTTTTTATCATGATTTTACAATTACATAGATCCTAAATATAACAGGTGTAGCTCTCTCTAGTTAATGCGTCTCATTGGTCCCTATACTACGAAGCCAAAAATCTGTATCTCGTAATAATCCCAATATTCATATCTGACCATTGAAGAGAGTGGTCTACAAGAGAATCTTTCAGCAAAACACCTTCTGCCTCTTCAATCTACAAACCTTAGACTTTCTGACTTCTTCCCACAGCAGATATCCTGTTTCAATCACCTGGGCACAACAGGAAGCCTCTGATTTTAAATTGAGTTTTAATTAGCTTTGTCACTTCTTAGCTATTATTAATTTCCTTTTACCCCATACGTCAACTATGTAATTCTACTTCAAGGATTGTAAGCTCTTTGTCACAGGATGTCCTAAGATATCCTGTGCGAGGGGGCGGGGGGTGAATGCCCCTTCCCTGGAGATGCCATATGAATTTTAATCTTCTTCTGTAACAATAAAATTCGGGGTAGCCCCTATAAAATTGATAATAATCGAGTGCCAGTAAAGTCACTGGATTACTACCTCCCTCCCGTAGTATAACAGTATGCAGTCACAGCTATGAGACACATTTGCTGACATTTTTCCGTTCCGGAAGGCTTGTTTTTTTGAAGTTAATAACTTTTTCGATTGAGTCTATAAAACGCGTTAGATCCTTTATCTCTGTTGCTGCTCTATTAAAGCCTGGCCTGATTAGATTGCTTTGCAAATGGGAGTTTTATTCTCCGTCACGGCGATGTATCCTGTCGCTGCAGTTTGTGCTGTGGTTCACTTTTTTTTTCTTTTTTAAGCAAAAATAAATGTTTAATTCCACAACATAAAAGCCGAGGTTCTGTCAGGTCAGTCGCAGATACCGTCATAAATTCACTCCGGCTGTTTTCCGCTTTTATCTGCGGGATTCTGTGAAGTCTGACGCTTCTGACCTTTAAGTTTGGCATAGTAAGCATGTTAGCGAGCAGAAGATCTATCGGGCGCCGTCTTACTCTTTTTCTTCTTGATTTGATTCCTCGCAGATTAGACGAGCAGCACTCAATGCTGGATACAGAGCTTAATAGAAAATACCGGAGACGTCTTATCTCAAATTTAAAGGAAAACTTCTTGAAAACCTAAGAAGAGTCCGTGAAGTAGTGACTGTTCTCAGGTTTATTGTACTCACTGTTGCAGTAAAGTTTCTACATAGTAGCAATTCCAGGCTGTTCTTTTGCTAAAGCATATGGTTCTCCCTTGCCATATGGATTCCTCTCCTCCATATGGATTTCCTCCAAACGTGGATCTGCTTCCAAAAAAATGGATCTCCCTGCCCATATGGATCCCCTTCTCTCCGTATGGATCCCTCGTAACCATATGGATCCTCCCCCCAATGGATCCCTCTCCCCAAATGGATCCTTAATCCCATATGGATCCACCGTACCCATATGGATCCCCTTGTCATATGCATTCCTCTCCTCTCCATATGGATTCTTCTCATATGGATCCCCCTTACCCATATGAATCCTATTCCCCGTATAGATCCCCTTCCCCATAGAGATTTCCCTCTCCACATGAATCCCCCTCCCCAAATATATCTCCGAATCAAAATGGATCCTCCTTAGCATATGGATCTCGCTCCCCATATAGATTCCACTCTCATATAGGTTTCCCCTTCACATATAGGATCTCCCTTCCCATGTGGATTCTCCTCTGCTATGTATCTGCCTCCCTATATGGATGCCCCTTAGTATATGGATCTCCCACCCCATATGGATTCCCCTTACCATAAAGGATCACCCTTCCATATTGATCTCCCTCCTATATATATTTCTCCTATATGGATCCCCCTCCCCCATATTGGATCACCCTTCCATATGCATCCCTTTCTCTATAAATATTCAACTCCCCATATGGATTCCCCAATATGCATTCCTGTTCCCCTATGGGATCCCCTTGCCATATGGATCCTTCTGCTCCTACTGATCCCCCTATGAGCTCCATGTAATATTACATTTTCCTTGCAGCGGCCACTGCCGAGGAAACGTGTGACGGGCCGTTACTTCTGTAGCAAAATCAGCTGGACGACCCCATTAATACAGATTAATAGCGGTTCTACAGGGTGTGTCCTGGTTTAGCTTTATTTTTCAACAGATGCTAAAATAAGTCAGATGAAAAGGTATAAAGACCCCCTAGTATATTTTCGACTTCGGTTACCTTCATTGTCCGCTTGATGCCAGAAAATAAAAACATTTTCGCTTTCATTCACAAATAGGAAAAACTGAGCTCAAATTTCTGGAACGAAAACAGATTTGAGTTGTTGGCAAAGAAGAATTACCCGGAATTAGACAATGTTACAAATCTTCAGCTGTGTGAGCAGGACTAGATCGGGAGAAGTATTTTTGTACAAGAAATATATTAGAAAGTCACACAACTTTTATTCTATAATGACTTCAGAAGCCCAATGTCAAGAAATACAAGAAATGGTTGAACCTGAGGGTCTCACTGGTCCTATGGACACACTACATACGGATTGAAAAAGTCCAAAAAATACAGACAGGCGGAATGAGTATAAGGATATGAGACTGGTGACATACCCATAGCCCTGTGGATTATGTGCTTAGACACTTTCTGCTGGTATCAAACATTTTGTGTTGCTTCCCGTTTACATCTCACGTTCTTAGAACCTCACTGACTCACTACCAAATGTTTCTCACTAAGGAATCAGGTTAAAGTTGCTTATGGAAGTTTACGAGGAGGAGGAGGAACATAGCGAATAAGAAATTGCTCTGGCGCTGTCTAGTAAGTGTTTTATCTCACCCCAAAGATGGATTCACAGCTACAGTTCTCAGTATCGATGTGTAACATGAAATACATAGAGATAGGAGAGCAAGGATCCCTCATGTCTGTGTGTGCTGTGTATGGGAGACATCAGTTTCTCCAAGAGACAACTCGAAATTAGAAATAGAGGGGAAAAGGGGTAAAGAATACAGGAAACAAGTCACATAATGTCCAGAAAAAGCCTTATCCCCCTCATGTGCAAACACGGCAGCTTATTCTGAAAAGTCACCTGAAATGTGCTTTCAAGAAAGAGATAAAGGTCGATACCGAGAAGGCGACAGTCACCGTGCCGGACTGGCATGCTGGTGGGCCACCACTGAGTCTGGTGGCCCACTGTTCAGCTACATGCAATTATCACATTACCCTCACTCACAAATTTGCCTATATTTCTATATTATAGGGGTAGTTAAATGAATGTTGAGATGACGCCCTTGTCTGTACTTGTATTGTGCCAACTACTTCTCATATAGGTGGTGTGGAGAACCCATCACTACATGGGGGCCCACCGGAGGATCCTCCTGTTCTCCTGTAGGCCAGTCCAAGTCTGGTGACAGATATCTATCGGGACAATGAAGGAGACGTCACTGAAGACATGTTAATGTGTCAAGAAGAAACAATTTATCCATAACATCAGTGGTTAAAGCTAAAGAATTTTCTGCGTATCTTTGAGTAAATTCAGCGTTAGCTCAAATTCCAGGATGGAAGAATTCATTTATTATGGACGCAATAAAATACAAAAAAAGGAAACAGAGGAGATGGATGAAAAATTAAGAATAATAGAAAGCATGAGAATGAACAGTGGGGGAGAACAGTGCGGCATACAGAGGTGTGGAGACGGTCCGGTTGCTGAGATTTGTTTAGGTATTTGTTTTGGAATGTGTTTTAAAAAGTGGACAGCCCCTTTAAGTGAAACTTTGTCATGATCCTTTTTAAGCTACAGTGGACCTTACCCGACTGGTTTTGTAATTTTCCCCTTTAATTGTAGATTTGATGTAATCCCCGTTACGCTCTCCAAACTCTCTCGGCAGTCGGGGATCGGGGCCAGATGCATTTAGCGTCTGTTTATTTTTCTGGTGTTAGAAAATCAGGACAATTGTTTTCAGAAATACTCGGAAGATTCTCAAGTTTTCTGGAGAAATGAAACGTCTCCAGAGGCCGCAACGGAGGTTTAGTGTGAGACATAATAATAATGTGCTGATCGCGGCCAGCGCTGCCAAGAGTCCACACTCGGGAGGGATCGGGGCCACGTCTCCTGGCGGGGCGCTGACGTGAGGTTTACGCTCACCTGAGTCCTAACGGGAGCAGAACTGAACACATCAACACCAACGAGGAAATCCCCAGAAAATTCTACTATAAGAAGGAAGTTCTGCATCATGTATCTACAGGAAGAAACAAAGCAACAAACAAGATACATTGTGTCACAGGCTCTTTTTAACTCCCCCTTTAACTCCTTCAGGACCGGGGAAATTTTCATTTTTGTGCATTCAATTTGTCCTGCCATTCTTCCAAGAGCCATAACTTTGTTTTATTTTGTCCTCAATTGTTGGATGAAGGCTTTTTTTTTTTTTTTTTACTTTTTGCAGTTGTGAATGACAGCATTCATAACACTTGTGCTAAAAAAAACAGTGAAAAAAAATCCAAATATAGTGAGATGTCCCAAAAAAAAATAAAAATCACATGGTTTCTGTCTTTTGTTTTTATAGGGTTAATTGTGAGGTAGAAACGACCTGGCAACAGGATTCTTCGGTCAGTAAGTAACTTTAAAAAAAGTCATTTTCTGAGACCCATACGTTTTTTATTTTTCGGTCAATGTCGCTTGTTTTTGCGAGGCAATTGACGTGTATATGGCGTTTTGATCACTTTTATTGCATTTTTTTGGGGAGTTGCGGTGACTGAAGAAGGCAATTCTGGAGTTGTGATTTAGCTTTTACCATATGGGCTAATTAATTTTATATTTCAATGGTCAGACTTTTACAGATACGGCGATACTGAATATTTTTTTTTATTTTTTCCATGTTTTCTAATTTTTTTTAGTCCTCTTGCACCATGTATCGTGAGATGCAAAATAAATCAGACAAGGTGATTTTCTGGATTTGTTTTCTTATTTTGACTCTCATTGTTGTGGTCTACCTATGATGTCAATTACAGGCCTCTCTCATCTTTATAAGTGGGAGAACTTGCACAATTGGTGGCTGACTAAATCCTTTGTTTCCCCACTGTATATAGTGTGTGTAGTGTATGTACTTAGTGTGCGTCGTGTATGTATTTAGTGTGTGTTGTGTATGTACTATCTGTATCAATGTAGTGTGTGTTGTGTGTGTACACCAGGGCTGCACTGGCCATCTGGCAATTCTGGCAAATGCCAGAAGGGCCTGTCTGGTCATGGGCTGCCTTGTCTGCTACGTTATTAACAGAATTAGTGTTCTCAAGACATCCATACTGTTAAGAGTTGTGACAGAGCACAAAGTCACTGACTCGGTCACTTACCCCAGCAGGCCACAGGTATCACACGGGTATCATTAGAAATATTGGTCTTGTAAATCTTGCTTTCCTTCATTCAACACCAATAACCAAAAATATTGGTAATATATCCCATCTCGTGCTTGGGGACGGGGACAGCATGGGCCTGTGTGATTTCAAATGCCAGGGGCTGAATTTCAGCCCCAGTCCGTACCTGGTGTATACTGTGTATGTATGTAGAGTGTGTTGTGTGTGTACATTGTGTATGTATTTAGTGTGTATGGTGTATGTACGCTGTGTATGTATTTAGTGTGTGCTGTGTACTGTATGTACTCTCTATATGTATGTAGTGTGTGTACACGGTGTGTTATGAATGAGTCACCGTAGGAGGCAAAAACAGAAATGCTAGCTAAGTCCAGAAAACCAGAGAAGTTGGCAGCTATCGGATTGCAGACCCCTGAACCTATCAACAACAACTAGCAGTAGCCGTGGGGGGTACCTACGGTGCCCTAGACCCCTAGATCACAGCCGGAGAACTAAATAGCCTAAAGACAGAAAGGGAAATCTAAACTACCCCAGAGCAGACCCCAAAGCAATAAGCAGCCCCCAACATATAATAACGGTGAAGCATGATGAAAAAACACTCACAACAGATAGAAAGATAGGCTGAGCAAATGATGGGGCCCAAGCTAACTAAATAGGAAAGGATAGAAAAGCTGCTGTCTGCAATCCGCCAAAACCCCATCAAAACAAGAGCCAACAGACTGAAAGGGAAAAAAGCCCTGAAGACGCTAGGCTTCAAAAAGACTATATCAGTACTCAGGTATTATCTGAAGACAGAGCAAAAAGGAATTCAGCTCACCCCAGCAGGGAAAGGCAGAAATCCAGAAAAACAAGGCAAAACAAAACCAAAACACAAATGCAAAAAGCAGAGCAGAAAACTTAGCTTTTGAGGAGCAGGAATCAGACTGGTCTCCTAGAATCCCTCTGAGAAATCACCAGCAAGGCAGAAGGGCGTCGGCTGCCTTATATCCAGTCAGCAATTCCAGTCACCCAGTCATCATCATCCTGCACAGGTGCTTGGTAATCAACCTCACTACCTTCCTTCACCAGAAGAGGGAGTTCATCAGACCTCAATGGTGAAGGGGAAAATGAACTCACAACAATGGTGTATGTACAATATGTAGTGTGTGTTGTGTATGTATTTAATGTGTATGGTGTATGTAGTATGCTGTTGTATGTATTTAGTGTTTGCTGTGTATGTATTTAGTGTGTGTTGTGTTTGTACGTTGTGTATGTATGTAGTGTGCTGTGTGTGTACGCTGTGTGTGTTTGTAGTGCGTGTTGTGTATGTACGCTGTGTATGTATGTAGTGTGTTGTATGTGTATGCTGTGTGTTTGTAGTGTGTGTTGTGTATGTACGCTGTGTATGTATGTAGTGTGTGTTGTGTGTGTACGTTGTGTATGTATTTAGTGTGTGCTGCGTTTGTACGTTGTGTAGGTATGTAGTGTGTTGTGTATGTACGCTGTGTGTGTTTGTAGTGTGTGTTGTGCATGTTGTGTGTGTTGTGTACATAGAATGTATCATTATGGCAGCTGGTTGTGAATATATTGGTTACGTTTCCTCTATAATGAAGGCTGTGCGGTCGTTAATCAGTAATGGGCAGATTATTTATGAGTGTGTCTTGGACCGTGTAGCCAGAGACAGATATATACGGTGGCGCGCCAAGCTGGCAAAGACTTCAGGGCATGATGGAAAAGGGAGAAACCAGGAATGTTCTGAATGTGGAGTGTAAACACTGGTGGGGATGGATCTGCCCCGTTCTGTCACAGCTATGCTCCAGTCTATAACATTTACACAGCCCAATGCAGACTAATGACCCCGGCCGTATGTCACTGATGGATGGTACCTCGTGGATGGGAGACTGCAGGAGCGGGCAAATACCAGGAGACAACTGTCCATTATCATTGTAATCGTCTGAATTATTTGTGCTGATCTTGCAGAGAAAATCGAGTATTACATGATGGTTATTCAGATGTATGGCCGTCCATGAAGTATATGGATGGTTCAAGTCTATCAGAGTGGGGCCCCTGGGAAGACGGGGCCCAGACCATGTTTCCTACATATAAGGCTTAGGAAAAGTAGCCGAAGAACCAAATTCATCTGCCCCACATGGTAAATGGTGCGGTGGTATTAACTAGCACCACAAGGGGGCACTGTGGCCGTCAACGACCCCACCAATGTGACAATGTGATCTTTACACACTTGTCTATGCCAGACTACAGGTTAAAGTGGAACTCCCCTTTAAATGTAATTGTTTGATAAGAGAACAATAAATTGATACATTGTATCCTAATCATTTACAGCAGAGAGAGAAACAAATGTATCCCCTGAAGTTTTATGGATGGAGTAAGGTTAACAAAAATTGTTGGGTGTTGTAGTACTCAAATTATATAATATATATATATATATATATATATCTACTTCTCCATTACAGGGAAATGTGGGCTTATGGCGGAAGTCTGTGGCATTTTCGAAGAATCTTTACATAAAAGAGAAGAGGCGGAGTGGGGGTCTCAGCGTGAAATGTGGCTTTAAATACCAGAGCTATAAATATGGATCGTGAAACAGCTGCAAGGAAATATGAGGGACGAGCAAACATAGAGCCCTTGTTTTCTGTACACTATATATACTTGTATATACAGCCAGCGGAGAAGCCTCAATGCAACAGGATCAATGGTTGAGCAAATAGACCAAAAGCAATGGACTAGATCTCGTCCTCTGGAAATTAGGACATTTCAGATAAAGGGGTAGGTAGTAATTTGAATAACCTGACTTTTCTGAGACTATAGTGAATATTAGTAAAAGTGGGTGTGATGTTTAATAGATGCATGGTGGAGGTGTCCTGCCATGGGCACGGACCAGATGCCAACATGATCTAAACATAGCAGTGCCAACTCCCTAATGTAAAACTGCCCTGGTGCCAAGAGAAGAGGACACTCCCGGTAATAACTACCAAACCATCCGTCACTCTCCGGTGATGTCAGCAAGCTTGGTTCAAGCCGCAGGTAATGGGTCATCCAACAGGATAATGACCCAAAATAGCGAAAAACGTCCAAGAACGGCTCAGAGCAAAACATCGGACTCTTCTGAATAAGTTTCTGTGAACCTTGATCTAAATCGTACTGAACATCTGTGGATGGAGCAGAGACCTGCAGTCTGGAGGAGACGCCTCCACACCAGAGACACAAGAAGACAATGGCTCATGAGGAGCCAAAATACCTGTGGACGGGGGCAGAAGTCTCTCCAAGAGGTGTATGTGTATCATTTGTTTGCAGTGATTGCTCTAAAAGTCGTGCAACAAAATATTATGTTAAGGACCCTTTTGAGCAGGCCCGGGAAATAGATTGATTGAATTTTTCTGTTGAACCAAAATTCAGAAGCTAGAACTAGTAGAGATGAATCTGGGACCGGGCTCAGGATGGGTGTAATGTCCGATTTCTCTGACGGGCCCCCACGGGACACAAAGATGTCAGCAGAGCAGACGGAGGCTTACCGTGAACTTGGTATACAGCTGGTAGGTGAGCAGCGGGTTGGGAAGCTCCCGGAAGTACAACTTGCACAACGACCCCACACAGTGAATGTCCTGGAGGTAAACTTCTCTGGTCAGGTCCGGGCATTGGTCAGAGACAAACTCCTGCCTGAAAAAGAAGACGGAACCGGCTGAGACCAACACGTAATACAACTCTCACACGATGGGGACTGTAGTGCTGCGAATATAACTGGAGCAATAATTCACATTTAGGTCGTTTTTCAGGATTTCTTTTCCTGGATAATTAAGTTATTAATATCTGGTAATTAGAAGACAAACAGGGCTGGCGGGGCACCGGGCCGGCAGATGGTCCTGTGTGAGCGCACCCAATTATAATTTGCAGAAGACTGACCTACATCCTATCCGCTATGGTACACGATTAGCACCGACCCCGATAATACTGGAGGCTCATTAATGATGTGATTAGTGTTGGTTCTGTAGTCGCTGGCACCGCGGTGATACCTTTTTTTGTCATTAGTTTATTTTATTCTATAAAATATCATACAGATAAAAAAAAAGTATCTGTTGCTGCCTGGAAACCATCAGCAAGCTGCAGTTTTTTTTTTTCAGATGATCGCTGGTTCGTGTCACTTACAGAAACTAAAAAAAGTTATAAAAAATAAATAAAAGTAAAAAAATAAACATATTTAGCATCGCCAAGTCCCAAGTATTAAAATATAGATTTATTTAACCCGTAAGATAGACACAGAAAAGACAAAAAGAAATCAAAAAGCCAGAATCGTAGTTTTTGGCCCCCACCTTTTCTCCCAAAAAAAGCAACAAAAAAAAAGCACTTAAAGCATTTCACATGCCTCAAAACGATCTCAAGAAAAACAACAACTCGCTACATGAGAACAATCCTACGCTCAGCTGCATGGGCGGAGACATGAAAAAAAATTGTGTGTCTCAGAAAATGGCGACACAAACTACATTTTTTTTTAACAAATTTTTTTTGAGTTTCTTTCACCAATTTAGTAAAACAAAAAAACCTTGACAAGTTTTGGTATCGCCGCAATCGTACTGGAAGGAGAGAAGAAAAAAAAACAAAAGCCAAAACTAAAAAATGTAAAGGGTGGGAAGGGGTCTGGTGAAATAGATGCATTCTGATTGGTTAGTATGGGTAACAGATAGTTTTAATAACCTCTATTATTTGCTCTGCTGTGTTCTGATTGGCTCGTGAACACCTTAAAGTGTTTTCCAAAGTTATCCCATATCCATTGGGATTTTGATAATGTCCCACTCCTAGATAATCCAGCAGAACTCATCTCATGCTGGATTAACAAGATAATCCGGACTTTAAGGCATAGGTGTTGTTGTGCCAATGTCCCTTGTTTAAAAGTTTTCATGAAGTTGTATTTACCAGTTGCAATACCACCTTTCACCACTTTGCGGAAGGAACATTTCTGCCATAGACAGCAATGGAACAGCGCCACCTGTTTTTAGTAAATTGTTTCTTTTTCTTTTCCTTGTCATTAAAAAGAATGGATGTTTGTAAATAGGAAGGCAGAAGTTACCTTAGCTTCTGTATATTCGACGTGACTCCTGATAGGCGGTAGATACCATCCACGACCCCGTGCTCTTCGATAAACTCTGCGCAGCTTTTCAACACAAGGGGAACTAAGGGAGAAAGACATAAGAAGGGGGATGACGTCACTGGGAGATAAAATGGTCGCTCACGTTCATAGATCACAATCCGAGATTAAAATACATGCAAGCAAGTCATCAGAATTCAACACAATGGCTATAGATGGATGCGTAGATACAGCAGTGTTTCATCAATATTTTTACATAGGACTGCAGACAGGATAATTTATCTTGTGTGTGCTGTTTTTTTGTATCGGTGCAGGCAAAAATGTATCAGTCTGTAGATACAACTGTAACAAAGCATCAGCTGTAGTAGTTATTAGGCTTCTACAGGTTTTCACTCTCTGATTGCAAACTTCTTATACAATGGCGGCAAGCATCTAGATATATTGATAAGTCATGAGACATAGGAACTCAAAAGTACATAAGAAAGTTAAAGAACTTTTCTAACTTTAAAATGGAACAATCCCTTTAAATCTAAATCGTGGACATTAATGGGAGTTACACAATGGCTCCCAGGGATTAAACACTAGTGAAAGGATTTAACACACAGCGTAATATCATCCGACATGAGTGGATAGGAGGTAGAGAGTCAGTGACTGGTTGCAGTGGGCGCTCCGGGCCCATTCGTCTCGGATGACACCGTATTTACTCCACATGTCTGCAGATACTTATGTTATCAGTTTTCATTACCACTTGTTCTAAACACCTGAGAGGCCGCGCTACCACATTCATGGGACGGTGCCGAATACTCCTCCATCATCCTCCTCTGTGATCATGCCTCCTTTTCCCTACACAGTTTCCAGCCTCCTTAACACATTAAGGTCCCAGGTTGAAATCCGATAAAGATAATATTTGTAATTTGTGTGTTCCTTGGGGTTTGCTACAACGTTGTTTTAAAAATCCCCAAATTTTGGCTCTCCCAAAAAAGCTCTGCGCTGGACTCCACTACCTTCATTACCAAATGCTTGACCACCAAAAACTCCATGCAAACTTCCTCACACTCTGGTGGTGATGACTGGAGGAACAGGGGGCTCAGGATTCTCAGTCTAGTAATTAATCAGTCTCTTCAGCCATAAGAAAATGATTCCTTGTCCTTCCTGTGGACAGCCATCACTATTCTGGGATGGACTCACCTTAAGGCAAAAGGCTGGCTAGTGGCTACATAAACAGAACCATTTGCTGTTCCGTGGAGTTGATAACATTAACCCCCCCTCTATCTATCACAGCTTCTATTATTTGGGATTGGCTTCCAACTGGAAATAAGACCATGGTCATTGGGAATTATGACCACTTATTATCAGGGTCGGGAACTCAGTATTTCAGTGTAGCCCTGTTTGCAAATTTGTCTGAACGTTTTATGGCTCTTTGTTTATTTTTGGGGTCATGATAAAATAGAAGAGGACTTTCTTCGAGTGTTTGCCCAAATATGGAAGCTCAGGATTCTCTGCAATAGAAAAACATGCAAGAACATAGAGTTCCATTCACAGAAACTAAGATCCATACCATAAAGGTCATCTCTCAACCACCTTCCTGGTACCAAGAACATCCCCCAACCATCTTCCTGGCATCTACTATGAAGAACATTTCCCAATCATCTTTCTGGCACCAATCGTGTAAGAACATTTCCAACCTTGAGCATAAAGGAAACAAAAGGGAAAGACAGCTCACCAACAATTGTAGCAGGTGTCCGAAAGGCTCAGATAACGATTGTTTTGTTAAGATCGAAATGCGTCCCCTTTTATATGGACTGATTAAATAAACCTAATAAACCTTGGATTTTATCTGAAGAAGCTGGAACAATTTTGAGATTTTTTCAAAAACATCTACACACCATTTTCCTGGTACCTACTACAAAGAACATCTCCCTATTATCGTCTTATACCACCTAAATCGGGAAAGTTTCTTAACTCAATTATGAAGAACATCTCTCCATCAACTTCCTGGCACCAACCATGAAGAACATTTCCAAAATATCTTGCTGGTGCCAATTATGAAGAACATCTCCCAATCATCTGCCTGGTACATACTATGAAGAACATCTCCCAATCATATTCCTGGTATCTACTATGAAGAACATCTCCCTATCATCTTCCTGGTATCTACTAAGAAGAACATCTTCCAATCATCTTCCTGGTATTTACTATGAAGAATCGCTTCCAATCATCTTCCTGGTACCTACTATGAAGAACATCTCCCTATCATCTTCCTGGTACCTACTATGAAGACCATCTCCCAATTATATTCCTGGTATCTACTATGAAGAACATCTCCCTATCATCTTCCTGGTATCTACTTTGAAGAACATCTCCCAATCATTTTCCTGGTATCTACTATGAAGAACATCTCCCAATCATCTTCCTGGTATCTACTATGAAGAATCGCTTCCAATCATCTTCCTGGTATTTACTATGAAGAATCGCTTCCAATCATCTTCCTGGTACCTACTATGAAGAACATCTCCCTATCATCTTCCTGGTACCTACTATGAAGACCATCTCCCAATTATATTCCTGGTATCTACTATGAAGAACATCTCCCTATCATCTTCCTGGTATCTACTATGAAGAACATCTCCATATCATCTCCCTGGTACCTACTATGAAGAACATCTCCCAATCATTTTCCTGGTACCTACTATGAAGAACAGCTCCCAATCATCTTCATGGCACCAAGCATGAAGAACATTTCCAAATCATTTTTCTGGTGCCAACTATGAAGAACATCTTCCAACCATCTTCCAGGTTAATGCCAAGTCCAGACTAGACCAACAAATGGTGAAGCGATATTCAACAGTCAAGGGAACATATCTCCATTGCCAACAAATCTAGTAGTGGGATAATGAAAATTCTCAAGAACTCATCACCACTATGTGGTTTCTATCAATTTCAATTGTCCACTTGTGGTTTGGTGGCCATGCATACTGGCTCGTGTACAATCGTTACTCCAAAGTAATATTAGGCGTGGAATAGGGGACGCAACAGACCATACTCCAACCATTACACTACATGTTACAAGTTGGATATGAAAAAGGGTTTTCCAAAGTGAACAACCCCTCTTGGTAAGTGGCCACTGTTCATCTTCTAAATCGTACTTCACATTGGTCAAAGGACATTTTGGAATGTCAGGGAAAGAAAACGTCCCCACAGCAGGGCATGACAGAAATCGGAAAATGATGGTAAATAGGACAATTCATTTTCTGGAAATCAATCATCCGTCTCTCCCATCATGATCACACCCAGCTGCTGCCATCATAGTGATGTCCTTTTTTTCCTTTCTAGAGGCAAAAATGAGTCTGCTGACATCAGCTGAGGCCGACTACCCGGTGCCTCCTACGGAGATGCCAGCTGGGTCCGTGTGCTCGGGACGTCTGCAATGCATGTGATGCAGGAGCACATCTGTATCTTCTGATTTCATAAAGATTGTACACAGCTGCTCCACAAACCGCACAAATATTCCAGAGTCAGGTCAGGTGCCTAAGGCAACAGTGTATAATGCTATAGAATCCGGTCAACACATTTCTTACTAGAAACAAATAAAATATACAGAACCCAGAATGTAAAGTCAACAATTCATTATTGAAAATGCAGCCTTCATTAGAAAGTAGGAAAGTCACTGACATTGCAGCCTATCCATTCACTAGAGAGCAGTGACATCACTGAGAATGCAGCCTATCCATCACTAGAGAGTGGTGACATCACTGAGAATGCAGTCTATCCATTCACTATAGAGCAGTGACATCATTGAGAATGCAGTCTATCCATCACTAGAGAGCAGTGACATCACTGAGAATGCAGCCTATCCATCACTAGAGAGCAGTGACTTCACTGAGAATGCAGCCTATCATCACTAGAGAGCAGTGACTTCACTGAGAATGCAGCCTATCCATCACTAGAGAGCAGTGACTTCACTGAGAATGCAGCCTATTCATCACTAGAGAGCAGTGACATCACTGAGAATGCAGCCTATCCATCACTAGAGAGTGGTGACATCACTGAGAATGCAGTCTATCCATTCACTATAGAGCAGTGACATCATTGAGAATGCAGTCTATCCATCACTAGAGAGCAGTGACATCACTGAGAATGCAGCCTATCCATCACTAGAGAGCAGTGACTTCACTGAGAATGCAGCCTATCATCACTAGAGAGCAGTGACTTCACTGAGAATGCAGCCTATCCATCACTAGAGAGCAGTGACTTCACTGAGAATGCAGCCTATTCATCACTAGAGAGCAGTGACATCACTGAGAATGCAGCCTATCCATTCACTATAGAGCAGTGACATCACTGAGAATGCAGCCTATCCATCACTAGAGAGCAGTGACATCACTGAGAATGCAGCCTATCCATCACTAGAGAGCAGTGACTTCACTGAGAATGCAGCCTATCCATCACTAGAGAGCAGTGACATCACTGAGAATGCAGCCTATCCATTCACTATAGAGCAGTGACATCATTGAGAATGCAGTCTATCCATCACTAGAGAGCAGTGATATCATTGAGAATGCAGCCTATCCATCACTAGAGAGCAGTGACATCACTGAGAATGCAGCCTATCCATCACTAGAGAGCAGTGACATCACTGAGAATGCAGCCTATCCATTCACTATAGAGCAGTGACATCATTGAGAATGCAGCCTATCCATTCACTAGAGCGCAGTGACATCACTGAGAATGCAGCCTATCCATTCACTAGAGAGCGGTGACATCACTGAGAATGCAGCCTATCCATCACTAGAGAGTGGTGACATCATTGAGAATGCAGCCTATCCATCACTAGAGAGCAGTGACATCACTGAGAATGCAGCCTATCCATCACTAGAGAGCAGTGACATCACTGAGAATGCAGCCTATCCATCACTAGAGAGCAGTGACATCACTGAGAATGCAGCCTATCCATCACTAGAGAGCAGTGACATCACTGAGAATGCAGCCTATCCATCACTAGAGAGTGGTGATGTCACTGAGAATGCAGCCTATCCATCACAAGAGAGCAGTGACATCACTGAGAATGCAGCCTATCCATTCACTAGAGAGCGGTGACATCACTGAGAATGCAGCCTATCCATCACTAGAGAGCGGTGACATCACTGAGAATGCAGCCTATCCATCACTAGAGAGCGGTGACATCACTGAGAATGCAGCCTATCCATTCACTAGAGAGCGGCGACATCACTGAGAATGCAGCCTATCCATTCACTAGAGAGCAGTGACATCACTGAGATTGCAGCCTATCCATCACTAGAGAGCGGTGACATCACTGAGAATGCAGCCTATCCATTCACTAGAGAGCAGAGACATCACTGAGAATGCAGCCTATCCATCACTAGAGAGCGGTGACATCACTGAGAATGCAGCCTATCCATCACTAGAGAGCAGTGACATCACTGAGAATGCAGCCTATCCATTCACTAGAGAGCGGTGACATCACTGAGAATGCAGCCTATCCATCACTAGAGAGCGGTGACATCACTGAGAATGCAGCCTATCCATTCACTAGAGAGCGGTGACATCACTGAGAATGCAGCCTATCCATTCACTAGAGAGCGGTGACATCACTGAGAATGCAGCCTATCCATTCACTAGAGAGTGGTGACATCACTGAGGATGCAGCCTATCCATTCACTAGATGGCAGTGACATCACTGAGAATGCAGCCTATCCATCACTAGAGAGCGGTGACATCACTGAGAATGCAGCCTATCCATTCACTAGAGAGCAGTGACATCACTCAGATTGCAGCCTATCCCTCACTAGAGAGCGGTGACATCACTGAGAATGCAGCCTATCCATTCACTAGAGAGCGGTGACATCACTGAGAATGCAGCCTATCCATCACTAGAGAGCGGTGACATCACTGAGAATGCAGCTTATCCATTCACTAGAGAGCGGTTATATAACTTTGTACTATAAGACCCTACAATGCTTTAATGTCACTTGGTTGATGTAAGATATAAATTAGAACCAGTAATCTGTTATCTAATCACAGTTCTGGGGTCAGCGGTGATGTATGTGTGCGCGGTGTTGGTTCTGGATACGGCGCGCGCTCTGGGACTTATTACATAACATTTGGCTCTGAACCGCGTGTGACAATTAGATTAAACTAACAAGTAAAGACGATGATAAGGCTGAACTAATTCCTCATGTAGGAAACTGGAGTAAGCAAAAGATTAATGACCGTGCAGCGACCATGCCTCACAGCCACAGCACAACAACCTGGCTGCCAAAATCTCTGATTACATGAACCTTGCCCAATTACTCAGAACCCGCTGGGTACGGCTAAAGTCACCGCTTTGCTCTGTTTACCTTTCACATACTTAATCTTAAAGGAACTGCAATATTAAAGAAACATTTAGATTAAATTTCTCCAAATTGTGCCACCCTTGACCTCTGGCAATATCTGGTATCGCATGTTACTTAATTTGAATAAGGCTGATTTGCAATTCCAAACACAGCCAAAGATGGCGCGCTTTAAAAAAGACACAAACTCTTCTATTCCAAACAGATGCACCCCTCTAAATGTTTCCATTAATTTCAATGGGCGATCAAAGTGGTTCATTCTGTACCAGCTCCATTGGGCTTGGGTACTGTCACGGGGTCCTTCTCAGATACCACACAATCAACATAGCGAGGGAAGTGTAAACAATCCCAAGACCTTTATTATAGGCAAAATTAGAAGGTCCATAAACAATCCACCACACTGAGGATACAATAGTCCAGAACACAAATGCAGTTCAGTAACAGGATAAAATGTTCAGGGAGATGAGAGTCCAATAATCCAGCAGACAGAGGATAAAATGGGTCTATACGCTTCCCTTTCTCTCTGTTGTGCTGTGTGATGAGATGAGATGTGGTCTCTCCTTCTCAGGATCTTTTATACCCAAGAAAGGTAAGCTATTTTTAGAATTACCCAGTGTCCTTCAGTACACCCTCACATTCTGTTCCCTCTTTAGAAGTCAACCAACTAGTTTCATAATACAATGCACAATTAGCATATCAGTACACATCAATAGACAAAGATAAACACACACTATGTACAGTCAGGCTGCAGACAGTAAGTGAGTTAACTCAATTATCAGCATTTTGGAAGGTAATTGAGACTCCAGACAATATGGGGAATACACGAAATGATACAAGACAACAAGAAAACATTCTGAAAATCAGTAAAATAGAAATATACACAAAATGCTATTCACATAGCCTATCACACCATCACAGGTATATTTTGTGGAATCCAAAAAATACTGCTGAACTTTCAATCAAATATTTCTAGAAGTTTTTATTTTACCTGATCTTTTATAAAGTGGGAAGAAAAACCCAATCAGAAAATCTGATATTGTCCCAATTGCCTTTATGCTGGATTTTTATTCCCATTTTTATTTTTTCTTCCATCAATTAATAAGCAAATTGATCGGCACATTAGATATGAGACATGTGAAGAGGTTAAAAAAAGGATCTTGGAAAAAAATAAATAAAAATAATAAGGCAGTAAGTGTTTTATTTTTCTGCAGTGCCCCCACAGGGGAACTGCAGTATTACACAACTCTCCTTAAAATGCAATGAATGGATGTGTCAGGTCCTCAAGAACTAGAGATACAATTTGTAGCCAGTTTATCTATGAGAGTCATCAATGGGACAATTCCCAGTGGGTTAGTTTTTTTTAGTTTATGGGTCTTGAAAAAGTACTACCAAAACTTTTTTTTAACAAAGTTATGTTTGAATTTCCATAATTGTACGGACCAGAAGTATCATATCACTAGGATGCAATTTTCACTGCACAAAAGCAAACCCCAAAAACAATTTTCACTGTTATTTTCAGACTTTTCAGTGCATTATATGGTAACATTTAAGGTGTCATTCAAGACTACAACTTGTCCTGCAAATAACAATCCCTCATAAGGTTATGGGTCTCGGAAGAAGGGGAAAAAGAGACAAAAGAGCAAAAATAAAAAGGTCCAAAAGGGACCAAAGTGCATATTGAAGTTAAAAGGACAGAACTGCAATACCCGATTCAGCCTTTAGACAAGGGTGGCGCTGTTTATGGAGAAAAATCAGATCCTTTTTTTCTAAGAAAAATGAATGAAATGTAAGCAGAATATGTCAGGGCAGGTCATTCCCTCTTCACCAGGTGAGCGTCTAATGATCTGATTGTTACACCAAGGACGAGTGTAATTGAAAGCAGGAATGTTTCCTGAAAAGGTCAAATCAAGTCACAAAACATGGATCAGATTGTTCACAAAGTCAGCAGAACTCTCTCCTGTTCTGTCAGGACGACAATAGAAACCAGATGCTGGAGAAGAAAGGAACATTCTCATCTGAAACCGTGGAAAAACATGGCAAAGGGGTGACGCCGAGAAGAGCGGTCCTGGGACCCTAACACATCCATCGGGATATCACGCCGGCAATTACAGGTTTGCAGCACAGAATAGTCGTGAGACTAAAAAGAAAGAAAAAAGGAAAAATTGCTGAAAATCTGACAATGAAAATGATTTTGTGAACGTAAGAAGTGTTCAAAATGTGTTCAGTTCTTCATTCTTCTGATACCCTTCCTTTTATCATACCGGCTATCACTACTTTGTCTCAACAGAAAAATGCCTATTTTAATAGACTTAATAAAAACTTTTCATTTTATCTCCTGAAGCTGGATCTTTTCCCACACACAAACCAATCATACCTCATTTTGTTTCTACCAGATAAATATATATTTATGTAGGACTATATTTATATCTATTGGGGGCAGCATATCAGTAATTATAATAATATAACTACTATAATACTGCTCCTATGTACAAGAATATAACTACTATAATACTGCTCCTATGTACAACAATAAAAGAACTATAATACTGTCCCTATGTACAAGAATAAAACTACTATAATACTGCTCCTATGTACAAGAATATAACTACTATAATACTGCCCCTATGTACAAGAAAATAACTACTATAATACTGCCCCTATGTGCAAGAATATAACTACTATAATACTGCCCCTATGTACAAGAATATAACTACTATAATACTGCCCCTATATACAACAATAAAAGAACTATAATACTGTCCCTATGTACAAGAATATAACTACTATAATACTGCCCCTATGTACAAGAATATAACTACTATAATACTGCTCCTATGTACAAGAATAAAACTACTATAATACTGCTCCTATGTACAAGAATATAACTACTATAATACTGCTACTATGTGCAAGAATATAACTACTATAATACTGCCCCTATGTACAAGAATATAACTACTATAATACTGCCCCTATATACAACAATAAAAGAACTATAATACTGTCCCTATGTACAAGAATATAACTACTATAATACTGCCCCTATGTACAAGAATATAACTACTATAATACTGCTCCTATGTACAAGAATAAAACTACTATAATACTGCTCCTATGTACAAGAATATAACTACTATAATACTGCTCCTATGTACAAGAATATAACTACTATAATACTGCCCCTATGTACAAGAATATAACTACTATAATACTGCCCCTATGTACAAGAATATAACTACTATAATACTGCTCCTATGTACAAGAATAAAACTACTATAATACTGCCCCTATGTACAAGAATATAACTACTATAATACTGCTACTATGTGCAAGAATATAACTACTATAATACTGCCCCTATGTACAAGAATATAACTACTATAATACTGCCCCTATATACAACAATAAAAGAACTATAATACTGTCCCTATGTACAAGAATATAACTACTATAATACTGCCCCTATGTACAAGAATAAAACTACTATAATACTGCCCCTATATACAACAATAAAAGAACTATAATACTGTCCCTATGTACAAGAATATAACTACTATAATACTGCTCCTATGTACAAGAATAAAACTACTATAATACTGCCCCTATGTACAAGAATATAACTACTATAATACTGCTACTATGTGCAAGAATATAACTACTATAATACTGTCCCTATGTACAAGAATATAACTACTAAAATACTGAAAATATACAAAAACGTTTAGTGTCTGCTCACATCCTCCTGGAGCGCACAGATACTATTCTGCGGCAAGTTTTCAGAACTTAGAAAAAATAAGTCCATAAAATCCATTTTTCTTTTATTCCATCACTTCCAGTAATATAAAAGCAATTGTGTCATAGTCCAAAACATTAAAATCAAACGCGTTTCAACGCAAAACCGTGCGTCTTAATCATAGTACATAGGAGCAGTATTATAGTAGTTATAATCTTGTACATAGGGGCAGTATTATAGTAGTTATATTCTTGTACATAGGAGCAGTATTATAGTAGTTATATTCTTGTACATAGGGGGCAGTATTATAGTAGTTATATTCTTGTACATAGAGGCAGTATTATAGTAGTTATATTCTTGTACATAGGGGGCAGTATTATAGTAGTTATATTCTTGTACATAGCGGCAGTATAATTGTAGTTATAGTCTTATACATAGGGGGCAGTATTATAGTAGTTATATTCTTGTACATGGGGCAGTATTATAGTGGTTATATTCTTGTACATAGGAGCAGTAATATAGTAGTTATATTCTTGTACATAGGGGGCAGTATTATAGTAGTTATATTCTTGTACTTAGGAGCAGTATTATAGTAGTTATATTCTTGTACATAGGAGCAGTATTATAGTAGTTATATTCTTGTACATAGGGGGCAGTATTATAGTAGTTATATTCTTGTACTTAGGAGCAGTATTATAGTAGTTATATTCTTGTACATAGGAGCAGTATTATAGTAGTTATATTCTTGTACATAGGAGCAGTATTATAGTAGTTATATTCTTGTACATAGGGGGCAGTTTTATAGTAGTTATATTCCTGTACATAGGGGCAGTATTATAGTAGTTATATTCCTGTACATAGGGGGCAGTATGATTGTTTAGCTTATGTATATGAAGTGATACACAACATGTGCTGATCACAGTGGTCACTTCCCCCACCACTTTCATCAGCTCATATAATGTACGTTGCTGCACTCAGCTGCTCTTAGAAATAAAGAATTCATGTTCTCTCCCATCTGAGAAATAATGGAAAAATAACAAATTCTGCTGCTGTTCTCTAGTAAATGATTCTGTATAAGCTCCATAAAAAATAAATAAATATAAAAATAAGGTCTCCAGTAACGAGCCCTTTCCATTCATGCATTATGATAAGATGACTGGTGGAGCTTTCCTCTTATGAATGAGGGTCGGTCTCGGTGGATGTTTTCTGTGTATGTGATGGATATGGTTGGTGTGTAGATTGTGTGTACGCTGGCCACGGGCCAGGCCTGAGCAGCTGTAACAGGGGCACCCATTAACACATAACACATGACCAGGATGAAGCCCCCAGCTGCTGGCAACACATCCATCACTGGAACACAATCTAGTCAGCTCCAGTCTTTTAAAGCCACCAGAAAAATGTATTCCGCAATGTGTATACCGCACACTGGTGAAAATTGACCATTACAGCCATTGTCAACATACGCTTTTGTGGCGCCCCTGAGGTTTCAGTCACCACAGAGGTACTGCACCTCCTCCTGAGGTGTGGTACCCCACCATTCAGGTAAGGTGGAGACACCTGACCACTCTCCAAAACCTGCATCCCACACAACACAGTAGTGTAGCAAAGCACCTTTGGTGGCTCCCTGCTTGGAACAAGAAGAGTGCTGGGAGGTGGGTGGAGGTTAGTCTGCACAAGAGAGCGGGAGATTATTAGGACTAGGACAGTCTGTGAGAGAAGATCCCCTGAGAGGGATGGATGAAGGAAGTGCTGCAGCAGACCACAGTGACCTGAGTCTGCTGGCACAGGAAAGAGATATTCAGAAAGCCTACTTCTCCATAAGAAAGTTAGTTTTGTAAGGAACGTAAGGAGAAGAAGAGAACTAAGGATTAGGGTTAGAGCAGAGCCCTTTCTCAAGTTCTAAGCGCAAGGCCGGGGTCCGGTCCCCGAGGTTGTATGGATACTAATGGTCCTGCAGCAGACACCGGAGGGATAGAAGTTGTCACGACTTTATTCCCACACAAGACTTGGGGGCACAACAGCAACGAGAGTGAGCCAGGAATTAGTAGCAAGGAGTCCCCGAAGCAGGCTACAGCTGTCTGCCGTACAAGTAGAGTTCATAGGAACATCTGACAGGAGGAACTCCAGTGTAACTCAGTACTGTGAGTACTTCACTACGAGCGCTAAGGAGGGAGACGTTCAGAAAAGGCACATATGTTGGCGGAGTGTTGGAACGGAGTACTTCATCTTGCCTGGAGGTTGGCTGAGCCCTGACCTGGAGGACACGGCACCGAGGCGGGCACCTGTATCCACAACAGATGGTGAATAAAGCTTTGGAACTACATGCCCTGGTGTCCTCCGCTTATTCCTGCGTCAGCCCACTCAGCACTGCTACATCTCTGTGCTTAACTCTGCACCATTACGTCTCCTCACTATCGCTTCAACTACACTGCCCTGGGACTACAGCCCTGCCTGTGGAGGGCCACAACATCATTGCTGCACCACACCATCTGTCCCAGAGGATCTGTCTGCAGCGTCGGCTTAACATCTTCATTGCCGAACACCACAGGTGGCGTCACGAATCATTCACTAACTTTAATCATCCACACGCTTAACATCTTCCCCTTTTACAATGGACGCCCAGGGCCACGGACCGGGTCACAGCTGCCGTGACATCTCCCATTGAAACCCAACGGGCCCGGCTCTGAGTACCACACGGCCCTGGCGGTCGACCCAACTTGGCGTCACAAACTGGATGACGAAGCCCGGTGCCAAAATGATAGACTGTAAAATGGACTCTCAAAATGGCCGCCGACACAGTGAAGAAGGGCGTGACAACATGGGTTGTCCTAAGAAATGAGCGCAAACTGTCCTGGGCCTCCCCTGCCTAACCTTCTATGCTACAGTGACATGGCCCACCCCCAGAAGGGTTCGCATACTGGCCTGGTATAGAGAAGTAGGAAGAAGACGCCGCCCCCAGAAGGAGGAGCGAAGCCCTGTGGCGGGAAAGGAGCCTGGGAAGGAGAGAGAACCCCAAGACGCCATGATGGAAGAAGGAACGAGGCCCGAAGACTGCGAGGAGGTTGAGCTGAACTTCCCCGGCGCAGTAGCTGAAGGCTCCAACCCTGCTTCCACAATGGACCGCCAGCAGCTGGAGGACGAGATTGCCCAGCTGACACACCGCCTGCGGCTGAGACAGGAGGCTATCTGGATCCTGAACTTGCAGCGCGCCCAGGAGGGGCCTACACCAACGGTACCTTCACCACCGGTACCCACCGCCGCTGCACTGGTTCGCCCTCAGGCAGCATCTGTGGAACCTGCAGCCGCTGCGATGCCATCAGCAGTGCCTGTTACCATCTCCCCGCTGCAACCGCCGCTGAGCGCTGCTTGCCAGGAGGAGTTACCGGAGGGCCTGGGAGCTGAAGAGGAAGAAGCTGTGCTCCTGCCTGCACCTAGCGCGGCTGCGCAGGTCCTACCAGAGGCCCTTGCGGACCCAGAGCCGCCATCCCCTCCACCACCATCTCCAGTCTCTGGCCAGGCAGCTCCAATCACCACCGCTGCCACCGGCTGCCGCCCGATGCCTGCAGCGGAGCCGACACAACACCGCCAGGAGGCTCCAGGTATGACCGCCGCCCCTGTACCTGGGAAGGCCCCGGGGTGCACAGCTGCTGCGGCGTCCGGGCAGGTTGTGCTGGACTTGGTCTGGGACGGGGACTCTAGTCCCTGGGGGGGGGACACCTGAACCCCTGGCAGTGGTGCCCCTGTCCACAGTGGGTAGAGGCCGGCCCCAAGAGGTGGAGGAGGAAGAAGAGTCCTATTGCCAGCAGACCCTCCGCCAGCTGGCAGCCGAGCAGAGGGTACGGGATCAGCGGAGACTGGCAGTGCTGGGCCCTGACATAGATCGGAAAGCAAGGGTCCGTGCCGGTCACTATGGTCCCCGGGACTCAGCAGGATGGGGTCAGGCCCTGAATGTCAACCAGGAGCGGGGGTTTAGTTTCATCTCAGACCCCCAGAGGATCTCTGACCTCTTCTTCAGCCGGAGGGATGTAGAGTCCCACCTCCGGAGGGGACACCCTGCTCGTGACTTGCACACGGGAGATTAAGTTACCTTCACCCAGCATGAGGGGCTTCGTGGCTGGTACACCCTGAGCGTATGTCGCATACCGGAGGACTTTATTACGGCCTACAAAAAGGAGAAAGCGTATGTACCCCCGGCAGGATTACCTCCCACCGTGGTAGTTGTTCCTGCAAAAGTCAGGCAGGCCACGTCCACTGAAGTGCAACATCCCAAGGTACAAGTAGCTGCCCCTGCTGTACCACAGGCAGTCATTCCCAAGATTCCAGCTGAATACTGGCAACTCATTAATCCGCCAGGAGGTGGACATCCAGATCATCTCCCCTGGAAGCAGCTCAAGAACCCAGCTTCCACCACCCCAGGAGGAGACCACCACTAGAGAAACATTCCCCAAATAACTAACTGTACCCAGGAGGGTATTAGCACCGTTGTGCTTTCTCGTTTATTATGTTTTTCTTTTTTTATTCTAGTTTTTGCCTAGTTGCATTGGCAGCATTTTTACTGAACTGCAGAGATCATGGACAATGAGTGATCCACAAACTGTGTTGTAAATAGTTGTACCTCTTAAGGTGCCCTCTCTTGGTTTTACATAGGTCATCTATAAAATAAGAACTACCTCATCATGGAGCATTGCTCCAACCCAAGGAAACTGCAAGAAATCCCGGCTGGGAGCTGTGTCCAGCACTTTCAAGAATTATTGTTGTTTTGATGTGAAGTATTATATAATGTGCCTTATAAAAATGTTGATAGCAATAGAACAGATTTTATATAGCAAGAGGTTGATAGTAATATCTAAGTATTTGATTATTAATGAATATTTTGCAGAATTTAGACTAAATGGTAGTACTTTAATAAAGATATGTGAAAAATGTGAATAAAGGTTTGAATAAAGGTGACGAACCAGGCATCAGCGGTTGTCACCCAAGGTCAAGAAAGAGACAGAAGGAGAGTATAGAAAATGTGAAAGACAAAAGAAAAAGAAAATGTGTAGATGATAATACTTGAACTGGTACCATAGCACTTTAAATTAGGTAATATAGCTTTTAATGTATATTAAGTATAGATAGTTAATTAAGTTGTTTGCAACGTTCAAGAGACAGTGCCTCCCAAATTGGGAAGTTTAGATAAGAACTGTATATTTAGCATTCAAAAATTTTGTATGTTCCTTATTTTGTTTAATCTTTGTTTGACTTGAAGCCAGCAGATGTGCTGTGTTTAACGGGGGGGTATGTGGTGCCCCTAAGGGTTCAGTCTCCACAGAGGTACTGCACCTCCTCCTGAGGTGTGGTACCCCTCCATTCAGGTAAGGTGGAGACACCTGACCACACTCCAACACCTGCATCCCACACAACATAGTAGTGTAGCAAAGCACCTTTGGTGGCTCCCTGCTTGGAACACGAAGAGTGCTGGGAGGTGGGTGGAGCTTAGTCTGCACAAGAGAGCGGGAGTTCTTTAGGACTAGGTCAGTCTGACTAGGTCAGTCTGTGAGAGAAGATCCCCTGAGAGGGATGGATGAAGGAAGTGCTGCAGTAGACTTCAGTGACCTGAGTCTGCTGGCACAGGAAAGAGATATTCAGAAAGCCTAATTCTCCATAAGAAAGATAGTTTTCTACGGAACGTGAGAAGAAGAGAACTAAGGATTAGGGTTAGAGCAGAGCCCTTCCTCAAGTTCTAAGCGCAAGGCCGGGGTCCGGTCCCCAAGGTTGTATGGATACTAATGGTCCTGCGACACACAGCGGAGGAATAGAAGTTGTCACGACTTTATTCCCACACAAGACTTGGGGGCACAACAACAGTGAGAGTGAGCCGGGACTTAGTAGCAAGGAGTCCCCGAAGCAGGCTACAGCTGTCTGCTGTACAAGTAGAGTTCTAAGAACATCAGAAAGCAGGAACTCCAGTGTAACTCAGTACTGTGAGTACTTCACTACGAGCACTAAGGAGGGAGACGTTCAGAAAAGGCACATATGTTGGCGGAGTGTTGGAACGGAGTACTTCATCTGGCCTGGAGGTTGGCTGAGCCCCTGACCTGGAGGACACGGCACCGAGGCGGGCACCTGTATGCACAACAGACTGTGAGTAAAGCTTTGGAACTACATGCCCTGGTGTCCTCCACTTATTCCTGCGTCAGCCCACTCAGCACTGCTACATCTCTGTGCTTAACACTGCACCATTACGCTCTCCTCACTAGCGCTTCATCTACACTGCCCTGGGACTACAGCCCTACCTGTGGAGGGCCACAACATCATTGCTGCACCACACCATCTGTCCCAGAGGATCTGTCTGCAGCGTCGGCTTAACATCTTCATTGCGAATACCACAGGTGGCGTCACGAATCATTCACTAATAAACTTTAATCATCATCATCCACACGCTTAACTTCTTCCCCTTTTACAATGGACGCCCAGGGCCATGGACCGGGTCACAGCTGCCGTGACGTCTACCATTGAAACCCAACGGGCCCGGCTCTGAGTACCCCACGGCCCTGGTGGGCGACCCACTTTGCTCTTTGGTTAACTCATAAAAGATTAAGAAAACATGGTTGTTTTCTTCCAAAAAATAGTGCCACACCTGTCTTCAGGTTCTGTGTGGTATTACAGCTTAGCCCTATTTATTTCAAAGGGAACTGAGCTGCATTTCCTTGCACAACCAGTAGGCGAGAGTGGTGCCATTTTTTTTTTTGTTTCTTTTTTTTCTTTTTTAGAAAAAATCATGTTGTTTTCTTTTATCCTGGACAAGCACTTTGTCTAAAAAAGCACCATCACTTTCTAAATGTTGTGTTTGGTATTGCAGCTCTGTACCATTCAGACAACTGAGCACTGGCAAACCTCCAATAGTGGCTGACCATGTGATAGGGGGGCACATTGATGCTCAGGACCACCCTCTCCCCAACTGGCATTACAATTTCAATGATATTCACATCGACGGGATTAGGCTACCATCGCCGGTTTGCTATTCCAAGCTTGTGCGCCAGAAATTCAGGGCAGCAGATAACGTCACTAATGGGGGATCGGTGCTTGGTAAGTACTTTTATTTTATTAGTCAATACTTGACAGGGGATGTTTGGGGCAATCATACGGTGTGGGAGACTGTGGGGCATCATATTGTGTGTAGAACGCTGTGGGGGCATCATACTGTGTGTGGGAGGTTGTGGGGGCAGCATACTATGAGTGGGAGCCTCGGGGGACATCGTACTGTGTGCGAGAGACTATGAGGGCATCATATTGTATGGAGGAGGCTGTGGGGGCATCATACTGTGTGTGGAAAGGCTGTGGGAGCAGCATACTGAGTGGGAGCCTCTGAGGGGGGAATCATACGGTGAGTGAGAGGCTGTGAGAGCATCATATTGTGTGTAGTAGGCTGCAGGGTCACCCTACTGTGTATGAGGTTGTGTGGTCATCATACTGTGTGTTGGAGGCTGCGGGGGCATCATACTGTGTGTGGGAGGCTGTGGGGTCATCATACTGTATGTGGTATGCTGTGGGGGCATCATACTGTGTGTAGGAGACTGAGGGGGCATCATACTGTGTGTGGGAGGCTGTGGGCGCATCATACTGTGTGTAGGAGGCTATGGGCGCATCATACTGTGTGTAGTAGGCTGTGGGGTCATCATACTGTGTGTGGGAGACTGAGGGGGCATCATACTGTGTGTAGGAGACTGAGGGGGCATCATACTGTGTGTGGGAGACTGAGGGGGCATCATACTGTGTGTGGGAGGCTGTGGGCGCATCATACTGTGTGTAGGAGGCTGTGGGAGCATTATACTGTGTGTAGGAGGCTGTGTGGTCATCATACTGTGTGTAGGAGGCTGTGTGGTCATCATACTGTGTGTAGGAGGCTGAGGGGGCATCATACTGTGTGTGGGAGGCTGTGGGCGCATCATACTGTGTGTAGGAGGCTGTGGGCGCATCATACTGTGTGTGGGAGGTTGTGAGGTCATCATACTGTGTGTAGGAGGCTGTGTGGTCATCATACTGTGTGTGGGAGGCTGTGTGGTCATCATACTGTGTGTAGGAGGCTGTGTGGTCATCATACTGTGTGTGGGAGACTGAGGGGGCATCATACTGTGTGTAGGAGACTGAGGGGGCATCATACTGTGTGTGGGAGGTTGTGACGTCATCACACTGTGTCTAGGAGAATGAGGGGGCATCATACTGTGTGTGGGAGACTGAGGGGGCATCATACTGTGTGTAGGAGACTGAGGGGGCATCATACTGTGTGTGGGAGACTGAGGGGGCATCATACTGTGTGTGGGAGGCTGTGGGCGCATCATACTGTGTGTAGGAGGCTGTGTGGTCATCATACTGTGTGTGGGGGGCTGTGTGGTTATCATACTGTGTGTGGGAGGCTGTGTGGTCATCATACTGTGTGTAGGAGGCTGTGTGGTCATCATACTGTGTGTAGGAGGCTGAGGGGGGCATCATACTGCGTGTGGGAGGCTGTGGGCGCATCATACTGTGTGTAGGAGGCTGTGGGCGCATCATACTGTGTGTGGGAGGTTGTGAGGTCATCATACTGTGTGTAGGAGGCTGTGTGGTCATCATACTGTGTGTGGGAGGCTGTGTGGTCATCATACTGTGTGTAGGAGGCTGTGTGGTCATCATACTGTGTGTGGGAGACTGAGGGGGCATCATACTGTGTGTAGGAGACTGAGGGGGCATCATACTGTGTGTGGGAGGTTGTGACGTCATCACACTGTGTCTAGGAGAATGAGGGGGCATCATACTGTGTGTGGGAGACTGAGGGGGCATCATACTGTGTGTAGGAGACTGAGGGGGCATCATACTGTGTGTGGGAGGTTGTGAGGTCATCACACTGTGTGTAGGAGACTGAGGGGGCATCATACTGTGTGTAGGAGACTGAGGGGGCATCATACTGTGTGTAGGAGGCTGTGTGGTCATCATACTGTGTGTAGGAGGCTGTGTGGTCATCATACTGTGTGTAGGAGACTGAGGGGGCATCATACTGTGTGTAGGAGGCTGTGAGCGCATCATACTGTGTGTAGCAGGCTGTGTGGTCATCATAATGTGTGTAGGAGAATGAGGGGGCATCATACTGTGTCTGGGAGGTTGTGAGGTCATCATACTGTGTGTAGGAGACTGAGTGGGCATCATATTGTGTTTGGAAGACTGTGTGGTCATCATACTGTGTGTAGGAGGCTGTGTGGTCATCATACTGTGTGTAGGAGGCTGTGTGGTCATCATACTGTGTGTAGGAGAATGAGGGGGCATCATACTGTGTGTGGGAGGTTGTGAGGTCATCACACTGTGTGTAGGAGAATGAGGGGGCATCATACTGTGTGTGGGAGGTTGTGAGGTCATCATACTGTGTGTAGGAGACTGAGGGGGCATCATATTGTGTGTGGAAGACTGTGGGTGCAGTATACTATGAGTGGGAGGCTTTGGGAGCGTGATACTGTGTGTGGGAGGATTTTGGTCTTCCATACTATGTGTGGGGATTATCATACTGTACGTGGGGCTGTGCAACACATCATACAGTGTAGGAGGCTGTAGGGGCTTCTGTAATATATGTGGGGCTGTAGGAATCAATATTACTATGTGTTGGGTCTTGATCATAGATTGTGTGGGAGTGATCAAACTGTATGGAGGGCTGTGGAGACTTTAAACTGTGTTAGGGTCACTGGGAGATGCAAAGTATGTGGAGGAATTGTGACGGTGGAAGGTACTGTGGGGACATCATACTGTGTGGAGGGCACTATAGGGGCATCATACTGTGTGGAGGGCACTATAGGGGCATCATTCTGTGTGGAGGGCACTATAGGGGCAGCATACTGTGTGGAGGGCACTATAGGGGCATCATACTGTGTGGAGGGCACTATAGGGGCATCATACTGTGTGGAGGGCACTATAGGGCATCATACTGTGCTGGCGGCATTGTGAAGGCATCATACTTTGTTGCAGCTATTGAGGAGTCATCATACTGTGAATATGGGTGTATTATGGGGAAATTCACTGTGAAGTCACAAATCATAATATGTGTGAGGGAGTTTTGGGGGTCATCACACTCTATGTCATGACCACACCTAGTCCACTGAAAATTTAATTTTGAGTAAGGGGGGCTCAATTAGGACTTTTGCTATGGGGCCTCATGATCTCTATGAATGCCCCTAGAACTGACCTTAAAAAAGCACATCTACCAACAACAGCACCACCCCTGTCAGCAGGTTGTGCTTGGTATTGCAGCTCTACACCATTCAGATTAATGGAGTTGAGCTGTAATCCCAGGCACAATCTTAAACCAGCTGTGGTGCTATTTTTGATGGCTGCCTTCTGACCCTGCACGACCCCATTTAGGATACATAGCTACAATTCTATTAGTCATCTGGTAATTTTGTGCTTTCCTCATCCTTTGTGACCCTTCACTTGTAGTTTTTGTGTCTTTGTGTTAGTGATTAATACGACAATCATGCAGTTTGCCAGACAAATCCTGTGATATGAAGCCAGGAGCTGCTCTGAGAGCTCAGACCTTTCTCTCATGTATCACCGGCTGGTTCAGATTTCGTCCTGGAGAATTCTCTTATATGGTGCATGTCTGGATTGCGAGTCTTAGACGACGCAGGGTCAGCGGGAACGTCGCACAGTCGCTGCGTCTTCCTGTTTTCATCTATACATGAATCAGATATGAGTCGGCATAGCGAAGGAATCTATGACAAAGCAAACGGGTCAGCAGTCTCATACGTGTCTGAACGGCTCCAGACTATTCGGGATTGGCCATGCACTGGAAAATCCCATAGAGACAGTCCTAGAGGATTTATCCTTCGTAACTCTACTAAAACACTCTCCCATACAGCGACATTATCGATTTGCTAAATGTACATTTATCTATAATGTTTGCGTTCAATTTTACGTTCCAGTCCAGATTATGTACTGTGGCTTTGGCGTCAATGGCCATCATGGCTTCAGGTCGTCTCCCCTATATGTGTGCAATTACCTAATATAAACTTTTAGGGTATGTGCACACGTTGCGGATTCAAAATGACCTGCGTTTTACCTGCGGATTTAGTGCAGATTTCCCCTGCGTTTTTACACCTGCGGATTCCTATAATGGAATAGGTGTAAAAACGCTGCGGAATCCGCACAAAGAATTGACATGCTGCGGGAAATAAATGCTGCGTTTCCGCGGGGATTTTTCTGCAGCATGTGCACAGCGGTTTTTGTTTTCCATAGGATAACTTGGTATTGTACATCACTTGGAAATCTGCTGCGGACACGAATCCGAAACGTGTGCAAATACCCTTAAGGTTGTACAAGATACTTTATATGGTGACTGTCATGTCCTTTGCACAAAATCACATTTTCAGATTTGAAAATCACTCAAAAGTTCTAGCCACGAGGTGTCTGCTTTCTTTCTAACCTGCTATACACTGCCTGTTGTCAAGTATAATCCATATCCAGCAGTAGACACGCCAAGACAGATTGCTGGAAGGGAAAGAGTCTCTGCCTCTCTGCAAGAAGCGGATCTATGCCAGTTTGCAGGAAGTGAGAGGCACTATACCTTTCTAAAGAAATCTGGCATGGGTCTATGCCTTCCTACAAGAAGCAAGGGCGGGTCTGTGCCTCCCTACAGGAAGTAGGGGTGGGTATACACCTCCGTATAGGAAGCAGGAGCAGGATTACTCCACCTACAGGAAGCGGAGGCGGGTCTATGCCTTCCTGCATGGAATGGGGGCAGGCCTGCACCTTCCCACAGGAAGGGGTGGTGTGGGTCTACAACTGCCTACTGGAAGTGGGGCATGTCTGTGCCTGCTTAAAGGAAGCAGGGGTGAGTCTAAGCCTCCTTACAGGAAGCAGGGGAGGGTCTACATCTTCCTACAGGAAGTGGGGACTGGTCTACACCTCCCTACATGAAGCAGGGGTGAGTCTATGCCTCCCTACAGAAGGTAGGGGATGGCCAAATCTTCCTACAGGAAGCAGGTACTGGTCTATGCCTCCCTGCAGGAAACAGGGGCAGGACTACTCCACCCTACAGGAAGCTGATATGGGTCTACGCGTCCCTGCAGGAAACGGGCAGGCCAGCGCCTGCCTACAGGAAGGGGTGGGGCAGGTCTTCGCCTGCTTGCAGGATGTGAGGCATGTCTGTGTCATGATCCAGGTTGGATCTGACAGTTTAAATGCCCAAAGTAACCTTTTTTTCCCTTGGCAGTGTGCCAAAGGTGGTTTTTGCCCCCGGTGGCCATTAGGGTCATTGCACTGTGGTGATTTCAGTTGTAGTTTTCCCCCCGGTGGCCATTAGGGTCATTGCTCTTAGGTTACCTTAGTTTGTGCACGTGATTAGGTAACAGCTGTGAATGCTCTATAAAAGAGTTTCAGGTGTATCAATCACTGTTGGTCTCCATTTGCAAGCAAGCCTGGGTGAAGGATGGAGCTAAAGGAGAGTCACAGGCAGCTCAGGGAGATTCCTGGAATGTCAGCTATGGTGTCTGCAAGGAGTGCTGGCATGGCGTGGTGGAGTCGCAGCTATGGTGTTAGCAAGGAGTTCTTGCATGGATTGGTGGAGTGGCAGCTATGGTGTAGAGCTGCACTCTTTTTTTAAATGTATTTATTTTAAGTGTTCATTTGCTTTTCTTTCCCACTATTCTGTGAGGGATTTAATATTTCCAGATATTTTTGTTTGATTAATTAGCGACATTTCGAAAAGTCGCAAAGTTTTGCTCAAATGTACTTCAACTTTCCCCTGATGTGATTCCATGTACACCAGCAATTTAAGATATTTTGGAAAATGTGCAACCTTTTGTGCTTTAAAAAATAAAAGAAAACATTGAAAAGACAAAAATAAAAATATTTTATTTCTTTTTTTCAGAAAAATTCATGGACTCACCGCATTGAAGAATTAGCAACAATTATTCCAAGAATAAAAACGTGACTTTTAAACAACCGCAAATGATGCTGAAATTGACTTTTCTGAGGCTTCTCTGTCTTAAGTGATTAGTTTTTGTTGTGCCTAAAATAATACAACTTTAAGATTACAAATACATTATGGAATTGCTATATATGCAGTTACCTAATATAAAACTATTGGCTCATGCTCAGTTCATTAAAGGCGACGGTGGACACAGGGATGAAGCCTGGCTACAACATCACCCAACCTGGCGGGACATCTAAGACTTTACTGCCCGTTAACCAAAAAGTGCAATATTATAAATGTGATATCATGTAAATGTCACCAAGTGTCCAATATCACTACAGTCTCTGATGTCTTCAATCATATAGCTAAATAAATCAGACCAGGGGACAAAAAAAAGACCAAAACACAATGTGGAGTTCTGGAATAATAAAATTAAGAGCAGATTCTGGAATAAAAAGGAATGAAAACCGGGATGAGTCACAAGGTAAAAGCCTCCCCATTGTAAAAGTACTTCAGTAACTTAATATCCTTCTTTATATCCTCTCAGTGACAGCAAATCTGAGGAGCGCCAGGCAGATTCATGGCAATAAAATGAGAATAAAATGTCAACAGTCATATTAACAAGAGCATTAAAGTCACTCAGCGGAAACTGAAAAATGACCTCTCTTCTAAATCTTCAAGACAAGAGACACTTTGTGCCAACTAGTTTCTATACTGCTCTAAAATAGAAAAATGTCCTTTGTGTATTGTCAGTGCAGCCTATCCATTCACTAGAGAGCAGTGACATCACTGAGAATACAGCCTATCCATCAATAGAGAGTGGTGACATCACTGAGAATGCAGCGTATCCATTCACTAGAGAGCAGTGACATCACTGAGAATACAGCCTATCCATCAATAGAGAGCGGTGACATCACTGAGAATGCAGCCTATCCATTCACTAGAGAGCGGTGACATCACTGAGAATGCAGCCTATCCATCACTAGAGAGTGGTGACATCACTGAGAATGCAGCCTATCCATTCACTAGAGAGCGGTGACATCACTGAGAATGCAGCCTATCCATCACTAGAGAGCGATGACATCACTGAGAATGCAGCCTATCCATCACTAGAGAGTGGTGACATCACTGAGAATGCAGCCTATCCATTCACTAGAGAGCGGTGACATCACTGAGAATGCAGCCTATCCATCACTAGAGAGCGGTGACATCACTGAGAATGCAGCCTATACATCACTAGAGAACAGTGACATCACTGAGAATGCAGCCTATCCATCACTAGAGTGCAGTGACATCACTGAGAATGCAGCCTATCCATTCACTAGAGAGCGGTGACATCACTGAGAATGCAGCCTATCCATCAATAGAGAGCGGTGACATCACTGAGAATGCAGCCTATCCATTCACTAGAGAGCGGTGACATCACTGAGAATGCAGCCTATCCATCACTAGAGTGCAGTGACATCACTGAGAATGCAGCCTATCCATCACTAGAGAGCGGTGACATCACTGAGAATGCAGCCTATCCATCACTAGAGAGCAGTGACATCACTGAGAATGCAGCCTATACATCACTAGAGAACAGTGACATCACTGAGAATGCAGCCTATCTGTAATGTACTGTAAGGCATGATTTTGTTGGAACCTTCCAGAATCCTCCTAGGAGAAAGTAGCCTGTCACATAGCTGCAGCATCCCCCCTTCCCCCTTCCTGAACAGCTCTGTGTCCGCATTGGCAATAGGACACTTCCTGTTACCAGCATTTGGTCCCTCTCCACAGAAAGGAATGTTAATTAAGCTGAGTGAAAAAATGACATTGTTTGGAAGCTATGAGGCCAATCTAGCTATGAATAAAATTAAGAGAAGCCTAGCGTGTACCTCCCTCATGGCAGAGATATAATAATTACATTTCTGCGAAGGGCACGAGGCCAGCTTACTAACCCCTAATTTTCATGATTTTAATCTCTCCAGAAACTGAGATATGGATTGCTCCCAAATGGAGTGTCTTAATTATGGCATGCTTGGTGTTGTCTTATTGGATTCGATGAACTACAACCAATGATACCATATGTGAGTTTATACAAGCTTCCCTCGTTAAGATATAGTTATTATAAGTTTTTAGTTAAAGTACAACTTAGAGAGTGGGGGTTGGACCTCACCAGACCGCCCATTTCGTGAGGTCACAGACCCAAAGGGATAAGGTATTCCCTCCCAAAATTCAGTCAGTTTGAGCTGCAGATGCCATGCTAGAAAGATCTGCCGATGTCTTGGGATGTCTGGCTGCAGCCCATCCCCGAGTCGCATGGGATGCCTAATACCAACTAAGCACATGTAAGTGTTACTCTGCCTTTTAATCCTTTGTTGTTTTATATTTGTACTGTACATGTTTAATGTCTCAATGTACTCACTGCCCGCATTTTGGGAATAAATGATAAAATTATCAGTCTGCATTCATGCTCTAAGAAACGAACTAAGCGCCTTTTTTAGATAATTACACTACTGTTTGGGTTGGCATCGAACCCCTCCATTAGGTCTATAACTTAAGTGGAGAAACCAGGAGCTGGTGGCAGCGTGCTGTGTGCGGTTGGTAGGGCCAGTTGGCAGTCCGGAAGGGTCTTATATTGCTGAATGAGGGGCTGAGGCTACAGCATTGATAATTCCCTTACTACAGTAGTCTAATTGCCCGTGCACAACAAGCAGCCCATCCGGCGACTAATAATCCTAGGTGCAGTTCCCTGACTGACCTGAGGGTAAGGGGGGCGCCGGAGAGCTGCAAGTACCAAAGTGGAACTGAGAAAGTGGGATATACATAAATCCCCGCAGTTCTTGGAAGGTTGTTAGCAGTGGTGGGGCATCCAAAATAACCCCCCTGCGGTAAATTGTTAGAGCAAGATTAGCTTTCTGTGTATTTTTGTCACATGGTGCCAGTGGTTGGATAACTAAGATAAGCACCCACTGTGCCTGTGATAGCCGTGTGCCGGCAGTGCGTCGCGTCCCTCCGTCCGCTGATACACCCGTGTCAGTGGTGGGATTGTGACATATTGGTGGCACAGGGTGCCGCTGTCCAGTTGTTCGTCACAATTTGGTGGCAGCGGTTGGATTCGTCACACTATCCATCACCAGAGAGGGGTGACATCACTGAGAATGCAGCCTATCACTAGAGAGCGGTGACATCACTGAGAATGCAGCCTATCCATCACTAGAGAGTGGTGACATCACTGAGAATGCAGCCTATCCATTCACTAGAGAGCGGTGACAGCACTGAGAATGCAGCCTATCCATTCACTAGAGAGCGGTGACATCACTGACAATGGAGCCTATCCATCACTAGAGAGCAGTGACATCACTGAGAATGCAGCCTATCCATTCACTAGAGCGGTGACATCACTGAGAATGCAGCCTATCCATCAATAGAGAGCGGTGACATCACTGAGAATGCAGACTATCCATCACTAGAGAGCAGTGACATCACTGAGAATGCAGCCTATCCTTTCACTAGAGAGCGGTGGGTGACATCACTGAGAATGCAGCCTATCCATATACTAGAGAGCGGTGACATCACTGAGAATACAGCCTATCCATCACTAGGGAGCGGTGACATCACTGAGAATGCAGCCTATCCTTTCACTAGAGATCAGAGGTGACATCAATGAGAATGCAGCCTATCCATACACTAGAGAGCAGTGACATCACTGAGAATGCAGCCTATCCATCACTAGAGAGCAGTGACATCACTGAGAATACAGCCTATCCATCACTAGAGTGCAGTGGCATCACTGAGAATGCAGCCTAGCCATTCACTAGAGAGCGGTGACATCACTGACAATGCAGCCTATCCATCACTAGAGAGCAGTGACATCACTGAGAATGCAGCCTATCCATTCACTATAGAGCGATGTCATCACTGAGAATGCAGCCTATCCATCACTAGAGAGCAGTGACATCACTGAGAATGCAGCCTATCCATCACTATAGAGCAGTGAAATCGCTGAGAATGCAGCCCATCCATTCACTAGAGAGCGGTGACATCACTGAGAATGCAGCCTATCCATCACTAGAGAGCAGTGACATCACTGAGAATGCAGCCCATCCATTCACTAGAGAGCAGTGACATCACTGAGAATGCAGCCTATCCATTCACTATAGAGCGATGTCATCACTGAGAATGCAGCCTATCCATCACTAGAGTGCAGTGAAATCGCTGAGAATGCAGCCCATCCATTCACTAGAGAGCGGTGACATCACTGAGAATGCAGCCTATCCTTTCACTAGAGAGCGGTGACATCACTGAGAATGCAGCCTATCCATCACTAGAGAGCGGTGACATCACTGAGAATGCAGCCTATCCATCACTAGAGAGCGGTGGGTGACATCACTGAGAATGTAGCCTATCCATCACTAGGGAGCGGTGACATCACTGAGAATGCAGCCTATCCTTTCACTAGAGATCAGAGATGATATCACTGAGAATGCAGCCTATCCATTCACTAGAGATCATGTCATGTCGGACGCTGTTCACACCACAGCATCCGGCAGGCAGAGGTAGTTCCACCTCCAGCCACTATAGCCTCAGTGGCGCCGGCCTGATCTTCAGGCTCTCGGGGGTTAATCCTGCTGGAGACCAGGTTGGATGGTTAGTCACGCCCACGGTCTTTAAATAGTCATGCTGGCCTATGGGCGTCGCCGATTATAGCTTGTGTTTCATACCAAGTGGTTCCGGTCTGGAGTGGAGGTGTTCAAGAGAGAGAGATTCATATCTGGTGTCGTATGATCCGTCGTTATCCTTTCTCCTTCCCATATTTGTGTTTAGTTGTGCCCTGTTCACATTACTGTTTATTCCTGTGTGTGTGCGGCGCAGTGCAGTTTAAGTTCTCCCTGTCTGTCATTATTTGTGTGGGAGCTTTGGTGGTGACTTCTCACTGGGTGGAGGGTGGAGGGTTAAGTGCAGGGCTGAGCAGGAGATAAGGAAAGGTCGGAGGCTCAGGCATTTGCACCTTCAGCAAAAACCCTGGGTTGAGGGTCAGACAGGGTTTCCCCTAGTAAAGGGACACCACAGGGGCCCCGGGTATTTCAGCCTTAGTTGAACTAAGCCCCCGTGACATTATAATCGGCCTACATTTTTTCAGGAGTCCATGGATCCATTAGATTCCATAACCCGCCAGTTGGCGGCGCTGTCCATACAGGTCTCCGAGTTGAATGGGGCAGTTCAGCAGCAGGGCCTGGTAGTAGCAAAGGTGCAAACGGCATCTGCAGGTATCGGTGCAGAGCCGAAGTTTCCGCTGCCAGAACGATTTTCAGGCGATCGCAGCAAATTTGTCGTATTTCGGGAGGCCTGCAAATTATACTTCCGCATGCGGCCAATATCCTCAGGTAATGAGGCCCAGCGAGTAGGGCTGGTGTTGTCATTACTGAGTGGTGACCCCCAAGCATGGGCATTTTCCTTACCACCTGACTCTGCTACATTTCATTCGGTCGATAATGTTTTTTCTGCCCTCGGGCTCATTTACGATGACCCTGACCGACTGGCTCTAGCGGAATCTAAAATCCGCGCCCTCCGCCAGGGGGAGCGCTTGGCAGAAGACTATTGTTCGGAATTTCGCCGCTGGGCTGTAGACACACAGTGGAATGACCCAGCACTGCGGAGCCAGTTTATTCATGGGGTATCAGGGAGGGTGAAACAAGCCCTCCTGATGTATGAGACTCCGGCATCATTGGAGTCTGCCATGAGTTTGGTGATACGTATTGATCGCCGTTTTCGTCAGGGGGCACAGGAGACGCTACCTCTGGGAGAAAGCAGAGGTGCAGGTGTGGTTGAAGTAGATGAGTCCCCTGAACCTATGCAGATTGCTGGCGTGGCACAGGTTCAGCCTCGCGCTCCGGGAGTCCGGAAGTCCGGAGCATGTTTCTACTGTGGTAAAGGAGGTCATTATGTTAACGTTTGCCCGGTACTACCTAAGAGGGTCACACCGGCGGAAAACTGTTAAGCTCAGAGGGTATGGAGGAGACCCAACTGAGCGTATGCATATCCTCCATGATGGTATCTCAATGTATGCTCCCTGCCAAGGTTATTGTCGCCGGCAGAGAGCTACCTATATCAGTGTTTGTGGATAGCGGTTCCGCCACCAATCTCATAGATGAGGAGTTTGCACACACCGCCGGGTTTAAGATTGAAAAACTTCCTCACCCCATACAGGTGGTGACCATTAATGCTGTTCCCCTCCCTCAAGGGGAGATTACTGAGTTTGTGGCAGAGGTGAAACTCCACATTGGGGTCCTACATTCTGAGTCGGTTACATGTAGGGTCCTCCGTAATCTCCCAGCTCAAATGGTCCTGGGTTTTCCATGGCTGTCCAGGCACAACCCGGTAATTGATTGGAAAACTCAGGACATAGTACAATGGAGTGGTTTCTGCCAAGACAATTGCTTGGCCACATGTGTGTCCGCCGTGACGCCCAGCCTGCCGGAGGCTTTGCAGGATTTCGCGGATGTTTTCTCTGAGAAGGGTTGCTCAGAACTGCCTCCACATAGAGCCTATGACTGTGCTATTAGGTTAAAACCCGGGGCCAAATTACCTAAGGCCAGGATGTTTAATATTTCTGGTCCTGAGAGACAAGCTCTGAAAGACTACATCGCGAAGAGTCTGAGCAAAGGTCACATCCGGCCTTCGTCCTCGCCTGTAGCCGCGGGGTTTTTCTTCATTAAGAAGAAAGATGGAGGGTTACGCCCGTGTCTGGATTTCAGAGAGTTAAACCAGATTACTATCCGTGACCCCTACCCAATGCCGTTGATCCCGGATTTGTTCAACCAGGTAGCGGGGGCAAAATGGTTTTCCAAGCTGGACCTCAGGGGGGCGTATAACCTCATAAGGGTCCGTCAGGGGGATGAGTGGAAGACGGCGTTTAACACTCCTGAGGGTCATTTTGAGAGTCTGGTTATGCCGTTTGGGTTGACCACCGCGCCTGCCGTTTTCCAACATTTTATTAATGATGTCTTTGCTCATGTCCTGGGGAGATTTGTGATTGTATACCTGGATGATATCCTCATTTATTCTAGCGATCGGGACACTCATTTGCAGCATGTTAGGCAGGTGTTACAGTTGCTCCGGGAGAACCAGCTCTATGTTAAGCTGGAAAAATGTTTATTTTTTGTCCAGGAGTTGCCCTTTTTGGGATATATTGTGTCCGCAGCTGGTTTTAAAATGGACACCGCTAAGGTGCAAGCGGTGTTGCAATGGGAGAGGCCGGAGAGTCTGAAAGCACTCCAGCGGTTCCTTGGGTTTGCGAATTATTATAGGAAATTTATAAAACACTTTTCGACTGTCGCCAAACCGCTCACGGACATGACAAAAAAGGGTGCCGATCTGGCGAACTGGCCTGAGGTGGCTATACGTGCATTTGAGCGTCTGAAGAATAGTTTTGCTTCAGCCCCCATTCTGGTGCAACCAGACGTGTCTAAACCTTTTGTGGTAGAGGTTGATGCGTCGGAGGTGGGAGTGGGGGCAGTACTGTCTCAAGGCTCGTCCTTGAGCGAGATGCATCCATGCGCCTACTTCTCCAAGAAGTTGTCGCCAGCCGAACGGAATTATGATATCGGCAACAGGGAGTTGTTGGCCATCAAACTGGCTTTTGAGGAATGGCGACACTTCTTGGAGGGGGCGGCTCACCAGGTCACAGTTATCACCGACCATAAGAATCTGCTCTACCTGGAGTCGGCCAAGCGTCTGTCTCCTAGGCAGGCTCGCTGGGCATTGTTTTTTACTCGTTTCAATTTTCTTGTGACGTACCGTCCCGGGGCTAAAAACACCAAGGCGGATGCTTTGTCTAGGTGTTTTCCGGGGGGAGAACCTCGGGAAGAGCCGGTACCCATCCTCCAGAAAGGGGTAGTGGTCTCGGCTCTCACGACTGAGGTAGAGGCGGAGATTGCCGAGGCCCAAGAGGAGGTACCACCAGGACTTCCCGCCAACAAATCATTTGTACCCCTGCATCTTCGGCCTAAGGTGTTGAAGGAACACCACGATTCGGTACTGGCTGGTCACCCAGGGGTGAAGGGCACCTTAGAGCTGGTATCGCGTCGTTTCTGGTGGCCCAAAATCCGGCAGGACGTTTTCTCGTACGTGGCAGCTTGCATCACGTGCGCTAGGGCTAAGTCACCCCGAACCCGTCCTGCTGGCACGCTACAGCCTCTGGGGGTACCCAATAGGCCATGGACAGAAATCTCCATGGATTTTATCACTGACTTGCCAGCCTCGGCAGGGAACACGGTCATCCTGGTGGTGGTTGACCGTTTTTCAAAGATGGCGCATTTTGTGGCGTTGTCCTCTTTGCCCAATGCTAAGACGTTGGCTCAGGTATTTGTGAAGGAGGTGGTCAGACTCCACGGAGTACCGTCTGACATAGTATCTGATAGGGGTACGCAATTTGTGGCGAGGTTTTGGAAAGCTTTTTGCTCAAGGTTGGGGATCAAGTTGTCACATTCATCGGCGTTTCATCCACAGTCTAATGGACAAACTGAGCGCATGAACCAAAATCTAGAACAGTATTTACGATGCTTTGTGTCCGACAACCAGGAGGAGTGGTCTACTTTCCTTCCTCTGGCCGAATTCGCATTAAATAATCACCGCCAAGAGTCATCAGGAGAGTCTCCATTCTTTTGTGTGTACGGTCAACATCCTCAGTTTTGTACCTTACGTCAGGGTGACTCCGGGGGTGTCCCGGAGGAGGATCAGCTAGGAGCCCAATTGTCATCAGTCTGGAGGCAGGTGAAACAGCGTTTGTTGAGCATGAGTGCCAGGTACAAACGGGTGGCTGACAGTAGACGCGTGCCAGGTCCGGACCTGTGTGTGGGTGAATGGGTGTGGTTAGCTACGAAGAACATAAAACTCAAAATCCCTTCTTTAAAACTGGGTCCAAGGTTTATTGGGCCTTTTAGGATTTCTGCCATCATTAACCCAGTAGCTTATCGGTTGGAACTTCCCGTGGTGTACAAGATACACAACGTGTTTCACAGGGCTTTATTGAAAAAGGTGGTAGGCTTGGTGGACACGACGCCGATGCCACCTCCAGTCATGGTGGATGGCGAGTTAGAGTTCGAGGTCGCCAAGGTAGTGGACTCTCGAGTAGTACGCCGTACTCTTCAGTATTTGGTGCACTGGCGGGGGTATGGTCCAGAGGAGAGGTCTTGGGTTCCAGCCTCAGACATACATGCGGATCGGCTGGTCAGTTCTTTTCACCGTCGTCATCCGGACAAGCCGGGTCCTATGAGTCTTGAGGGCCCTGGGGTCCCTCGTAGAAGACGGGGTACTGTCATGTCGGACGCTGTTCACACCACAGCATCCGGCAGGCAGAGGTAGTTCCACCTCCAGCCACTATAGCCTCAGTGGCGCCGGCCTGATCTTCAGGCTCTCGGGGGTTAATCCTGCTGGAGACCAGGTTGGATGGTTAGTCACGCCCACGGTCTTTAAATAGTCATGCTGGCCTATGGGCGTCGCCGATTATAGCTTGTGTTTCATACCAAGTGGTTCCGGTCTGGAGTGGAGGTGTTCAAGAGAGAGAGATTCATATCTGGTGTCGTATGATCCGTCGTTATCCTTTCTCCTTCCCATATTTGTGTTTAGTTGTGCCCTGTTCACATTACTGTTTATTCCTGTGTGTGTGCGGCGCAGTGCAGTTTAAGTTCTCCCTGTCTGTCATTATTTGTGTGGGAGCTTTGGTGGTGACTTCTCACTGGGTGGAGGGTGGAGGGTTAAGTGCAGGGCTGAGCAGGAGATAAGGAAAGGTCGGAGGCTCAGGCATTTGCACCTTCAGCAAAAACCCTGGGTTGAGGGTCAGACAGGGTTTCCCCTAGTAAAGGGACACCACAGGGGCCCCGGGTATTTCAGCCTTAGTTGAACTAAGCCCCCGTGACAGATCAAAGGTGACATCACTGAGAATGCAGCCTATCCATCACTAGAGAGTGGTGACATCACTGAGAATGCAGCCTATCCATTCACTAGAGAGCGGTGACAGCACTGAGAATGCAGCCTATCCATTCACTAGAGAGCGGTGACATCACTGACAATGGAGCCTATCCATCACTAGAGAGCAGTGACATCACTGAGAATGCAGCCTATCCATTCACTAGAGCGGTGACATCACTGAGAATGCAGCCTATCCATCAATAGAGAGCGGTGACATCACTGAGAATGCAGACTATCCATCACTAGAGAGCAGTGACATCACTGAGAATGCAGCCTATCCTTTCACTAGAGAGCGGTGGGTGACATCACTGAGAATGCAGCCTATCCATATACTAGAGAGCGGTGACATCACTGAGAATACAGCCTATCCATCACTAGGGAGCGGTGACATCACTGAGAATGCAGCCTATCCTTTCACTAGAGATCAGAGGTGACATCAATGAGAATGCAGCCTATCCATACACTAGAGAGCAGTGACATCACTGAGAATGCAGCCTATCCATCACTAGAGAGCAGTGACATCACTGAGAATACAGCCTATCCATCACTAGAGTGCAGTGGCATCACTGAGAATGCAGCCTAGCCATTCACTAGAGAGCGGTGACATCACTGACAATGCAGCCTATCCATCACTAGAGAGCAGTGACATCACTGAGAATGCAGCCTATCCATATACTAGAGAGCGGTGACATCACTGAGAATACAGCCTATCCATCACTAGGGAGCGGTGACATCACTGAGAATGCAGCCTATCCTTTCACTAGAGATCAGAGGTGACATCAATGAGAATGCAGCCTATCCATACACTAGAGAGCAGTGACATCACTGAGAATGCAGCCTATCCATCACTAGAGAGCAGTGACATCACTGAGAATGCAGCCTATCCTTTCACTAGAGAGCGGTGGGTGACATCACTGAGAATGCAGCCTATCCATCACTAGGGAGCGGTGACATCACTGAGAATGCAGCCTATCCTTTCACTAGAGATCAGAGATGATATCACTGAGAATGCAGCCTATCCATTCACTAGAGAGTGGTGACATCACTGAGAATGCAGCCTATCCTTTCACTAGAGATCAAAGGTGACATCACTGAGAATGCAGCCTATCCATCACTAGAGAGTGGTGACATCACTGAGAATGCAGCCTATCCATTCACTAGAGAGCGGTGACAGCACTGAGAATGCAGCCTATCCATTCACTAGAGAGCGGTGACATCACTGACAATGGAGCCTATCCATCACTAGAGAGCAGTGACATCACTGAGAATGCAGCCTATCCATTCACTAGAGCGGTGACATCACTGAGAATGCAGCCTATCCATCAATAGAGAGCGGTGACATCACTGAGAATGCAGACTATCCATCACTAGAGAGCAGTGACATCACTGAGAATGCAGCCTATCCTTTCACTAGAGAGCGGTGGGTGACATCACTGAGAATGCAGCCTATCCATACACTAGAGAGCGGTGACATCACTGAGAATACAGCCTATCCATCACTAGGGAGCAGTGACATCACTGAGAATGCAGCCTATCCTTTCACTAGAGATCAGAGGTGACATCAATGAGAATGCAGCCTATCCATACACTAGAGAGCAGTGACATCACTGAGAATGCAGCCTATCCATCACTAGAGAGCAGTGACATCACTGAGAATACAGCCTATCCATCACTAGAGTGCAGTGGCATCACTGAGAATGCAGCCTAGCCATTCACTAGAGAGCGGTGACATCACTGAGAATGCAGCCTATCCATCACTAGAGAGCAGTGACATCACTGAGAATGCAGCCTATCCATTCACTATAGAGCAATGTCATCACTGAGAATGCAGCCTATCCATCACTAGAGAGCAGTGACATCACTGAGAATGCAGCCTATCCATTCACTAGAGAGCGGTGACATCACTGAGAATGCAGCCTATCCATCAATAGAGAGCGGTGACATCACTGAGAATGCAGCCTATCCTTTCACTAGAGATTAAAGGTGACATCACTGAGAATGGAGCCTAACCATTCACTAGAGAGCGGTGACATCACTGACAATGGAGCCTATCCATTCACTAGAGAGCAGTGACATCACTGAGAATGCAGCCTATCCATTCACTAGAGAGCGGTGACATCACTGAGAATGCAGCCTATCCATCACTAGAGAGCGGTGACATCACTGAGAATGCAGCCTATCCATCACTAGAGAGCAGTGACATCACTGAGAATGCAGCCTATCCATTCACTAGAGAGCGGTGACATCACTGAGAATGCAGCCTATCCTTTCACTAGAGATCAGAGGTGACATCAATGAGAATGCAGCCTATCCATACACTAGAGAGCAGTGACATCACTGAGAATGCAGCCTATCCATTCACTAGAGAGCAGTGACATCACTGAGAATGCAGCCTATCCATCACTAGAGAGCAGTGACATCACTGAGAATGCAGCCTATCCTTTCACTAGAGAGCGGTGGGTGACATCACTGAGAATGCAGCCTATCCATCACTAGGGAGCGGTGACATCACTGAGAATGCAGCCTATCCTTTCACTAGAGATCAGAGGTGACATCACTGAGAATGCAGCCTATCCATTCACTAGAGAGCGGTGACATCACTGAGAATGCAGCCTATCCTTTCACTAGAGATCAAAGGTGACATCACTGAGAATGGAGCCTAACCATTCACTAGAGAGCGGTGACATCACTGACAATGGAGCCTATCCATCACTAGAGAGCAGTGACATCACTGAGAATGCAGCCTATCCATTCACTAGAGAGCGGTGACATCACTGAGAATGCAGCCTATCCATCACTAGAGAGCAGTGACATCAATGAGAATGCAGCCTATCCTTTCCCTAGAGAGCGGTGGGTGACATCACTGAGAATGCAGCCTATCCATACACTAGAGAGCAGTGACATCACTGAGAATACAGCCTATCCATCACTAGGGAGCTGTGACATCACTGAGAATGCAGCCTATCCTTTCACTAGAGATCAGAGGTGACATCACTGAGAATGCAGCCTATCCATTCACTAGAGAGCGGTGACATCACTGAGAATGCAGCCTATCCATCACTAGAGAGCAGTGACATCACTGAGAATGCAGCCTATCCATTCACTAGAGATCAGAGGTGACATCACTGAGAATGCAGCCTATCCTTTCACTAGAGATCAGAGGTGACATCACTGAGAATGCAGCCTATCCATACACTAGAGAGCAGTGACATCACTGAGAATGCAGCCTATCCATTCACTAGAGAGCAGTGACATCACTGAGAATGCAGCCTATCCATTCACTAGAGAGCGGTGACATCACTGAGAATGCAGCCTATCCATTCACTAGAGAGCGGTGACATAACTAAGAATGCAGCCTATCACTAGAGAGCGGTGACATCACTGAGAATGCAGCCTATCCATCACTAGAGTGCAGTGGCATCACTGAGAATGCAGCCTAGCCATTCACTAGAGAGCGAGGACATCACTGAGAATGCAGCCTATCCATCACTAGAGAGCAGTGACATCACTGAGAATGCAGCCTATCCATTCACTAGAGTGCGGTGACATCACTAAGAATGCAGCCTATCACTAGAGAGTGGTGACATCACTGAGAATGCAGCCTATCCATCACTAGAGTGCAGTGGCATCACTGAGAATGCAGCCTATCCATCACTAGAGAGCAGTGACATCACTGAGAATGCAGCCTATCCATTCACTAGAGAGCGGTGACATCACTGAGAATGCAGCCTATCCATCACTAGAGAGCGGTGACATCACTGGGAATGCAGCCTATCCATCAATAGAGAGCGGTGACATCACTGAGAATGCAGCCTATCCATCACTAGAGAGCGGTGAAATCACTGAGAATGCAGCCTATCCATCACTAGAGAGCGGTGACATCACTGAGAATGCAGCCTATCCATTCACTAGAGAGAGGTGACATCACTGAGAATGCAGCCTATCCTTTCACTAGAGATCAGAGGTGACATCAATGAGAGTGCAGCCTATCCATACACTAGAGAGCAGTGACATCACTGAGAATGCAGCCTATCCATTCACTAGAGAGCAGTGACATCACTGAGAATGCAGCCTATCCATTCACTAGAGAGCGGTGACATCACTGAGAATGCAGCCTATCACTAGAGAGCGGTGACATCACTGAGAATGCAGCCTATCCATCACTAGAGATCAGAGGTGACATCACTGACAATGCAGCCTATCCATCACTAGAGAGCGGTGACATCACTAAGAATGCAGCCTATCACTAGAGAGCGGTGACATCACTGAGAATGCAGCCTATCCATCACTAGAGATCAGAGGTGACATCACTGACAATGCAGCCTATCCATCACTAGAGAGCGGTGACATCACTGAGAATGCCGCCTATCCATTCACTAGAGAGCGGTGACATCACTGAGAATGCAGCCTATCCATTCACTAGAGAGAGGTGACATCACTGAGAATGCAGCCTATCACTAGAGAGCAGTGGCATCACTGAGAATGCAGCCTATCCATTCACTAGAGAGCAGTGACATCACTGAGAATGCAGCCTATCCATTCACTAGAGAGCGGTGACATCACTGAGAATGCAGCCTATCCATTCACTATAGAGCGGTGACATCACTAAGAATGCAGCCTATCACTAGAGAGCGGTGACATCACTGAGAATGCAGCCTATCACTAGAGAGAGGTGACATCACTGAGAATGCAGCCTATCACTAGAGAGCGGTGACATCACTGAGAATGCAGCCTATCCATTCACTATAGAGCGGTGACATCACTAAGAATGCAGCCTATCACTAGAGAGCGGTGACATCACTGAGAATGCAGCCTATCCATCACTAGAGATCAGAGGTGACATCACTGACAATGCAGCCTATCCATCACTAGAGAGCGGTGACATCACTGAGAATGCAGCCTATCCATCACTAGAGATATTACAAGGTTACAAATGTCACAAGTTTGTTTAGACAATGTTGTTCTGAGTCATAAACGGATTCGTTAGGAAACAAATTTTATCTTAACTGTGATTGAGAAAATTCCAGAGAATTTTGTTATTGATTTTGCAGCTGCATTGATTTAAGCAAGAATCAAACATAGTATCCTCCGACATAAGAGATTCTTCTGGTAGAACCTGACAGTGTTGTCTGCAGACTTCCAGCTGTATGGTTGTGTCTGCAGGACTTGTTGAGAGCGGAGCGGGGAGGTTGGACGTTGCGGTCAGACAGATGTGGGTCTATTTCCATCCGTCCAACTCTCTCGCTGCCAAAACACAATCTGAGATACGCTGGACGTATACAGCCGACGGCTCCTTCAATTCTGCTCACTCCACAATAAGTTTAGGGTTTATACAGAGTAAAATCTCTTTAAGGGAGCTGCCACAATTGTTTTTTAGACCTTGAAATATTTCATTTCCCCTCTAGAGGTGCTGTAGGCAAACGGGTCAGCAAAACGCTTTTCATAAAGGCGACCCAAAATTCTTCAATTAAAGTCACTGCTAAGGCGACATTCTAAAGTAGCAGATTGCCAAAAAAAATGAAAAATACAAAGCAAACACAAAAGGAACAAAATGTGACCCAACCCACCATGGAGAAAGATAAACCAATCCAGCATGGGCTCTACACAAAAAGGAAGAAGAATATTATGCACTCGCATCTCACTTTGTAGTTTACGTAGGAAGACTTTTATTGTCTCGATATTAGGCTTTGAAAAAGAATCCACATCCGCATCCAACCCCATATTTTACAGCTTCTTTCCAGAAGGAGACCATTATGTAAAGTTATAACAGACTAGAAGCATTATACATGTGTAGAATGGATGATAGATTCTCCTGCTGCACTGTTTTATTAATAACGTATGTACACACATTCAGTAGAACCAAATACATATACACTGCTCAAAAAAAAAATAAAGGGAACACTCAAATAACACATCCTAGATCTGAATGAATGAAATATTCTCATTGAATACTTTGTTCTGTACAAAGTTGAATGTGCTGACAACAAAATCACACAAAAATCATCAATGGAAATCAAATTAATTAACCAATGGAGGCCTGGATTTGGAGTCACACACAAAATTGAAGTGGAATGTAGTGTCCTTAAAACAAGTAAAATGAGTCTCAGTAGTGTGTGTGGCCTCCACGTGCCTGTATGACCGCCCTACAACACCTGGGCATGCTCCTGATGAGGCGGCAGATGGTCTCCTGAGGGATCTCCTCCCACACCTGGACTAAAGCATCCGCCAACTCCTGCACAGTCTGTGGTGCAACATGACATTGGTGGATGGAGCGAGACATGATGTCCCAGATGTGCTCAATCCTATTCAGGTATGGGGAACGGTCGGGCCAGTCCATAGCTTCAATGCCTTCATCTTGCAGGAACTGCTGACACACTCAAGCCACATGAAGTCTGGCATTGTCCTGCATTAGGAGGAACTCAGGGCCAACCGCACCAGCATATGGTCTCACAAGGGGTCGGAGGATCTCATCTCGGTACCTAATGGCAGTCAGGCTACCTCTGGCGATCACATGGAGGGCTGTGCGGCCCTCCAAAGAAATGCCACCCCACACCATTACTGACCCACTGCCAAACCGGTCATGCTGAAGGATGTCGCAGGCAGCAAATCGCTCTCCACGGCGTCTGCAGACTCTGCACGTCTGTCACATGTGCTCAGTGTGAACCTGCTTTCATCTGTGAAGAGCACAGGGTGCCAGTGGCGAATTTGCCAATCCTGGTGCCCTGTGGCAAATGCCAAGTGTCCTACACGGTGTTGGGCTGTGAGCACAACCTCCATCTGTGGACGTCCGGCCCTCAGACCATCCTCATGGAGTCGGTTTCTAACCGTTTGTGCAGACACATGCACATTTGTGGCCTGCTGGAGGTCATTTTGCAGGGCTCTGGCAGTGCTCCTCCTGTTCCTCCTTGCGCAAAGGCGGAGGTAGCAGTCCTACTGCTGGGTTGTTGCCCTCCTACGGCCCCCTCCAAGTCTCCTGGTGTACTGGCCTGTCTCCTGGTAGCGCCTCCAGCCTCTGGACACTACGCTGACAGATACAGCAAACCTTCTTGCCACAGCTCGCATTTATGTGCCATCCTGGATGAGCTGCACTACCTGAGGCACTTGTGTCGGTTGTAGAGTCCGTCTCATGCTACCACGAGTGTGAACGCACAACCAACATTCAAAAGTGACTAAAACATCAGCCAGAAAGCATTGGTACTGAGATATGGTCTGTGGTCCCCACCTGCAGAACCACTCCTTTATTGAGGGTGTCCTGATAATTGCCAATAATTTCCATCTGTTGTCTATTCCATTTGCACAACAGCATGTGACATTGATTGTCAATCACTGTTGCTTCCTAAGTGGACAGTTTGATTTCACAGAAGTTTGATTTACTTGGAGTTATGTTCTGTTGTTTAAGTGTCCCCTTTATTTTTTTGAGCAGTGTATAATAACTACTATAATACTGCCCCTATGTACAAGAATATAACTACTATAATACTGCCCCTATGTACAACAATATAACTACTATAATACTGCCCCCTATGTACAAGAATATAACTACTATAATACTGCTCCTATGCACAAGAATATAACTACTATAATACTGCTCCCTATGTACAAGAATATAACTACTATAATACTGCCCCTATGTACAAGAATATAACTACTATAATACTGCTCCTATGTACAAGAATATAACTACTATAATACTGCTCCTAGGTACAAGAATATAACTACTATAATACTGCCCCCTATGTACAAGAATATAACTACTATAATACTGCCCCTATGTACAACAATATAACTACTATAATACTGCCCCCTATGTACAAGAATATAACTACTATAATACTGCTCCTATGCACAAGAATATAACTACTATAATACTGCTCCCTATGTACAAGAATATAACTACTATAATACTGCTCCTATGTACAAGAATATAACTACTATAATACTGCTCCTAGGTACAAGAATATAACTACTATAATACTGCCCCTATGTACAAGAATATAACTACTATAATACTGCCCCTATGTACAACAATATAACTACTATAATACTGCCCCCTATGTACAAGAATATAACTACTATAATACTGCTCCCTATGTACAAGAATATAACTACTATAATACTGCTCCCTATGTACAAGAATATAACTACTATAATACTGCCCCTATGTACAAGAATATAACTACTATAATACTGCTCCTATGCACAAGAATATAACTACTATAATACTGCTCCTATGTACAAGAATATAACTACTATAGTACTGCTCCTAGGTACAAGAATATAGCTACTATAGTACTGCTCCTTTGTAAATGTAGCGGAGACCATGTGGTCTCTCTTTGGGCCTACAGTCCTCCGCCGCCGTCCTCTCCTGTTGCTGGCTGTGGAGGTCTATGTCTATAACACTCGGGTGTCTCTTTCTTACATCACATCTCTTTGTTTCTTCCTGATATGTCTACGGAATAGGCCTCTTTCACACTTCAGTTTTTTGCATCAGTTATAATCCGCCAAAAAGGCGGACAAGCGGATCCGTTGTCAACTGATGTGAACGGATCCTGAAAATGACGAAATTTAAAGGAAAGAGAGAGAGAGAGAGAGAGAGAGAGAGAGAGAGAGAGAGAGAGAGAGAATTTTTTTTTTTTTTGTCCGGCACCCAGAAAGAATTTCGGGTTAAATCAGTGTCTGGAGGATCCGCCACAGAAAAAAACGTTACAAGCTCCGTTTTGAAATCTTTGAGGATGGTGACGGACAGCAACTTTTGGCGGATCCTCAAAAAAAACGGATGCAACGGACGGCAATCCGTCACAATCCGCCATTAATGCAAGTCAATGGGGAAAAAAACGGATCCTCAAAAAAAATTGAGGATCCGTTTTTTTTTCAAAACCTGGCGGATTGTGACTGATTGTAAAAAACGGAAGTGTGAAAGAGGCCATAGATTCGGTTTATGAGGACTCTGGAATGTAAATCCCCCACAGCTGTAGCGTCTTCTATGACTTTCTATGATTTCAAAGGTATCGAGGCTTTATACTCGGCACGCTGCTGCTGCCGCCGCTATGCTGAGGACACGGCGGCCTGTGATTTCAGTCTCCCCGCTGTGATTGGGCCTGTTCTCTCTTTTCTCACCTGGGCCTTGATCATCTGTATTTCTTTTGGCAGAAGAACACACAGGGATAACATTTAAACAGATGCCGCCGGCTTATAGCCAGGGGATCGCCAGCGGCGGGGGAGGACGAGAGGCGAAACAGCACAGAAACCGGTAATAACTCAATAAAAGGGAAAATTCTTTTTTTTCCGAGAAATTGTCAGCACCGAATAATACAGACATTAGACTCGTAGACACCGCTGACTGAGCAACAACACATCCACGTTACCCAAACTGACAGCTCCAGTGTATCGAATCCTATCATGTCTGATACTACCTGCTGAGCTGTGTATCTAAGTCTACCGTGTTGCAGACTCTGAGAATGTTTCTCACGGTGTCGCGGTATCCGATCTGTATAACAGAAGACGATGTGGAGAATAAGTCTGAATTCCCCGGCTCAGCACATTCCTTCATCTTTGGCTCTGAGATTCTGGAGCGCGGGCGTCTTACACCGTCACAATAAGACGGGAGCGAAACAATCCAAATATGATCAAAGCGATCGAGACCTGAGAGTCTAGAGACATCACCGTGATCCTCGGGACCATTCCTGCTGAGATGGACGGTGCCCTACTGATGCCCCTCACAGTCCTTGTGATGAGAGAGACGCCCCTCTGTGGTGCCGAACCCAAATCTGTTCAGCTACATCCTACAGCCTAATGAGGGAGGGTCTGCTGCCCAAAGGACTGAGGGTCCAGGTGCTCCTGCTGTCACCATAACTGGTCTTCTTGGCCGCCCAGTATTCTGCTGCCATTTAATTCAGTCTTAAGAAGTGAAAATGACGCCACTTCCAGGAGAATAATGCAGGAGCACCATTTGCCATATGGTTAAGATGCCCTGCTGCCCCCAAAACACCAATGATTCTTGGGAACCCAAGACTCTTAAGCCTTCCACCATTTCTCCTTCCTGGTACCATTTATGTAAGAACTTAGCATAAATATTGCTTACCTACCCACATGACTTGCTGTATATTGAGAACACACTACAATACCTCCGTATACTAGAAGCTCCCCACAAGACCTGCCGTATACTGGTAACACCCCACAAGACCTGCCGCATACCGGGAACATCCCACAAGACCTACTGTATACCGGGAACACCCCACAAGACCTGCTGTATACCGGGAACACCCAAGATCTGATGTATACCAGGGACACCTCGCAAAATCTGATGTATACCACGGACACTCCTAAAAACCTGCTGTATACCAAGAATACCCCACAAGACCTGATTATATAAGGAACACCCCCACAAGACCTGTTGTATACCGGGAACACCCAACAAGACCTGCCATATACCGGGAACACCCCACAAGACTTGCCATGTTCCAGGAACACCCCAGAAGACCTGCCATATACCGGGAACATCCCACAAGACCTGCCATATTCCAGAAACACCCCACTAGACCTGCCGTATGCCAGGAGCACCCCACAAGACCTGCCGTATACCGGGAATACCCCACAAGACCTGCTGTATACTGGGAACACCCCACAAGATCTGCTGTATGCCGCAAACACCCTACAAGACCTGACATATACCAGGAATACCCCAAAAGACCTGCTGTACACTGGGAACACCCAACAAGACCTACTGTATACCAGGAACACCCCACAAGATCTGCTGTATGCCGAGAACACACTACAAGACCTGACATATACCAGGAAGACCCCACAAGACCTGCCTTATACTGGAAACGCCCTAAAAGACCTGCCAAAGTCCAGGAACACCCCAGACCTGCCGTATACCAGGAACACCCTACAAGATCTGCCGTATACCGGGAACACCCCACAAGACCTGCTGTATGCTGGGAACACCCCACAAGACCAGCCATATACCATGAACACCTAAGATCTGATGTATACCAGGGACACCCCATGAGATCTGATGCAAACCACGGACACCCATAAAGACCTGCTGTATACCAGGAACACCCCACAAGACGTGACATATGTAAGGAACACCCCCATAAGACCTGATGTATACTGGGAACACCCAACAAGACCTGCCATATACCGGGAACACCCCACAAGACCTGCCATATTCCAGAAACGCCCCACTAGACCTGCCATATTCCAGAAACACCCCACTAGATCTGCCGTATACTAGGAGCACCCCATAAGACCTGCCGAATACCGGTAACACCCCACAAGATCTGAAGTATACCATGGACACCACTGGCGGACATACCTCATGTGCAGCTGGTGCGGCTGCACTGGAGCCCAGAGGTGGAGGGGGGCCCCTGCAGGATGGCTAATAATGAGGGCAATCTGGCCTGTTTATCCAGCCTCGAGGCTCTGGGGGGCCCCTGGCCAGATTGCCCTCATGTGCGGCAGGCAGGGAGAGATCCCTGCATACTGCCTGCTAGAGAAAATGGCAGCGGAGCTGCAGCGATCCATCCTACTCCCTGCCCGTGCTTCCTGTCTCACAGTCAGCGGCGCGGCTGGATGACATCATTCAGCGCTGCGGCTGTGCCAGAAAAAGGAAGCTGCAGGCGACGGTGGTGCTGCCAGAGAGCGTGCGGAGAGGTGAGAGGTGCTGTATGTGTGTGTGCGCGCTGTGGGAGAGCATGCGGAGAGCTTATGTGTGTGTGTCGCTGCGGGGGAACGTGCAGAGAGGTGAATTGTGCTATGTGTGTAGGTGGAGGAGAGGGCAGTGATAGGGGAGAAGGCAAAGATGGGGGTGGTGGGGGAGAAAGCAATGATGGAGGTGGTGAAGAGGGCAATGATGGGGTGTGGAGAGGACAATAATAGGATGCGGGGGGAGGAGAACAATGAGGAGTATAGGGGATTGGGATGGGAGGAAGAAGGATTTATAATGGATTTAGGAACAGGGGGAGGTGGAGGAAGACGTTATCGCTTATTAAGTTTAATACAGTCCCTTAGTATATAGCGTACTCGCTTATTATGTATAGCACCATCCTTTAGTAAATAGTGTAGTCACTTTTTTTGATGCTGTCCCTTATTATATAGCTTACTCTGCTGTTATGTACAGTGCTGTCTCTTACATAGTGTATTCTTGTTATTTTTGTTATTCACAGCGCCCTCTTTTATTATATAGTCCCCTCTCTTGTTAGATATAAAATGACTGCTGATGGAGGAGCCGGCGACCAGACTACCAGTCCATCAGCTCCTCCATTAGAAAAGAAGCTTTCCCATGCTCCATCAGTCATCATTGCATTATACAGCAGCCAAGACAGGACGGTATGTAATTAAAAAACAGGGCTCTATATGATCCAATATGTTAGGATGTATCTAACAAGAGGGGGCACTGTATAATAAGGGATGGCAATATACATTATATATATACACACATACATATATATATATATATGTTTTGTATAGTTTTGTCACCATAGAAGGAGGGGGGCCCAGACACATTTCTTACACAGGGGCCCCAAGCTGTCAGTGTCTGCCCTTGACGGACACCCCTAATAGCCTGCTGTATACCAGGAAGACTCTACAAGACCTGTTGTATACCGGGAACACCAGACAAGACCTACCGTATGCCAGGAACATCCCACAAGACCTGCCATATACTGGGAAGACCCCACAAGACCGGCCATATTCCAGGAACACCCCAGATGACTTGCCGTATACTGGGAACACCCCACATGACCTGCTGTATACCAGAAACATCCCACAAGACTTGCTGTATACCGTGAACATCCCACAAGACCTGCCGCATACTTGGAGCACCCAACAAGACTTGCTGTATAGCAGTACCACCCCACAAGACCTGCCATATACTGGTACCACACCACAATACCTGCTGTATAACAGGAGTTCCCTGCAAGATCTGCCGTATACGAGGAGCACCCCCCAAGACCTGCCGTATACCGAAAACATCTCACAAGACCTGCTGTATACCGGGAACACCCCACAAGACCTTCTGTATACTGGAAACACTCCACAAGACCTGCTGTATACGAGGAACATCCCACAAGACCTGCCGTATACCGGGAACATCTCACAAGACCTTCTGTATATTGGAAACACTCCACAAGACCTGTCGTATACCGGGAACATCCCACAAGACCTGCCGTATACCGGGAACATCCCACAAGACCTGCCGTATACCGGGAACATCCCACAAGACGTGCCGTATACCGGGAACATCCTACAAGACCTGCCGTATACCGGGAACATCCCACAAGACCTGCCGAATACCAGGAACACCGCACAAGACGTGCTGTATATTGGAAACACTCCACAAGACCTGCCGTATATCGGGAACATCCCACAAGACATGCCGTATACCGGGAACATCCCACAAGACCTGCCGTATACCGGGAACATCCTACAAGACCTGCCGTATACCGGGAACATCCCACAAGACCTGCTGTATACCAGGAACACCGCACAAGACGTGCTGTATATTGGAAACACTCCACAAGACCTGCCGTATACCGGGAACATCCCACAAGACCTGACATATACCGGGAACATCCCACAAGACCTGCCGTATACCGGGAACATCCCACAAGACCTGCCGAATACCAGGAACACCGCACAAGACGTGCTGTATATTGGAAACACTCCACAAGACCTGCCGTATACCGGGAACATCCCACAAGACCTGCCGTATACCGGGAACATCCCACAAGACCTGCCGTATACGGGGAACATCCCACAAGACCTGCCGTATACCGGGAACATCCCACAAGACCTGCCGTATACCGGGAACACCCCACAAGACCTGCTGTATATTGGAAACACTCCACAAGACCTGCCGTATACTGGGAACATCCCACAAGACCTGTTGTATACCGGGAACATCCCACAAGACCTACCGTATACCGGGAACATCCCACAAGACCTGCCGTATACCGGGAACATCCCACAAGACCTGCTGTATTCCGGGAACATCCCACAAGACCTGCCGTATACTGGGAACACCCCACAAGATCTGCCGTATATTGGAAACACTCCACAAGACCTACCGTATACCGGGAACATCCCACAAGATCTGCCGTATACCGGGAACATCCCACGAGACCTGCCATATACCGGGAACATCCCACAAGACCTGCCGTATACTGGGAACATCCCACAAGACCTGCCGTATACCGGGAACACCCCACAAGACCTGCCGTATACTGGGAACATCCCACAAGACCTGCCGTATACCGGGAACATCCCACAAGACCTGCCGTATACTGGGAACATTCCACAAGACCTGCCGTATCCTGGGAACACCCCACAAGACCTGCTCTGTATATTGGAAACACTCCACTAGACCTGCCGTATACCGGGAACATCCCACAAGACCTGCTGTATACCGGGAACATCCCACAAGACCTGCCGTATACCGGGAACATCCCACAAGACCTGCCGAATACCAGGAACACCGCACAAGACGTGCTGTATATTGGAAACACTCCACAAGACCTGCCGTATACCGGGAACATCCCACAAGACCTGCCGTATACCGGGAACATCCCACAAGACCTGCCGTATACCGGGAACATACTACAAGACCTGCCGTATACCGGGAACACCCCACAAGACCTGCTCTGTATATTGGAAACACTCCACAAGACCTGCCGTATATCGGGAACATCCCACAAGACCTGCTGTATACCGGGAACATCCCACAAGACCTGCCGTATACCGGGAACATCCCACAAGACCTCCTGTTTACCTGGTACAACTCACATGACCTACCGTATACTAGAAACACCCCACAATACCGGCCGTATACCGGAAACAACCCACAAGACCTGCCGTATAACAGGAGCATCGCATAAGACCCGCCCTTTATTGTAAGAACTGACCGCTCTTGCTTTCTGATATCTCGCCTCCATGACAGGCGCTTCACCTGTCCGTGGCTTTACGGCTATTATTGGTACAAGCTCATATTCACACTATCCTGGAGACTAGACCACAAAAGCAGCATTTTGGGTGGTGAGTGCAGAGCTCCGTACGGAGGATTTTGCAGCCCTACATTCAACAAAGAAAACAATACATAAAAATAACTGAATGACACAACATGTGGCCAATCACTCTCATCATTGTCAGGCTGGTGGGGAGTGATGACAGACTCGGGGACAGGCTCTGCGGTGACTCCAGCAGCAGGTAGCAGATATGGCTTCCTCTGTACTCTGCAGCCCCACATTCAGCCATTTCCTGCCCGCTTTGTCTAAAGCCCAGGCCAACATTGTTTCCAGAGCCTCGGCCTTGGGATTAGCAGCGGAGAGATTGGAGCGGCGCTTCCTGTTGATGTCTGTCGCGGCTTCCTCCTCTCCGAGCGCCGCTTCCTGTTAGCAGATAGAGAACACTTTTCCGTATTTCTGACAGGACAAATTTTCCAATACTTAAACCTCAAGAAATAGAGATTTTCCCATTGCCAGAAAGTCTTCCGCAGAAGAGAACTTTCCTTGTTCATGCGCCGTACGGGACGGCCATCGTATCTGCTGATCCCTTCCACCAGTCCAGTAATGAACCCTTTACTCCGCACCATTTACAATTTTACCTTTCAGCCTCTAATTTTTTCTGTTCTTGATAATAAAAAGTTATCCATTTCTAGATTTTTTTTTAAATCTTTTAAATTCATTTTTTTTCATGTAATTATTTGATCAGCCTAGCCTTACGTTAACCCTAACCCTAACCCTAACCCTAACCCTACGTACTAAGAGTAAAAACATAAAAGCTTTTATAATGGTTGTGTATTTTTTATTTTTTTACAAGGGAGACTTTTTTAATTTGGGAAAGGTTTCCCAGCATTCTGAGTGAGGGGAGAGGAAGAGAGCGGCAGGAGAACACAATGCAGCACATGCACAGCGCAGCATGTCAAATCAGCTTGTCATGAGCTGCTGCACTCTGCATAGGCAGTGACTGAGATGACAAAGCTTACAGGACTTCAGTATACTGAGAGCTTTGCCATATTTCTGGGCCATACACTTGCTGCTCCTCCACGAAGAAGTGGCTCAGAGCAGCGGAGTACCGGGTCATTTGATAATGTGGGTGGAGGTCGGGATAAAATTTTGCCTGAGAACTTGGCACTTGTGGTATTTGTCCCCCACCCATTCCCTTATTCTAACGCAATGAATGGACAATCCCTTTAAGTCACAGGTTCCCCTATAGCGGTACAGGGACATCAGAAATAAGATTAGAATTAAGGATAGGATTGGTGGGAACTCATGAGTTGACACCACCAAAAACTGCTACAATATAGAGGTCACCTAATAGCCACACCGCATACATGCACAATCGTCCGATCCGATCATGCATGCATCCTAAATGGAGACGGGGATAAGCTGCAGGTGGGCACTTCAGCAGTCAGTATCACACAGGATAGGATTAGATACACGGCTCAGCAGTCAGTATCACACAGGATAGGATTAGATACACGGCTCAGCAGACAGTATCACACAGGATAGGATTAGATACACGGCTCAGCAGTCAGTATCACACAGGATAGGATTAGATACACGGCTCAGCAGTCAGTATCACACAGGATAGGATTAGATACACAGCTCAGCAGTCAGTATCACACAGGATAGGCTTAGATACACGGCTCAGCAGTCAGTATCACACAGGATAGGATTAGATACACAGCTCAGCAGTCAGTATCACACAGGATAGGATTAGATACATGGCTCAGCAGTCAGTATCACACAGGAGAGGATTAGATACACGGATCAGCAGACAGTATCACACAGGATAGGATTAGATACACGGCTCAGCAGTCAGTATCACACAGGATAGGATTAGATACACGACTCAGCAGTCAGTATCACACAGGATAGGATTAGATACACGGCTCAGCAGTCAGTATCACACAGGATAGGATTAGATACACGGCTCAGTAGACAGTATCACACAGAATAGGATTAGATACACGGCTCAGCAGTCAGTATCACACAGGATAGGATTAGATACACGGCTCAGCAGTCAGTATCACACAGGATAGGATTAGATACACGGCTCAGCAGTCAGTATCACACAGGATAGGATTAGATACACGGCTCAGTAGACAGTATCACACAGGAGAGAATTAGATACACGGCTCAGCAGTCAGTATCACACAGGACAGGATTAGATACACGAATCAGCAGTCAGTATCACACAGGATAGGATTAGATACACGGCTCAGTAGACAGTATCACACAGGAGAGAATTAGATACACGAATCAGCAGTCAGTATCACACAGGACAGGATTAGATACACGAATCAGCAGTCAGTATCCCACAGGACAGGATTAGATACACGAATCAGCAGTCAGTATCACACAGGACAGGATTAGATACACGAATCAGCAGTCAGTATCACACAGGATAGGATTAGATACACGGCTCAGCAGACAGTATCACACATATTAGATACACGGCTCAGCAGTCAGTATCACACAGGATAGGATTAGATACGCGGCTCAGCAGACAGTATCACACATATTAGATACACTAACACATATGATGAAATCCCAGAGGAAAGGCTTTGATACACCATCTCAGCCGACATCACAGGTGAAAGGCTTAGATGCATCAGCTGAGCAGATAGTAGAACTTATAATAGGTTTGGATACACAGAGTTGTCAGGCGGTATCACACATCATTTATCTGCCTATCCCCCATACATGTGCACTCTCTATTGGTTGACTGTTCATTTGTTTTCAGCAGAGATTGATGAGAAAGTCACTGACGGATGATTCTGGCGATGACGTTTTTTCCCCCTGAGATCATCTACTGGGGGAATTGGGAGACCCCCAGACACATCAGACAGTCGGACAATTCCACACTGGCGTTGGCGGGTTTAGCCAAATTTAATTGCATGTCTTTGGGGGTCTTTAGATACCGGCTGACCAGATCGTATCACACATCTCGGGCTTAGATACACCAACTAAACCCCACAATGTGCTATTAATGGTCTCCCGCAGCGGGTATCATCTCCCGTAATCAGTAACGTTACATCATCCTATATAATAGTTACATTCACTTTCCGGATCAGATTAGACGCTCTGCCCCATCCTAAATGAGGCACATCCGATGTAAGAAAGGACGAGGCTCAAGCTTCAAAGCCGGAGTCTATTCTGTACAATGGAGCTCGATCCAAACATAACTGGTTCATAAGATCAGGACCAGACAGAAGTCGTACAGATCTATCGTACAGATCTATCGTACAGATCTATCGTACAGAAACAGTGGGGGGCTAGAAAGGAGGGTGGGCTTAAAGGGAATCTAACAGGGCCATTTTATTACTGAGTATGGCAGTATGGCAGCACAGGTCCCAGCACAATGATGAAAAACAAACCTGCCTAATAGTAATCCGAGGTGCCAGCACTGAGAAATCGAGCATTAAAGGCACATGCAAATTATGTGGGACGTGCATTAGGGGTGTGTCAATGCACAACTTGCTACGCTCACACGTGGATGCATTCTTCATCTGTCATCTACATTACCCGCTTGTAGCCTCCATGAAATACTTAGAAATCTCATCAATGAAGATGCATTTTGTTTAGCAAAATACAGCAAAGAGAAGCCCAGAAGGGGAGAGGAGGGAGATGCAGCTGCAGCTTCTTTTTCACAAAGGGGAGAGGAGGGAGATGCAGCTGCAGCTTCTTTTTCACAAAGTCTATAATGCTATATGCTGTGAGAGCGGAGAAGGAGCTGATTGACACAGAGCGCTGGGGACAGCATTAGCAGTGTTATCAGGCACAGTGGCTGACAGTGTTATGTGACTCTACGGCTGACAATACGGCTGATAGTGTTATGGGACAATATGGCTGACAGTGTTATGGGACACTACGGCTGACAGTGTTATGGGACACTATGGCTGATAGTGTTATGGGACACTATGGCTGACAGTGTTATGGGACAATATGGCTGACAGTGTTATGGGACACTATGGCTGACAGTGTTATGGGACAATATGGCTGACAGTGTTATAGTACAATATGGCTGACAGTGTTATGGGACAACGGCTGACAGTGTTATGGGACAATATGGCTGACAGTGTTATAGGACAATACGGCTGACAGTGTTATGGGACACTACGGCTGACAGTGTTATAGGACAATATGGCTGACAGTGTTATGGGACTACGGCTGACAGTGTTATGGGACAATATGGCTGACAGTGTTATAGGACAATACGGCTGACAGTGTTATGGGACACTACGGCTGACAGTGTTATAGGACAATATGGCTGACAGTGTTATGGGACACTACGGCTGACAGTGTTATAGGACAATACGGCTGACAGTGTTATGTGACACTACGGCTGACAGTGTTATAGGACAATACGGCTGACAGTGTTATGTGACACCATTACTGACAATGTTACTTGCATCATTATGGGGAACTATGGCCAACATTTTTACTGGCCATATGGGGCATTATGTATGTAGAATGTAGACGAGGTGGCCGAGTGGTTAAGGCGATGGACTGCTAATCCATTGTGCTCTGCATGCATGGGTTCATATCCCATCCTTGTTGGTTTAATCTGCTTCTTCTTCCATATGGGGCATTCTGGATGGCATTAACATGGTACACTCTGACTGGCAGTGTTATAGGGCACTGTGGATAACATTGTTACTGACACTGATATGGGGCACCATGGCTGGCATTGTTACTTGCATCGACATAGGGCTCTATGACTGATATCATTATGGGGTCACTATGGCTGACAGTGTTATGGGGGCACTGTGACTGATATTATGGGAACTAAGACTGACATTATTACAGGACACTATGACTGATATTATTATGGGGCACGATGACTGATATTATGGGCACTGTGACTGATATCATTATGGGGCACTATGACTGATATTATGGGGCACTGTGACTGATATCATTATTGGACACTATGACTGATATCATTATGGGCACTGTGACTGATATCATTATGGGGCACTGTGACTGATATCATTATGGGGCACTATGACTGATATTATGGGGCACTGTGACTGATATCATTATGGGGCACGATGACTGATATTATGGGCACTGTGACTGATATCATTATGGGGCACTATGACTGATATTATGGGGCACTGTGACTGATATCATTATTGGACACTATGACTGATATCATTATGGGCACTGTGACTGATATCATTATGTGCACTGTGACTGATATCATTATGGGGCACTGTGACTGATATCATTATGGGGCACTATGACTGATATCATTATGGGGCACTGTGACTGATATCATTATGGGGCACTATGACTGATATTATGGGGCACTGTGACTGATATCATTATGGGGCACTGTGACTGATATCATTATGGGGCACTATGACTGATATTATGGGCACTGTGACTGATATCATTATGGGGCACTATGACTGATATTATGGGGCACTGTGACTGATATCATTATTGGACACTATGACTGATATCATTATGGGCACTGTGACTGATATCATTATGTGCACTGTGACTGATATCATTATGGGCACTGTGACTGATATCATTATTGGACACTATGACTGATATCATTATGGGCACTGTGACTGATATCATTATGGGCACTGTGACTGATATCATTATGGGACACTATGACTGATATCATTATGGGCACTGTGACTGATATCATTATGTGCACTGTGACTGATATCATTATTGGACACTATGACTGATATCATTATGGGCACTGTGACTGATATCATTATGGGCACTGTGACTGATATCATTATGTGCACTGTGACTGATATCATTATGGGCACTATGACTGATATCATTATGGGCACTATGACTGATATCATTATGGGCACTGTGACTGATATCATTATGGGGCACTGTGACTGATATCATTATGTGCACTGTGACTGATATCATTATGGGGCACTGTGACTGATATCATTATGGGGCACGGTGACTGATATCATTATGGGCACTGTGACTGATATCACTATGGGGCACTGTGACTGATATCATTATGGGCACTGTGACTGATATCACTATGGGGCACTGTGACTGATATCATTATGGGCACTGTGACTGATATCATTATGGGGCACTGTGACTGATATCATTATGGGGCACAGTGACTGATATCACTATGGGGCACTGTGACTGATATCACTATGGGGCACTGTGACGGATATCATTATGGGGCACGGTGACTGATATCATTATGGGCACTGTGACTGATATCATTATGGGGCACTGTGACTGATATCATTATGTGCACTGTGACTGATATCATTATGGGGCACTGTGACTGATATCATTATGGGGCACGGTGACTGATATCATTATGGGCACTGTGACTGATATCACTATGGGGCACTGTGACTGATATCATTATTGGACACTGTGACTGATATTATTATGACTGATATCATTATGGGCACTGTGACTGATATCATTATGGGCACTGTGACTGATATCATTATGGGCACTGTGACTGATATCATTATTGGACACTATGACTGATATCATTATGGGCACTGTGACTGATATCATTATGGGGCACTGTGACTGATATCATTATGGGGCACTGTGACTGATATTATGGGCACTGTGACTGATATCATTATGGGCACTGTGACTGATATCATTATGGGCACTGTGACTGATATCATTATTGGACACTATGACTGATATCATTATGGGCACTGTGACTGATATCATTATGGGCACTGTGACTGATATCATTATGGGCACTGTGACTGATATCATTATTGGACACTATGACTGATATCATTATGGGCACTGTGACTGATATCATTATGGGCACTGTGACTGATATCATTATGGGCACTGTGACTGATATCATTATGTGCACTGTGACTGATATCATTATGGGCACTATGACTGATATCATTATGGGCACTGTGACTGATATCATTATGTGCACTGTGACTGATATCATTATGGGGCACTGTGACTGATATCATTATGGGCACTGTGACTGATATCATTATGTGCACTGTGACTGATATCATTATGGGGCACGGTGACTGATATCATTATGGGCACTGTGACTGATATCACTATGGGGCACTGTGACTGATATCATTATGGGCACTGTGACTGATATCACTATGGGGCACTGTGACTGATATCATTATGGGCACTGTGACTGATATCATTATGGGGCACTGTGACTGATATCATTATGGGGCACGGTGACTGATATCATTATGGGCACTGTGACTGATATCACTATGGGGCACTGTGACTGATATCATTATGGGGCACGGTGACTGATATCATTATGGGCACTGTGACTGATATCATTATGGGGCACTGTGACTGATATCATTATGTGCACTGTGACTGATATCATTATGGGGCACTGTGACTGATATCATTATGGGGCACGGTGACTGATATCATTATGGGCACTGTGACTGATATCACTATGGGGCACTGTGACTGATATCATTATTGGACACTGTGACTGATATCATTATTGGACACTGTGACTGATATTATTATGACTGATATCATTATGGGCACTGTGACTGATATCATTATGGGGCACTGTGACTGATATCATTATGGGGCACTGTGATTGATATCATTATGGGGCACTGTGACTGATATTATGGGCACTGTGACTGATATCATTATGGGCACTGTGACTGATATCATTATGGGGCACTGTGACTGATATCATTATGGGGCACTGTGACTGATATCATTATTGGACACTATGACTGATATCATTATGGGGCACGGTGACTGATATCATTATGGGCACTGTGACTGATATCATTATGGGGCACGGTGACTGATATCATTATGGGCACTGTGACTGATATCATTATGGGGCACTGTGACTGATATCATTATGGGGCACTGTGACTGATATCATTATGGGCACTGTGACTGATATCATTATGGGGCACGGTGACTGATATCATTATGGGCACTGTGACTGATATCATTATGGGCACTGTGACTGATATCATTATGGGGCACTGTGACTGATATCATTATGGGGCACTGTGACTGATATCATTATGGGGCACTGTGACTGATATCATTATGGGCACTGTGACTGATATCATTATGGGGCACTGTGACGGAGATTATTACAGGACACTGACATACAACAGCGATGTTGTGTAGGAATGAAGCATACACAAATGGAGAGACTGTATCTGGCTCTTTTAAGGCGGCACATGGATGTATAGGGTGTCACTTTTATACCAGCACTGTTGCACACTGGGCCGGGGAGGTTTCATTAAAGACACGACTCCTGAAAGCCGTCCCTATGACTTATGCTATAAATGCCTATTGTGACCATCCGATATACACCAGTAACTGGGGGGCAAATAATAAAATCCATGAAGCGCAGTGGGGTCAGCAGTTGGGATCAGGTCTCTCTGACACATAATGGAAATCATAAATCACACGGCAGCTGCGGATTGTGAATGACAGGAGGCTCAGGAGTTCGTCTTGCTCTTACTATTCAGGGGTCCGACTCTCAGGGGCCGGTCAGGGGCTCACATGCCGCCATTGTTCACTAATTGTCAATTCTAACAGAATCTGCCCCTAAACAAATTACACTCTGAAATTCGCTTCTTGTCCCATCTGGTTTTTGGCCGAGGCCGGGAAAGTGTAATTGTGTTATACTGTGTAAGGGCCAAAGAGCGTGACGGTCAATCAATGACAACTGGTCACAGTCAGGACCGGAGTAGGCTCCTCTGCCAACAACCAAAAAGTGGGATGCTGAGATTATACAGATTGCTGAAATGACTTACAGAAAAAGATCAACATATTGATTCAATTTATTTTTCCTTAGAAAAAATGTTTTGACATTAATCGTTTCTGCCATATTTTATAACAATGTCAAAAGTCCAATCACCAATCCTATGTTACACAGGGAGAGTAATACAGCGATGTCACAAAATGTCCCACAAACAGTGTCAGAAACGACATGGAATTCATGGTCATTTAAATAATTCTACAATACTGCACCTCTGTACAAGAATATAACTACTATAATACTGCCCCTATGTACAAGAATATAACTACTATAATACTGCTCCTATGTACAAGAATATAACTACTATAATACTGCTCCTATGTACAAGAATATAACTACTATAATACTGCCCCTATGTACAAGAATATAACTACTATAATACTGCTCCTATGTACAAGAATATAACTACTATAATACTGCTCCTATGTACAAGAATATAACTACTATAATACTGCTCCTATGTACAAGAATATAACTACTATAATACTGCTCCTATGTACAAGAATATAACTATTATAATACTGCTCCTATGTACAAGAATATAACTACTATAATACTGCTCCTATATACAAGAATATAACTACTATAATACTGCACCTCTGTACAAGAATATAACTACTATAATACTGCCCCCTATGTACAAGAATATAACTACTATAATACTGCCCCTATGTACAAGAATATAACTACTATAATACTGCCCCTATGTACAAGAATATAACTACTATAATACTGCTCCTATGTACAAGAATATAACTACTATAATACTGCTCCTATGTACAAGAATATAACTATTATAATACTGCTCCTATGTACAAGAATATAACTACTATAATACTGCTCCTATATACAAGAATATAACTACTATAATACTGCACCTCTGTACAAGAATATAACTACTATAATACTGCCCCCTATGTACAAGAATATAACTACTATAATACTGCTCCTATGTACAAGAATATAGCTACTATAATACTGCCCCTATGTACAAGAATATAACTACTATAATACTGCTCCTATGTACAAGAATATAACTACTATAATACTGCTCCTATGTACAAGAATATAACTATTATAATACTGCTCCTATGTACAAGAATATAACTACTATAATACTGCTCCTATGTACAAGAATATAACTACTATAATACTGCACCTCTGTACAAGAATATAACTACTATAATACTGCCCCCTATGTACAAGAATATAACTACTATAATACTGCTCCTATGTACAAGAATATAGCTACTATAATACTGCTCCTATGTACAAGAATATAACTACTATAATACTGCCCCTATGTACAAGAATAGAACTACTATAATACTGCACCTCTGTACAAGAATATAAATACTATAATACTGCCCCCTATGTACAAGAATATAACTACTATAATACTGCTCCTATGTACAAGAATATAACTACTATAATACTGCTCCTATATACAAGAATATAACTACTATAATACTGCACCTCTGTACAAGAATATAAATACTATAATACTGCCCCCTATGTACAAGAATATAACTACTATAATACTGCTCCTATGTACAAGAATATAGCTACTATAATACTGCTCCTATGTACAAGAATATAACTACTATAATACTGCCCCTATGTACAAGAATATAACTACTATAATACTGCACCTCTGTACAAGAATATAAATACTATAATACTGCCCCCTATGTAAAAGAATATAACTACTATAATACTGCACCTCTGTACAAGAATATAGCTACTATAATACTGCCCCCATGTACAAGAATATAAATACTATAATACTGCCCCCTATGTACAAGAATATAACTACTATAATACTGCCCCCATGTACAAGAATATAAATACTATAATACTGCCCCCTATGTACAAGAATATAACTACTATAATACTGCACCTCTGTACAAGAATATAGCTACTATAATACTGCCCCCATGTACAAGAATATAAATACTATAATACTGCCCCCATGTACAAGAATATAAATACTATAATACTGCCCCCATGTACAAGAATATAAATACTATAATACTGCCCCCTATGTACAAGAATATAACTACTATAATACTGCACCTCTGTACAAGAATATAGCTACTATAATACTGCCCCCATGTACAAGAATATAAATACTATAATACTGCCCCCTATATACAAGAATATAACTACTATAATACTGCTCCTATGTACAAGAATATAACTACTATAATACTGCTCCTATGTACAAGAATATAACTACTATAATACTGCCCCTATGTACAAGAATATAACTACTATAATACTGCACCTCTGTACAAGAATATAAATACTATAATACAGCCCCCTATGTACAAGAATATAACTACTATAATACTGCACCTCTGTACAAGAATATAACTACTATAATACTGCCTCCTATGTACAAGAATATAACTACTATAATACTGCTCCTATGTACAAGAATATAACTACTATAATACTGCCCCCATGTACAAGAATATAACTACTATAATACTGCACCTCTGTACAAGAATATAACTACTATAATACTGCCCCTATGTACAAGAATATAACTACTATAATATTGCTCCTATGTAAAAGAATATAACTACTATAATACTGCCCCTATGTACAAGAATATAACTACTATAATACTGCACCTCTGTACAAGAATATAACTACTATAATACTGCCCCTATGTACAAGAATATAACTACTATAATACTGCTCCTATGTACAAGAATATAACTACTATAATACTGCCCCTCTGTACAAGAATATAACTACTATAATACTGCCCCTATGTACAAGAATATAACTACTATAATACTGCTCCTATGTACAAGAATATAACTACTATAATACTGCCCTTATGTACAAGAATATAACTACTATAATACTGCCCCTCTGTACAAGAATATAACTACTATAATACTGCTCCTATGTACAAGAATATAACTACTATAATACTGCCCCCTATGTATAAGAATATAACTACTATAATACTGCCCCTATGTACAAGAATATAACTACTATAATACTGCACCTCTGTACAACAATATAAATACTATACTACTGCCCCTATGTACAAGAATATAACTACTATACTACTGCCCCTATGTACAAGAATATGACTACTATAATACTGCCCCTATGTACAAGAATATAACTACTATAATACTGCCCCTATGTACAAGAATATAACTACTATACTACTGCCCCTATGTACAAGAATATGACTACTATAATACTGCCCCTATGTACAAGAATATAACTACTATAATACTGACCCCTATGTGCAAGAATATAACTACTATACTACTGCCCCTATGTACAAGAATATGACTACTATAATACTGCCCCTATGTACAAGAATATAACTACTATAATACTGCCCCTATGTACAAGAATATAACTACTATAATACTGCCCCTAGGTACAAGAATATAACTACTATAATACTGCCACTATGTACAAGAATATAACTACTATAATACTGCTCCTATGTACAAGAATATAACTACTATAATACTTCCCCTATGTACAAGAATATAACTACTATAATACTGCACCTCTGTACAAGAATATAAATACTATAATACTGCCCCTATGTACAAGAATATAACTACTATAATACTGCTCCTATGTACAATATAACTACTAAAATACTGCCCCTATGTACAAGAATATAACTACTATAATACTGCCCCTCTGTACAAGAATAAAGGATAGAATCTCCAGCGCTGGACTTCAGTTAAAAATTCATCATTTGTTATAAATTATTAAAATCGGACAGAAAAAAGTATGAATAAGGACATACAGGCAGATGGGGTCTCTGGTGGTCTCCAACCAACGCGTTTCGACCTAGAACCATGAGTAAGACCTTCTAGGTCGAAACGCGTTGGTTGGAGACCACCAGAGACCCCATCTGCCTGTATGTCCTTATTCATACTTTTTTCTGTCCGATTTTAATAATTTATAATAAATGATGAATTTTTAACTGAAGTCCAGCGCTGGAGATTCTATCCTGAATTTTGCTTCAGTCAACGCCCCTGATCAAGGTGACTCCGTGCGCAGGTGGATTATGGATCGCAACTGAGACTGGTGAGCTGACCTCCCTTTATTTTCCCTATCCTTCTACATCTGTACAAGAATATAACTACTATAATACTGCCCCTCTGTACAAGAATATAACTACTATAATACTGCCCCTATGTACAAGACTATAACTACTATAATACTGCTCCTATATACAAGAATATAACTGCTATAATACTGCTCCTATATACAAGAATATAACTGCTATAATACTGCCCCTATGTACAAGAATATAACTGCTATTATACTGCTTCCTATGTACAAGAATATAACTACTATAATACTGCCCCTCTGTACAAGAATATAACTACTATAATACTGCCCCTATGTACAAGACTATAACTACTATAATACTGCTCCTATATACAAGAATATAACTACTATAATACTGCTCCTATACACAAGAATATAACTGCTATAATACTGCCCCCTATGTACAAGAATATAACTGCTATTATACTGCTCCCTATGTACAAGAATATAACTACTATAATACTGCCCCCTATGTACAAGAATATAACTGCTATTATACTGCTCCCTATGTACTAGAGTATACTTGTTATACTACTGCTAGGGCCGTAACAACCGTGCGTGCGGTGGTTGCCTTATTCACCCAGGCCTCGTGGATCAGGGGCCCATCGACGTCAGCTGAAAATTGAACTGTAGTGTATTGCACAGCACAAACCCATTGTGTCCGTATGGAGCAGGACATGTAGCTGGCCAATTAGAGACGAGCAGCTAATGTCTGCGTGCACGTGACCGGGGGAGCATGGCAGTGACGTCATGTGTTCCCAACGCACACAGAAGTCAGCTGTCAGCTTGGTAAGAGGATGCTGAATGGCAGGGGAGCAAAGGAAAGGTGAGTATCTTTTTATTATTCAGTGGCTACACTACTACATGGATGACTATGGGCTGTGCAGTATATTATAGGAAGAACTATGGGGAGTGCATTATACTATATGTAGGGCTATGGGGAGTGCATTATACTATATGGAGGGCTATGGGGAGTGCATTATACTATATGGAGGGCTATGGGGAGTGCATTATACTATATGGAGGGCTATGGGGAGTGCATTATACTATATGGAGGGCTATGGGGAGTGCATTATACTATATGGAGGACTATGGGGAGTGCATTATACTATATGGAGGAATATCGGGAGTGCATTATACTATATGGAGGAATATCGGGAGTGCATTATACTATATGGAGGAATATCGGGAGTGCATTATACTATATGGAGGACTATGGGGAGTGCATTATACTATATGGAGGACTATGGGGAGTGCATTATACTATATGGAGGAATATGGGGAGTGCATTATACTATATGGAGGAATATGGGGAGTGCATTATACTATATGGAGGAATATCGGGAGTGCATTATACTATATGGAGGAGTATGGGGAGTACATTATACTATATGGAGGACTATGGGGCATGCATTATACCATATGGAGGACTATGGGGAGTGCATTATACTATATGGAGAAATATGGGGAGCGCATCACACTTCTGCTATGGGGCCACATGAAATTCGATGTTCACCCCTAGTGAGTATAATGGTTTATGTTTTTCTATACATTAAAGAACAGAACGGGGGACATATACGAAGATGGGGGATATATATACCAGGATGGGGCCCGGTCCAGATCTTGCACCAGGGCCCATCAGACTCTAGTTACGCCACTGACTACTGCCTTCTATGGAGCAGTGTTGCAGCAGATTTGGAGGTTGATAACACATCACTACTGTATTATCCCTTTTCTCTGGCAGATTATCGTGTCTTTGGATGTAGTGGTCATGGGACTGATCCGTATCTTGCTGTACTTTATGTGTGTTACATTCCTTTTACTTTGAGGTTACATTCTCTTTAAAAGCTATGAGATTTTGATGTCTGCAGATAATTGCTCATTATTTGAAGTTTTCCGCTCTCGCAGTCACACAAGGTCTTTCCAGTGCGCACAGAATTCTATATAATGACTGTAGAGAGGCTCCGGAGAGGTTCCTGCTCTGCTCCTTGTGTCACCCCCAAAAATGCAGAATAGACCTTTTCAGTGGAGGTTTACGCAGAACAGTGCCATTTTCAGCAAGTAGCTGGAAGCAAAATTCATCCCACAATATCCAAAGCAAAGAACAAAGACCTTCTCACAACCCAAGAAATCAGGGCAAAAGTTCTTCTCGGAGACATTCTAACAGTGGAAAAAAAAGTTCCCAACTCCCAAGTTATGAAAGAAATGACTATCACGGGTTGGAAGGGCGAGGAATTCTTATTTTCACCATGCAAAAGCGTTTACAATGTTCACTTAATACTCCATTGTTAGGAACATCAAGTCGGCCCCCGATGGCACCATCTGCCCAAGAGGGAACAGAAGAGAGGGTGGAGGACAGGATGCCGAGACAGATAAGAACTGGCTGCAGAGGGGTCCGAGATGTCTACAAGTGAGCAGCAAATTATACATCACTGTGTAAAAAATATACCAGCTGTGCATGTACCATGATATACAGGCGATGCCCAGGTTATATCAGCTGTACATATATATTTATATACAGGAGACGCCCAGGTTATACCAGCTGTACATATATAATTATATACAGGAGATGCCCAGGTTATACCAGCCGTACATATATAATTATATACAGGAGATGCCCAGGTTATACCAGCTGTACATATATAATTATATACAGGAGATGCCCAGGTTATACCAGCTGTCTGTACATATATAATTATATACAGGAGATGCCCAGGTTATACCAGCTGTCTGTACATATATAATTATATACAGGAGATGCCCAGGTTATACCAGCCGTACATATATAATTATATACAGGAGATGCCCAGGTTATACCAGCTGTCTGTACATATATAATTATATACAGGAGATGCCCAGGTTATACCAGCTGTACATATATAATTATATACAGGAGATGCCCAGGTTATACCAGCTGTACATATATAATTACATACAGAAGATGCCCAGGTTATACCGGCTGTACATATATAATTACATACAGAAGATGCCCAGGTTATACCAGCTGTACATATATAATTATATACAGGAGATGCCCAGGTTATACCAGCTGTACATATATAATTACATACAGAAGATGCCCAGGTTATACCGGCTGTACATATATAATTACATACAGAAGATGCCCAGGTTATACCAGCTGTACATATATAATTATATACAGGAGATGCCCAGGTTATACCAGCTGTACATATATAATCATATACAGGAGATGCCCAGGTTATACCGGCTGAACATATATAATTATATACAGGAAATGCCCAGGTTATATCAGCATTACTAATTCCTTACAATATCTCTCCTCCTTTGTAGATTGTTGGCTCTTATCCATGGAGGCAGGGTCCGCAGCCTGGGATACATGTCGGTCTAGACTGGCGTCTATAATGTTTCGGTGACATCATCACTGTCTCTGTAATAATCAGCGCAGTGATTCGGTGCAGTGAGACCATCCAGCTGTTTGTCGCTTGTCGCCGCTCTGTCGCCTTAGGCCTGTTTCACACCAGCTGCACATATATAATTATATACAGGAGATGCCCAGGTTATACCGGCTGTACATATATAATTATATACAGGAGATGCCCAGGTTATACCAGCTGTACATATATAATTATATACAGGAGGTGCCCAGGTTATACCGGCTGTACATATATAATTACATACAGAAGCTGCCCAGGTTATACCAGCTGTACATATATAATTATATACAGGGGATGCCCAGGTTATACCAGCTGTACATATATAATTATATACAGGAGATGCCCAGGTTATACCAGCTGTACATATATAATTATATACAGGAGATGCCCAGGTTATACCAGCTGTACATATATAATTATATACAGGAGATGCCCAAGTTATACCGGCTGTACATATATAATTATATACAGAAGATTCCCAGGTTATACCGGCTGTACATATATAATTATATACAGGAGATGCCCAGGTTATACCAGCTGTACATATATAATTATATATGGGAGATGCCCAGGTTATACCAGCTGTACCTATATAATTATATACAGGAAATGCCCAGGTTATTCCATCTGAACATTTATAATTATATACAGGAGATACTCAGGTTATACCAGCTGTATATATATAATTATATACAGGAGATGCCCAGGTTATATCAGCTGTACATATATAATTATATACAGGAGATGCCCAGGTTATACCAGCTGTACATATTTAATTATATACAGGAGATGCCCAGACTATACCAGCTGTACATATATAATTATAAACAGAAGATGCCCAGGTTATACCGGCTGTACATATATAATTATATACAGGAGATGCCCAGGTTATACCGGCTGTACATATATAATTACATACAGGAGATGCCCAGGTTATACCGGCTGTACATATATAATTACATACAGAAGATGCCCAGGTTATACCAGCTGTACATATATAATTATATACAGGAGGTGCCCAGGTTATACCAGCTGTACCTATATAATTATATACGGGAGATGCCCAGGTTATACCAGCTGTACATATATAATTATATACAGGAGATGCCCAGGTTATACCAGCTGTGTATATATAATTATATACAGGAGATGCCCGGGTTATACCAGCTGTACATATATAATTATATACAGGAGATGCCCAGGTTATACCGGCTGTACATATATAATTACATACAGAAGATGCCCAGGTTATACCAGCTGTACATATATAATTATATACAGGAGCTGCCCAGGTTATACCAGCTGTACCTATATAATTATATACGGGAGATGCCCAGGTTATACCGGTTGTACATATATAATTATATACAGGAGATGCCCAGGTTATACCAGCTGTACATATATAATTACATACAGAAGATGCCCAGGTTATACCAGCTGTACATATATAATTATATACAGGAGATGCCCAGGTTATACCAGCTGTACATATATAATTACATACAGAAGATGCCCAGGTTATACCAGCTGTACATATATAATTATATACAGGAGATGCCCAAGTTATACCGGCTTAACATATATAATTATATACAGGAGATGCCCAGGTTATACCAGCTGTACATATATAATTATATACAGGAGATGCCCAGGTTATACCGGCTGTACATATATAATTACATACAGGAGATGCCCAGGTTATACCAGCATTACTAATTCCTTACAATATCTCTCCTCCTTTGTAGATTGTTGGCTCTTATCCTTGGAGGCAGGGTCCGCAGCCTGGGATACATGTCGGTCTAGACTGGCGTCTATAATGTTTCGGTGACATCATCACCGTCTCTGTAATAATCAGCGCAGTGATTCGGTGCAGTGAGACCATCCAGCTGTTTGTCGCTTGTCGCCGCTCTGTCGCCTTCGGCCTGTTTCACACTTCCGTTTTCTGGCGTCAGTCAAAATCCGTCAAAGAGTTTAAAAAACGGATCCGTTGCAGATTGCAAAAAACCGATGCGAGAGAGAGAACGTGTTTTTGGGGTTAAATTATTTCATGAATGGAAATTCTTCCGGGCATGCTCAGTTGGAAAAAAACGGAATCCATCAACGGATTCCGTCATGTGACCGACGGGGAAGGATCCATCGCCCATAGACGTCCATTCTACCAGACAACGAACAGCGACGGATCCGTCACCGTCCGCCTTTTTGACGCAGACAAAAAATGTTCCTATGGACGTTTGTTCCGCCAGACGGACAGCAATTTTAGGACGGATCCATCACATGAAGGTCACAATCCCCCGCCAATACAAGTCTATGGAGAAAATACGGATCCGCCAGGCAAATCCGTCAGATCCGTTTCTTTTTTGACTGACGCCAGAAAACGGAACAGGCCTTATATTGATGTACAAAAGTGTATAGCCGAAACACTAAAACTAATGACCTGGACAGAGGATTTTTATGCAAATGAGGAGGAAAAATATTTGACATATCCATAATACAGATGAATTTATATCAGTGTTCATCCTGAAGTTCTTGGTTCACAAATACAATGCCACAGATGCAGTGAAGACTGACACAAGAGCAAATATCTGAGACAAAGGGGGAGATGGAACCTGGGCATTGCGAGGAGTCTGTGGATCAGCAGATGCTCCTTAAAGGGCCAGCAATGACCTCTACTTGTCATTGTCACCCACAGTCTAGCATGGCATGAGGCCAATACTCGCCATAAAGTCCTATATGTCCTGCCCAGAAATCCTGCTGACAGTCGTTGGAGTCCAAGCCCAGAAGTTGTGGAAGCTCTGCGCCCTAAAAAATTCACTAAGGCAAATGTTATTGTCACCGCTCCCTAAAACAGCCAAGTGTTTTCTTCCAATTTCAGGACGCTGTCACTATGTAAAGGCATAATAAAAAGTTCTACAACTTCTATGAGTCCCCATGATAACACTCCCTGTCATGGGCCCTGGCAGGTCACATCGGAGGAGCACAAATGACACATTATCTGCCCTAAAAAATTGCTGGAAAAAAAAACAAAAACGCACCAAAAAAAGCCCCTTAAAAAATGCCGAAAAACCTACTTTTAGGTAGCAGCTCCTTTACTGCTGAGAGAGCAGGTGCTGCTTACAAAAAAAAAAGCTGCAAAATAGCAAAGTATGAACACAGCCTAGGTCAATATTTTGTTGAAAAGTTTCTTACATCACGGCTGCAAATTAAAATGTAAAAAAAAACGGTAGATTTGCCACAATGACCTTCAGATTTTGGGTTTCCATTTGTAACTGGGTTAAAAAAAATTTTTTAAAAAATAAAATTTTTTAAATAGTCGCAAATTACAATCTGTTGGATATGTTCTCGCACTCAATGCCTGCCCACAAAGGTGCTCGGGATCACGAAATTACGAATAGCAAAAAGAAAAGTAAAAGGTCAGGAGCAATCAATCCGAATATTAAAAAAAAAGATGTAAACCTCATAAAAGGTGTAAAATACAAAAAAAAAAAAAAAAACAGGTGCAAAAGCAATGATACATCTAGGAGTTGGAAGTGGCATCCCCAGCCCCTGGCCTTCCATGGACTGGCAGTGCTGGGGTTGTCTCTGCTGCACCTGTTGCTAGGTTACGATTGTTGATCAGATTTAACACATATTTTGTACTTTGTAGATACTTTATCTGGAATTTGTCTTTAACCCTTGACTCTCCACTAAGGTTTAGTCTTGCTCGAGAACATTTCCCCTAAATGGACACCTTGTGGTTGCTGTATTCGTTTTTTGTTCAGTTACCCACCCAGCTCTGGGCTCAAGGATTATGAATGATGTAATAATATATTTGCATTCATTGTATAGAGGAGAAAGCATCAGAAGGATTTCCAGTATTTCCAGCCTTTCCTCTGTGGATGAGGTAGTGTTTATGGTGCTTGGGAATGACTGCATAGTCTGGGATGCTTATATAGTGTCACGAAATACAAAAAAAAAAAGTCTCAGACGCAACCACCAAAATATAATGAGCCGGGGTTCTAACACTACCAAAGCTTTAACTGGCAGATAACAGAGAACAGTACATGATATTCTACAGGTTAGAAAATCTAGAAAATAAAGACGGTTACTGTTCCTTTAAGTGTTCACTCTTAAGTACATGAGGCTAACAGAACTGCTGGATACAGTCTCACAATATATCGCAACATGCTCTGGAGTCAGCAGAGGCCAGAGGGGCCGGATTTGGCAAGAGCAGGGTAACATGGATTATATATAACTATCACTAAATGTTGTCAGTTTTCATTTTATTATGAGAAAAGTTTTTGCCAGAAATCCTTCCACACGTTCCAAGTTTTTATATAGACTCTATCAGTTTCCCCACATACGGGAAAAAATGGGACTATTCCCAGCCTTAACCATGGTTAAGGACACATCCCACCACATTACTGCCCTTACATACACGAATATAAGTACTATAATACTGCTCCTATATACAAGAATATAACTACTATAATACTGCCACTATGTACAAGAATATAACTACTATAATACTGCCCCTATGTACAAGAATATAACTACTATAATACTGCCCCTATGTACAAAAATATAACTACTGTAATACTGCTCCCTATGTACAAGACTATAACTACTATAATACTGCCCTTAAGTACAAGATTATAACTACTATAATACTGCTCCTATGTACAAGAATATAACTACTATAATACTGCCCTTATGTACAAGAATATAACTACTATAATACTGCTCCTATGTACAAGAATATAACCACTATAATATTGCCCTTATGTACAAGAATATAACTACTATAATACTTCCCCTATGTACAAGAATATAACTACTATAATACTGCTCCTATGTACAAGAATATAACTACTATAATACTGCCCTTATGTACAAGAATATAACTACTATAATACTGCTCCTATGTACAAGAATATAACTACTATAATACTGCCCTTATGTACAAGAATATAACTACTATAATACTGCTCCTATGTACAAGAATATAACTACTATAATACTGCCCTTATGTACAAGAATATAACTACTATAATACTGCTATGTCCAAGAATATAACTACTATAATACTGCTCCAATGTCCAAGAATATAACTACTATAATACTGCTCCTATGTCCAAGAATATAACTACTATAATACTGCCCCCTATGTACAAGAATATAGCTACTATAATACTGCCCCCTATGTACAAGAATATAACTACTATAATACTGCTCCTATGTCCAAGAATATAACTACTATAATACTGCCCCTATGTCCAAGAATATAACTACTATAATACTGCCCCTATGTCAAAGAATATAACTACTATAATACTGCTCCTATGTACAAGAATGTAACTACTATAATACTGCCCCCTATGTGCAAGAGTATAACTACTATAATACTGCTCCTATGGACAAGAATATAGCTACTATAATACTGCTCCCTATATACAAGAATATAACTACTATAATACTGCCCCTATGTCCAAGAATATAACTACTATAATACTGCTCCCTATGTGCAAGAATATAACTACTATAATACTGCCCCTATGTTCAAGAATATAACTACTATAATACTGCCCCTATGTACAAGAATATAACTACTATAATACTGCCCCTATGTACAAGAATATAACTACTATAATACTGCCCCTATGTACGAGAATATAACTACTATAATACTGCCTCCTAGCTGTGAGGTTGTGTGTTTGTAGCTCTCCTGATGTCTGAAGCAAGCCCAGGGGGAGGCCACCCTGGGCGGGGTAACTCCCCAAGCAAGGCCCAGGCTTCCAGGCCTACACTTGGAAGTAACACCCAAGTTGTGTCTAAGGCGGATGCAAGTCCCAAAGTTGTTTCTGAGGGAAAGAAAGCTCAGAATGGAAGTAGCAGCAGCAGCAGCAAGAAAGATGAAGCTGTGAAAGTACGTAAAGTAACGGAACAAGGAAAAGCCATGGCTGTGGTTAAGAAAGTTCCAGTTAAGCAGTCGGCCAGCCAAGGCAAGCAGAGTGAAGGACAACTAGGAGAAATCCAAAAGAAATCTACTGGTGAGAAGCTGAATGGAGGAAAGCAGCCTGCAGCTCAGGAGGTGCCATCACCATCTTCAGGTGTGCAGCTGACTCCCAGCAGACAGAGGAGAACCTCACTGGAGAGACAGACGCTCCAGGAGAACCTGCAGCAGAAGCATGTGGTGGCCAGCATGGCGAGCTCTGGGCGCACAAGGTCGCAGTCAGGTGGCAGCAGTAAAAGTGCTGTGGAGCCTGGAACCACGAAACCAGCGGTGGTGAAAGTTAAGGAGACGTCTGGTTTCAAGCATCCAGGGACATTGCTGAAAGCAGGATCCCAGGAGGAGACGCCATGTGCACCTGAGCTTCAGGTTGCAGAGGAGATCCCAGGACTGGTCAAGAGGCTCGGTGAGTTACAGCAGCACAAAGACTTGCTGCAGAAGCAAATAGACATGGGCCATAATGTAAAGGCTGCTAATACTGGTGGGGATCACACCTTTTGTGATCAGACTCTGAACATGCTTGGTATACAGCTGGCAAAAGTGGTGACGGACATGGACTGTGTCCTAGAGAAGATGGGGCCCCTGGCAGAGACTTATAGGAACCAGGAACTGTTTATGTCACACAAGCAGGACTCTGCAGGTTCCAGCTCAGACATTGGCCCAGGTGGGCCCCAGAAGCCGGTGCGGCCAGTGCTGCAGCCTGCAAGTTTCTGCTTCCAAAAGGGTCAGATACTGCAGCCGCAGCAGCCTGCGGCAGATCCCAAGCAGCAGCATGTTATGCAGATTCCAGCAGGTGTACCACAAGTCTCAGAATGCCCAGCACAGCAGCCTGCAGCAGATTCCAAGCAGCAGCATGGACTGCACTTTCCAGCAGAGGGACTACAAGTCTCAGAATGCCAAGCACAACAGTTGGGCGGTGGACATGTGCCGGTCATTACTGATGGTGCCCAGCAGGGCTCTGATGCTGGGGATAACCGCACTGTATCTGGGGGGTCGGGGGCTTGGGGGAGCACAGTATCTTTGGTGGACGCTGCACAGTCTGATAATGACATTGATGCTGTTGATAACAATGTGCATGATGATGTCTGTGATTTTCCCCCCTTTAATTTCGAGCACACAAGGTGTGGCTGCCCCTCCTGCTGCAGACCTTCACCCCGTCAGTCAACCCAATGTGACCCCGCACGGTCCCCCCAGTAATGCCTGGAGTCGTGGTGCTCCGTCCTTTACCTCTGGTTCCAATTATACAGGCCAGGCGTTTAAACGGAGAAACGTCGTGCGTTTCCGGCACAGAGGTGCCAAGGAGGGCCTGCCAGACAGGAGGTTTGTCATCAGGGAGCTCTTGTGCCACCAGATGGGGTTTGTGCCAGTCAGCATCCTGGCAGTGATTAATCTTCCAGACAGGCAGGGCTATGATGTCAGCTTTAAGCTCATGTCTGACCTGGACAGATTCTGGTCTAGTTTCCCCAAGTTTAGAGACACGGAGGGCTGGAGTAAGTTCAGCTTTATTCCTATCTCTAAGCCAGATACCGTTACTGTTAGTGTCATCTTCTGGAATGAGTCTGTTCCCCCGCAGGACATTGTGGTGTGGCTCCGGAGGCATTGTGGCCTGGTCTCTGACCTCACCAAAAGCAGAGACAGTGATGGGATCTGGACAGGAGGGTGGCGGGTTTTGGTGAAACTGCGCCAATGCAATAACATCACTGCCCACTTACCCAACTCCTTCTTTATTGGGAGGGAGAGGGGTGTGTGTTTCTATCCTGGGCAGCCTCGTAAGTGCTTTAAATGTGGCAAAGCAGGTCACCTGGCAAATACCTGTACTGTGGTGAAGTGCAGCCTGTGTGGGGAGGTCGGCCATCTAGCTGCAGACTGCCAGAACATCAGGTGCAACCTCTGTGGGAAGATCGGTCACCCTCACAGGGACTGTCCAGACGCCTGGCACAATATCTGTAAGGACTTTCCTGACGAGGACTTGGTGACAGGGGCAGAGATTCTGGAGGAGGCAGCTTTACTGTCAGGGGAAATACTGACCAGACCAGAGGTCCACCAGGGGTCTACTCAGCTAACACCAGAGCAGCAGGGTTCAGAGAGAGAACAGGGGAGTATGGAGGTTGTTCCTCAGGGGCAGCAGTCACAGGAAGGCATTACTTCAGTGCTACCATCAGTGTCTGAAGAGTATAGCAATAATCAGAAAAGGAAGAAAAAGGACAAGGCCTCCCGTAAACCTGAGGGGTACGAAACTGGCCAAGGAGCCGGGAAGAAATTCCAGAGTTCTGCAGGTGTAATGGTCGTATCTAACAGGTTTGATGTTCTGTCTGAGTCTGACGGCGATTTTGAAGATGACCTTAAAAGAATTGACGCAGAGTGTGATAGGGACGTAGGGGACTGTCCTCCGCCAAAGTGGAAGCCCTTACCTGAGGGCACTCGGGTGGAGTCTGAGATGGAGACCGGTGGTGAACAGAATAACTCCGACTCAGATCTGTGACGCTGTCAACCAGATAATGACCAAACTCAGATAGGGAAAATCATTAGGAGAAATTAGGAAATGTTAAGATAGAGAAGGATGAGTCACTGGGTAGGAATATGATGAGCTCTGTTTGCAAAGTGTTTTTTTTTTTTTTTTTTTCCCTCCTCAAACTAGGAGTATGGACTCTAAGTTAATTTGATATGTATAAACTGGATATGTAATGAATGTATGTACAGTCCTAGTGAATTCAGTTTTGTATTATTGGAGGAATGTTATTTGGATTTGTTTGGTTTTTATAATAAAAATTGCCCCTATATACAAGAATATAACTACTATAATACTGCTCCTATGTACAAGAATATAACTACTATAATACTGCTCCTATGTACAAGACTATAACTACTATAATACTGCCCCTATGTACAAGAATATAACTACTATAATACTGCCCCCTATGTACAAGAATATACAGTAACTACTATAATACTGCTCCTATGTACAAGAATATTACTACTATAATACTGCCCCTATGTACAAGAATATAACTACTATAATACTGCCCCTATGTACAAGAATATAACTACTATAATACTGCTCCTATGTACAAGAATATAACTACTATAATACTGCCCCTATGTACAAGAATATAACTACTATAATACTGCTCCTATGTACAAGAATATAACTACTATAAAACTGCCCCTATGTACAAGAATATAACTACTATAATACTGCCCCCTATGTACAAGAATATACAGTAACTACTATAATACTGCTCCTATGTACAAGAATATAACTACTATAATACTGCCCCTATGTACAAGAATATAACTACTATAATACTGCCCCTATGTACAAGAATATAACTACTATAATACTGCCCCTATGTACAAGAATATAACTACTATAATACTGCTCCTATGTACAAGAATATAACTACTATAATACTGCTCCTATGTACAAGAATATAACTACTATAATACTGCTCCTATGTACAAGAATATAACTACTATAATACTGCCCCCTATGTACAAGAATATACAGTAACTACTATAATACTGCTCCTATGTACAAGAATATAACTACTATAATACTGCCCCTATGTACAAGAATATAACTACTATAATACTGCCCCTATGTACAAGAATATAACTACTATAATACTGCCCCTATGTACAAGAATATAACTACTATAATACTGCCCCTATGTACAAGAATATAACTACTATAATACTGCTCCTATGTACAAGAATATAACTACTATAATACTGCTCCTATGTACAAGAATATAACTACTATAATACTGCTCCTATGTACAAGAATATAACTACTATAATACTGCCCCCTATGTACAAGAATATACAGTAACTACTATAATACTGCTCCTATGTACAAGAATATAACTACTATAATACTGCTCCTATGTACAAGAATATAACTACTATAATACTGCTCCTATGTACAAGAATATAACTACTATAATACTGCCCCCTATGTACAAGAATATACAGTAACTACTATAATACTGCTCCTATGTACAAGAATATAACTACTATAATACTGCTCCTATGTACAAGAATATAACTACTATAATACTGCCCCCTATGTACAAGAATATACAGTAACTACTATAATACTGCTCCTATGTACAAGAATATAACTACTATAATACTGCCCCCTATGTACAAGAATATACAGTAACTACTATAATACTGCCCCTATGTACAAGAATATAACTACTATAATACTGCCCCCTATGTACAAGAATATACAGTAACTACTATAATACTGCTCCTATGTACAAGAATATAACTACTATAATACTGATCCTATGTACAGGAATATAACTACTATAATACTGCTCCCTATGTACAAGAATATAACTACTATAATACTTCCCCTATGTACAAGAATATAACTACTATAATACTGCTCCTATGAAGTTGAAAACTTCCTACCTCTAATGCCAACCCCAACTCTGGGATGTGATGAGGAAATATGGCAATGAAATGTCTACAAGTTTTAATATTTCCCAGATTTGCTGTTTTATTACTGAAATCTGGTAGCCCGGATATCCTGACTGAATGAATTATCTGTACGTCCCGCGGTCTCTATCAGCAGTGAGCGCCAATGAGAACATGAACTGCCAAATGGCACGTGAGGGGGCCTACAAAGCCAAAAACTGACAATGGTTTTTCTCATTTATGAGCATCTGTTACTTTAAATAAAAATCATGTTTTAAAAATGAAAAGTAACAAAAAAAGAAATAAGAATAAAGCAAATATTTCTCTTTTTTTTCCCTTTAATCGTCCATTAGCTCCTGGTGCCAATCAAGTAATTCAGTCACTCAGTTCTTTAAGGTTTAGCAAGTAGGGAATTTGTTGTTCGCTTTGGGAAAGCTGGGTGCGGAGATATAAGCAGACGTATAGCACCCAGCAAATCAAAATATCCTCCCAAAAAAACGCTTCGGACGTCAGGTGCCTCATTTGTTCTTCCTGTCGCAAATCATTTTATAGTAAGACAAACAGATTTAATAATTGATTGATCCGCACGTGAATTTTTTTTTTGGAGTTTAACTGCACAAACTTCGTTCCATAATATTTTACAACTGCGATATCCAGAAAAAGGGGGATGAAAAATATCAGTGATCTGTGCAACCACAGCGATGATCAGGAGCCGGCCGCTATAGATGGAGCAGAGCGGACTGCGTGCTAAAGAAAACGACCGCGTTTCCTAGTCCACGAGTTCAATTCCAGAGATGCAGTGCGGCCTGACACACAATTCATGCAGTAGGGATTGAAGAGTTAGTCTGCATGTTATATCGAAGGTCTTGGGTGACCACCCGTATGGCTGCCATCTGTGCCAGCTCACCATCATTTCTAGTTCTAGGAGGAGTAATTTTTCAGTAAAAACACTGATGTAATGTTTAGAATGAGATAACATTTTATTTTTGTATCAGAACGATGTCATCGGGAACATATGACATCATCACATCAATATTGAGCCACAACACTGCAGCATCAAGTTTGCTCACCAGATGTAGCAGAGCCGAGTTTGTGACTGTTTGTGTATCATGATTGCTCTTTGGGATACAGGGGCATATTTATAGGGGGTCCTGAGGCAAATGGTCCATCGTAGCTTAGAGGGTCCAAAGTTCTCTCTGCCAACAGTTCACAAAAGGCACATGGTAGGTGTGGGGGGGGTCAGGCCTTTTACGGATTTTGCATTAAGGCCAAGGAGTCATAGGTTGCTGGGCCTCAGCAAAATTATAATAATTAGGCAGAGTTACATGCAATTGAATCCTAAGTAAACAAAAAAAAAGTGAAACTAGCATATCCTAAAGTTCTGGTAATATCAAACTAAGCTCTGCTACATGTGAAAACCTCTAACGTCACAGATTTACAGAGACAAAGAGGAGCAAGAACATCGCAGCATCTGATTTATCCTATTCCTGCACTGATTAGAAGCACTTCACCTTCATATTTTAGCAGTGCAGGGGTTAATCTCCTCAGTTGAGAGCTCCTGGAAGCTTTCCTGTATTAAGGCTCTCAGCTGTGCTCTGTTAGCCACTCCTATATAATCTGAGTCCTCATTGTCAGAGCTAGCTCATGCTTCGTGGTTAATAGATAGTGAGTGGTAGTTGTTGTTTGAGAAGGCGCTTGGTGGATTTATTTGAGACTGTTGCTAGGTTTGGATGTGTGCCAATTCCCCCCTTTCTCCTAATTTGGTTTAACCCCATCCACCACTCCCCTGTGTGAGTATATTTGTGTGTTTGGTATTTTTCATTACTCCTGTTCATATTACCTTGTTAGACTGGTTGGTGTATTACGGTACACTACTACTCCCCTCTTCCCGGGGAGAGGAAGGGGTTCAGACTGAGGGTGGAATCAGGAGCTACAGCAAGGTACACGGCCCCAGCATCTTCACCATCAGAAGTAATCCGTGGAACAGGGCAAGCAAGGGCGCTCCTAGTGTTAGGGACAGGGAAGGAGCCTCTGGTGCCAGGATACCCGAAAACAGAGTCATGAAACCGAAGGTCTGCTACATCCAAAAAATCTTCTATTCCCGAATCACAAGGTGCTACATTAATAGTGAAATCACATACATTGTCACAATTGACAACCTGATCCTAGCTACCCTGTCACTTTGAGCTCTGCTGCTTCTGTCCATCTGACACCCTTATTAGTTCTGCAACTTTGATCACTGCTACTTCTGTAACTCCGACCTCTGCTGCTTCTGCCGCGCCAAACTGATCCCTCACTGACCTGCCCCCTAGTTTGCTCAATGAATATCTGTGCATACTTAAGAAAACGAAACCCTTCTGCAGGCAGGTGTCAGCCCTGGCTCCTGCTCTGCAGCAAAATTGCATGTTTAGTGTGCCAATGATACAATTTATCCAGGTTATTCAGCTAGAGGGAAAAAAAAATCTATTTGAAAATGGCGCCTGCCACGCCTGTGCAGTAGCAGCTATCGGTGTTTATAGCGGTGATCCGATAGCTGCTACTGCGCATGCGCCGGCGGAGCCATCTTACTGGAGAAGAAAAAAAAAAATCCTCCTCCAAGATGATGCCGCCGTCGCCTGCGCAGTAGCAACTGTCACCCCTCTCCGAGCTGCTACCGCGTATATTTTGGAATTATGGCCAAAAAGTTCAACCTTGGTCTCATCAGACCATAACATGTTTTCCCACCTGCTTTTAGCAGACTTAATGTATGTTTGGGCAAAATGTAGAAGGGTTCGGATGATTTCTTTTAAAAAAAAAAGGTTGTCCGGGCTAAAAATGACAAGTCTACAGTCACTCTGTGTGACTGCAGACTTGTAAATCCTAACATTGCGATAAGTAGATTGTTTCTGGCCTCGTTCAATACACTTTCATTAAGCGAGGCCGCTTATCAGATTGTGGCCGGGAGTATGCATATCGCATACTCGTGGTCACATGACCGCCATTCCGGGAGCTGCTGTTTAGATTTACAAGTCTTAAGTCACATGGAGACCAGACAACCCCTTTAAGAAAAGTATTCCATATTCCCACTCCAACCCCTGTGGGTCGGATATATGAAGAATACAAGAGATTGTGGTCATATGCAGATCACAACCAAAACTTGCCAGAAATTCTTGCAACACCTTTAATGTTCCTGTAGGCCTCTTGATAGCCTCCTGGATCAATTTTCTTCTTGTCTTTCCATCGATTTTTGAAGAACATCATATTCTAGGTGATGTCACTGCTGTGCCAAATTTACGCCACTTCACCAATTAATGACTTCTTCATAGTAGTATACGTAATGCCCGAGAAATGTTTTTGTCCCCTTCTCCTGACAACTTTTAATAATGATATCCCTTTGCTGTGTTGTCAGCTGTTTATGGATCATGTGTCTTATATGTATGTAACCATTTACGTATCTAATATGTATCAATCAATTATATATTTAATATTGAATATGTGTCTATCCATAGATCTATACAGAGATCTACCATAAAAGTATGCAGAATTATGAATATTCCACAGAACTAGAAGGTGTACTCCTTTCTAAATTTGTAATTATACAAAAAAAAAACCTACATTATTATAAAGCCCTTTATTAAATCAATAAATCTTTGTCCATCTTGATACCAATTTATGTCCCTATCCCAGACTAGGGCGTCCCAGTGCTTGTTGATCATCCGACACACCCCCAGCATTGTACCTGTGTGAATGGTCAGCTGTGTTTAAGCACCACCCATGAGTAAATGTGGGTGAAGTCCAACTGAGCAGGGGCCGTCCTACAGCAGCCACACTACCTCTGAAGGAGAATAGATGCCTTTGACGATACGGGGGAGGATATGGGGTAATAATGATGGAAACCTTGAGCAATGAATAAAAATAAAATGTTATAAGAATAGGTAACATTTTTTGTTCTGCGCCCTTATCCATGTCGCCATAGGCTGGAGCCCATATGGTAGATATAGTCATGGTATAGATCCCCTATTGCTGCAGGAAACAGATGGGATCCTCAGTGCCATGCAGACGGCGATGGATGACACAGAGGTCTATAAGGGGTTTCCTCAGGGAATTAATGCAAATGAAGCAAATAGTCAATGTCAAGGATGAAAAAGAAAATGCTACATGACGAGAGAATGATTGGGGAGGGTCACCTGACACCTGGAGAAAGCGCTGATCTCCCTGGGGGTGAGGTATCGGCATGTTTGTAACATACAGGGCACATGGCAACATTGGCACATTGTTACCTCGCTTCTTCCACAAATGTAAGGGTTACCAAACAATCTCCGACTAAGTCCGATAATGAGATGATTTTCCAGGCAAGTAGCTCGTGGGAAAGTAACCTGGCCAAAAGCTGCACAGCGAGGACACAATTTATTCCCATATGTTTTGAATTTGGCCTTGGGAAATTAAAAAAAACCCCATACAAGCACAATAATATGACCAGTAACATTGTAATTGTCTATGGCTATGTTCACACAAGACGAAAATGCTGAGGATTTTCCATCTAGACTCGCAGGAAGAAAGAATTCACAGTGAAAAAAATTGGTCTGCAAAAGTGATTTAAGGTCTGTCGGGTGTCATGTTATGCTGCAGATTTTCACAGCGGATTTCACTTTTTTGCAATGCAAAATCTGCATAAGAAAATTTACACAGTAATTTCACTCATTATGCAGCCTATCTATTCACTAGAGAGCAGTGACATCACTGAGAATGCAGCCTATCCATCACTAGAGAGCGGTGACATCACTGAGAATGCAGCCTATCACTAGAGAGCGGTGACATCACTGAGAATGCAGCCTATCACTAGAGAGCGGTGACATCACTGAGAATGCAGCCTATCCATCACTAGAGAGCGGTGACATCACTGAGAATGCAGCCTATCCATCACTAGAGAGCGGTGACATCACTGAGAATGCAGCCTATCACTAGAGAGCGGTGACATCACTGAGAATGCAGCCTATCACTAGAGAGCGGTGACATCACTGAGAATGCAGCCTATCCATCACTAGAGAGCGGTGACATCACTGAGAATGCAGCCTATCCATTCACTAGAGAGCGGTGACATCACTGAGAATGCAGCCTATCCATCACTAGAGAGCGGTGACATCACTGAGAATGCAGCCTATCCATCACTAGAGAGCGGTGACATCACTGAGAATGCAGCCTATCACTAGAGAGCGGTGACATCACTGAGAATGCAGCCTATCCATCACTAGAGAGCGGTGACATCACTGAGAATGCAGCCTATCCATCACTAGAGAGCGGTGACATCACTGAGAATGCAGCCTATCCATCACTAGAGAGCGGTGACATCACTGAGAATGCAGCCTATCCATTCACTAGAGAGCGGTGACATCACTGAGAATGCAGCCTATCACTAGAGAGCGGTGACATCACTGAGAATGCAGCCTATCACTAGAGAGCGGTGACATCACTGAGAATGCAGCCTATCCATCACTAGAGAGCGGTGACATTACTGAGAATGCAGCCTATCCATCACTAGAGAGCGGTGACATCACTGAGAATGCAGCCTATCCATCACTAGAGAGCGGTGACATCACTGAGAATGCAGCCTATCCATCACTAGAGAGCGGTGACATCACTGAGAATGCAGCCTATCACTAGAGAGCGGTGACATCACTGAGAATGCAGCCTATCACTAGAGAGCGGTGACATCACTGAGAATGCAGCCTATCCATCACTAGAGAGCGGTGACATCACTGAGAATGCAGCCTATCCATTCACTAGAGAGCGGTGACATCACTGAGAATGCAGCCTATCCATCACTAGAGAGCGGTGACATCACTGAGAATGCAGCCTATCCATTCACTAGAGAGCGGTGACATCACTGAGAATGCCTCCTATCCATCACTAGAGAGCGGTGACATCACTGAGAATGCAGCCTATCCATTCACTAGAGAGCAGTGACATCACTGAGAATGCAGCCTATCCATTCACTAGAGAGCGGTGACATCACTGAGAATGCAGCCTATCCATCACTAGAGAGCGGTGACATCACTGAGAATGCAGCCTATCCATCACTAGAGAGCGGTGACATCACTGAGAATGCAGCCTATCCATCACTAGAGAGCAGTGACATCACTGAGAATGCAGCCTATCCATCACTAGAGAGCGGTGACATCACTGAGAATGCAGCCTATCCATCACTAGAGAGCGGTGACATCACTGAGAATGCAGCCTATCCATCACTAGAGAGCAGTGACATCACTGAGAATGCAGTCTATCCATCACTAGAGAGCGGTGACATCACTGAGAATGCAGCCTATCCATCACTAGAGAGCGGTGACATCACTGAGAATGCAGCCTATCCATCACTAGAGAGCGGTGACATCACTGAGAATGCAGCCTATCCATCACTAGAGAGCGGTGACATCACTGAGAATGCAGCCTATCCATTCACTAGAGAGCGGTGACATCACTGAGAATGCAGCCTATCCATCACTAGAGAGCGGTGACATCACTGAGAATGCAGCCTATCCATCACTAGAGAGCGGTGACATCACTGAGAATGCAGCCTATCACTAGAGAGCGGTGACATCACTGAGAATGCAGCCTATCACTAGAGAGCGGTGACATCACTGAGAATGCAGCCTATCCATCACTAGAGAGCGGTGACATCACTGAGAATGCAGCCTATCCATTCACTAGAGAGCGGTGACATCACTGAGAATGCAGCCTATCCATCACTAGAGAGCGGTGACATCACTGAGAATGCAGCCTATCCATTCACTAGAGAGCGGTGACATCACTGAGAATGCCTCCTATCCATCACTAGAGAGCGGTGACATCACTGAGAATGCAGCCTATCCATTCACTAGAGAGCAGTGACATCACTGAGAATGCAGCCTATCCATTCACTAGAGAGCGGTGACATCACTGAGAATGCAGCCTATCCATCACTAGAGAGCGGTGACATCACTGAGAATGCAGCCTATCCATCACTAGAGAGCGGTAACATCACTGAGAATGCAGCCTATCCATCACTAGAGAGCAGTGACATCACTGAGAATGCAGCCTATCCATCACTAGAGAGCGGTGACATCACTGAGAATGCAGCCTATCCATCACTAGAGAGCGGTGACATCACTGAGAATGCAAGCCTATCCATCACTAGAGAGCAGTGACATCACTGAGAATGCAGTCTATCCATCACTAGAGAGCGGTGACATCACTGAGAATGCAGCCTATCCATCACTAGAGAGCGGTGACATCACTGAGAATGCAGCCTATCCATCACTAGAGAGCAGTGACATCACTGAGAATGCAGTCTATCCATCACTAGAGTGGTGACATCACTGAGAATGCAGCCTATCCATCACTAGAGAGCAGTGACATCACTGAGAATGCAGCCTATCCATCACTAGAGCGGTGACATCACTGAGAATGCAGCCAATCCATCACTAGAGAGCGGTGACATCACTGAGAATGCAGCCTATCCATCACTAGAGCGGTGACATCACTGAGAATGCAGCCTATCCATCACTAGAGAGCAGTGACATCACTGAGAATGCAGCCTATCCATCACTAGAGCGGTGACATCACTGAGAATGCAGCCAATCCATCACTAGAGAGCGGTGACATCACTGAGAATGCAGCCTATCCATCACTAGAGTGGTGACATCACTGAGAATGCAGCCTATCCATCACTAGAGAGCAGTGACATCACTGAGAATGCAGCCTATCCATCACTAGAGAGCCGTGACATCACTGAGAATGCAGCCTATCCATCACTAGAGAGCCGTGACATCACTGAGAATGCAGCCTATCCATCACTAGAGAGCCGTGACATCACTGAGAATGCAGCCTATCCATCACTAGAGAGCCGTGACATCACTGAGAATGCAGCCTATCCATCACTAGAGAGCAGTGACATCACTGAGAATGCAGCCTATCCATCACTAGAGAGCCGTGACATCACTGAGAATGCAGCCTATCCATCACTAGAGAGCCGTGACATCACTGAGAATGCAGCCTATCCATCACTAGAGAGCCGTGACATCACTGAGAATGCAGCCTATCCATCACTAGAGAGCCGTGACATCACTGAGAATGCAGCCTATCCATCACTAGAGAGCGGTGACATCACTGAGAATGCAGCCTATCCATCACTAGAGAGCAGTGACATCACTGAGAATGCAGCCTATCCATCACTAGAGAGCCGTGACATCACTGAGAATGCAGCCTATCCATCACTAGAGAGCCGTGACATCACTGAGAATGCAGCCTATCCATCACTAGAGAGCCGTGACATCACTGAGAATGCAGCCTATCCATCACTAGAGAGCCGTGACATCACTGAGAATGCAGCCTATCCATCACTAGAGAGCCGTGACATCACTGAGAATGCAGCCTATCCATCACTAGAGAGCCGTGACATCACTGAGAATGCAGCCTATCCATCACTAGAGAGCGGTGACATCACTGAGAATGCAGCCTATCCATCACTAGAGAGCGGTGACATCACTGAGAATGCAGCCTATCCATCACTAGAGAGCCGTGACATCACTGAGAATGCAGCCTATCCATCACTAGAGAGCGGTGACATCACTGAGAATGCAGCCTATCCATCACTAGAGAGCCGTGACATCACTGAGAATGCAGCCTATCCATCACTAGAGAGCGGTGACATCACTGAGAATGCAGCCTATCCATCACTAGAGAGCAGTGACATCACTGAGAATGCAGCCTATCCATCACTAGAGAGCCGTGACATCACTGAGAATGCAGCCTATCCATCACTAGAGAGCCGTGACATCACTGAGAATGCAGCCTATCCATCACTAGAGAGCCGTGACATCACTGAGAATGCAGCCTATCCATCACTAGAGAGCCGTGACATCACTGAGAATGCAGCCTATCCATCACTAGAGAGCCGTGACATCACTGAGAATGCAGCCTATCCATCACTAGAGAGCCGTGACATCACTGAGAATGCAGCCTATCCATCACTAGAGAGCGGTGACATCACTGAGAATGCAGCCTATCCATCACTAGAGAGCCGTGACATCACTGAGAATGCAGCCTATCCATCACTAGAGAGCGGTGACATCACTGAGAATGCAGCCTATCCATCACTAGAGAGCCGTGACATCACTGAGAATGCAGCCTATCCATCACTAGAGAGCAGTGACATCACTGAGAATGTGGTCTATACATCGATCGGTAACTGATTGGAATCAGATGGGTCATGTCTCACGTAGCCACTTAGGAAGATTTGTTGTTATTTTAAAAAAATCAAAGTAGGGAAAGGGCAATTAGGATGTTGTCGTCAGAGAATAGCAAGCCTCTACTTCAAAGCCTGTGCTGCATTATTAAGGACACGGGTGCTGAGTAACAACTGACATCATCAGGGCAGCATCATAGGGAGAGGGATCGGAGCAGGAAACAGATGTGAGGATTGTGGAGGAAGTCATGCCCCTTTCATTACCCTATTCAATGTACAGTAGTCAAATCAAATAATCACTCATCTAAATCTGATAATTTCACTCTATAGTGGGGCACATGCTAAAGTATTATATGATGGTACAGCCTTAAATCTGAGCTACCTGCCATCTTCTTACTAAAGGAGCTGTATAGCTTAAGTCCCATGACTAACCCAAACCTAAGGCTATTATTGGTCAATTTATAAATTGTCCACTTGTGACCACCTTTCAAACTACAGCATGCATTATCTTTTAGGCCATGCGCCATGTGAAAAACCGCTGATTTTTTTCCCCAGGTTTTTCTGCAGGTTTTCCACAATAGCAATCTGCTTTGCATTTTTGCTCTTTTTTCCTCTTTTTTATATCTTTTTTTATGTCTTTTAGATGCAAACTTGAAGTGTTTTCTCAATACATGCTAGTACAGATTGCACACTTTAAATTTACAATTTAATTTTTTACAAGCGTTTTTTTCAGGCTCTCAATACAAAACCTATAAAGAAGAAAAATCACCAAAAAACAAAACAAACCAATAGCATCTTCAAAAGCATGAGTTTTAGTGAAATTACATTCAATTTGCTTGAACTGTTTAACGCAGACGATTTTCTACACACAAAAATGCAACATCTATACCATGTGGTAACATGGCCTTAAGCACCGTATTTCTTGCAGCTTTTCCCATTTTACTAGAATAACTATGGCATTAAAGGCACAAGTTTTACATGTGGTACCGCAATGGGGCTTAACATTGGGCCAATTTGAAAATATTTCCAAGAATCTGCTTTAGAAAGAAAGAAAATGATAAATTTGCTTACTTAACATGCAGTGAAATGTAAATTGTAAGTCATTTTAATCAGTGTGTTATCTGTCTATCTACAGTTCATAAGGTTTGCAGTTATAATCAAGGAAATGTAAGAATTATTTTTTCAATTTAGAATTTTTTTTTGCTATTATTTTTGTGAAATTTGTTTCAATATTTCCTGCATATTATAATGATTTTCTGAACCTCACCCTACCCTCCCAGACAGATTAATTTGACTTTTCCATAACCAGAAAATGACTTAATTTCAAGAGGAGGAAAAAAAAAAAAAAAAAAATCACAGAGAACATAGGGTGTGACTTCTTATTTAGGAACAAGGAAACCCTTCCAATGTTTTCCGGACATCATCTTATAAGAAGTCAAGTTTAGAATCTGCATGAGACCCGGACCCTCAATCCCTCCTCCTAACTACTGTCAGGACCTCCCCATTATCTATATTTTGTAGATCTGGATAGAAGAATTTTCACTGATTTACCCCATTTTGATAATTATTCCCAGACATATGATGTGACGCAGGTTTTCTTTGTACAGATCGTACTGGTCAATGCTGAGTCAACATAGCTAATGGTGGCAATTAATATCCAGGCCTAAAGAAAAAAAAATGTAATTAAAAATTATGTTTGTGTACCCTGTGAAAAAATATACGGTACACTGCAACAGAATGTATTGTGCGCTGGCATTATGTAGTAGAAAATCTCTTTTTTTAACACTAAATACAAAAATTGAATAGGATGAACCACACAGTTTTCCCCATATATTATATTTTCACAAAAATAATATATGCTTCAAAACGTTAAGCTGTTGTACAAGAATATACTTTTTTTTTCACAATAATGTCTTTTGTGTCACAGAATAGTTTACAAAATGCTGAATGCTCAATATATATATATCGAAAAATGTGATTTTTCTTGCCATGCTCCAAAAATTAAAAGAAAAATTAAAAATGCTCTAAAAAAGAAAAACAGCAATTACTAAAAAAAAAAACAGTAATCTCTTTGAAAGATGACTAACTTTCCTTAAAGGGAATCTCTGTAGGGTCAACCCTCCTAAGTCATCTGTAGAGACATGTAGGTCATGAAAAAGTTGAATAAAATGGTACTTTAATATCTGCGAATCGATGTCTCATTCCCGAGAAATCCGTGGCTTTCTTAATATGTAAATGAGCAGTTAAGATCTATGGGCCGGACATAGATCTCCCTGAAAGTTCACCTCTAGAGCTTAGGCTAAATGAAAGGAGGCGTTACCAATGTGAGACATGTAATAACTGACAGTCTGTTCTCCTGATCTACATGTCTCATATTGGTAATTCCCCCTTACATAAGAAATAAGCTCTGGAGGCAGATTTTAGTCCACAGATATTAATTGCTCATTTGCACAAGAGAAAAATGTAGATTTCTTAGGAATAAGACTTTTGATTGCCTATATCAAGGTATCATTTCATTCAGCTTCCTATGACCTACATGCCCATAGAGTCGGCTTAGGAGGGTTGATCCTACTGTTAGATTCCCTTTAAGTAGACCAGCTATGTATAGTCTCTTATCGACGATGTCCCGTGGGGGAAAAAAGTTTGCAAATTAGCTCTCTTGCGTAAAGAAAGAAAAATCTGGATCTGTTGCAAGGAGTGTTAAAGGGTAGGACGTTGACTTATAGGTCATGCTACCACCAAAAGGTTGGACAGTCTTTATATTCTACAGCTTGTGAAGTCTTCCTTGCCTTGACTTTCTGTAATTACAGGTACATAAAGGCATTTCTATCCGCGATACAGTACACTGCCTGTTTGTGCTGCATAGACTTGTTTTATGTTCAGAATATAAAGTAAGCAAAGGAAGAGGAGCAACAACAGCAATTTGATGAGTGGATTTGAGGGGGGAACAAGAGAGTATAGACTTTATTACTGCTAGACTAGTAGTCTGTGATCAGGTCGAGTATACAACAGTGCACTTAGGGGGACATTGTATAAAGGATTTGTTAATGGGGTCTCTCTGTTGGACAGTGTATTCACGAGGGCTCTTTACCGCTGTTATAGGAACATTTTAACTAGCCCTACCCATTGAGGGCATTCTGACCAACGTCACCGATGAGGCACGCCGATAGGTTTTTTGTTTTTGAACTGGAATTGGGATATAGGCTCTCTGACTTGCACTACATCTGGGGAGATTAAAGAAGGCACCCATGTATAGCTCTGGCTAAAATTAAGAGACCACTTTCAAATATGTTCAGTTTGTCTGATTTTTCTCTGTATATTTTTGAGTAAAATGTAAACTATTCTTTTAGTCTATAAACGTCTGACAACATGTCTCCGAATTTCCAAGCACTAAATTTAGCATTTTTTTTCTGACAAAGAAAAATGGTCAAAATTGAAAAAACAAAACAAAAAAAAACAACAACAACCAGTGCTTTCAGACCTCAAATAATGCAAAGAAAACAAGTTCATAATCATTTAGAAACAACAATACTAATGTTTTAACTCAGGAAGAGTTCTGAAATCGATATTTTGTGAAATAATCTTGATTGTTAATCCCAGCTTTCATGCGTCTTGGCTGCTTTCCACCAGTCTCTCACACGGCTTCTGGCGCAAAAATGTAAGCAGTTCTTCTTTGGTTGATGGCTTGTGACTATCCATCATCCTCTTGATTACATTCCAGAGGTTTTCAATGGGGTTCAGGTCCGGAGAATGGGCTGCCCATGACAGGGATATGATGTGGTGGTCTCTTAATTTTGGGACGGAGCTGAATAGTACCAGTCAATGTGTTCCTACAATCAGGCTCGGACTGGCCCACAGGAAAACGGGAGAATTCTCTGGTGGGCCACTCTTATATGAGCAATATTTGACACAATATACTTGATTTATTACATTACATACAGAGGCAGCAGCTTATTATTTTATCAATCCACCCAATGAGGGTAAAGTCATATTTGAATGTAGCTGAACAAGTGGGACCCTGAAGTTGATGCTAGTGGTGGGCACTCCACCACTGCGGCATTTATCACCCCCTTATGATCTTGGTTCACAAATACTGATGTAAAATACTGACCAAAATTCTGAACGTGTGAACGAGACCTGATCAGAATAATTGGTCCATGTTTCTCGTATGTGGAAAAATAGGACGTGTGAATGAACCCTGAAGCAGGCACCCCTGAGGCACTAACTATAGATCATGGCAATATTACTTTTTTAAGTGCAGAATCACAACTTTCTTGGACTAATAAAAAAACGCATTAAAAACGCGGCTTCACATCTGCACCAAAAAAACGCATCAAATAAGGGGGAGAAGCCTGTTTTAGAATAGTATGGTGCGGATCCTGCAGAAAAAAAACACAGAATTTCTGCAGCGTGTGAACACGGCCTTACACAGACACAAAATTTGTATAGTGAAGCTCCATAAAAAGAGAGAAAGTTCTGACGGCTCTGACTGTGAGGCTATGTGCCCACGTATGCAGAAATTTCCTGAGAAAAAAACGGACTCCTCCATTTTTTTTCTCGCTTTTTTTGCGCGCTTTTTTCCGGAGCATCCACATTCTCATTGAATATAGTTGGAAATGCGTTTTTTTTTTCGCAAAATTAATTAACATGCTGCATTTTTTTTTTTTTTGCGGAAAAAAACGCATCATGTGCACGAAAATTGCGGAATGCATTGTAAGAATGGGATGCTTAATGTATGCGTTTTTTAAGCGTTTTTTGCAGGGAAAAAAAATGCTTAGAAAATGTGAAAAAAACGCTTACGTGGGCACACAGCCTAAATGAACGAAAAATAATCCACAGGTCCCAACTAGAGAGGAGCAGGACGCACAGGTGATGCTGCTCCGACCCTGGGTGATGGGGACCCGGGGACGCCGGAAGGTTAGAGATTCGTGGCCTCCTGTCCAGAGTCCCCCGGATACTGCGGACAGTCCTGGATGTGGGTCTACGCTCCGCAGTCTCAGGCGTCTGCTGAATGTCCCTCACTATCAGCGTCCCTCTGACAACTCCTCCTGGCAGGGGAGAAAGAAATGGTAAATGGGCGCGGATTGGGGCGCGACGCATCATCTGTCCCTCCGTAGTTGTGAGGCCTGATTACTGGCGCCATTTACGGCGGCTTCTACTTGGCGCTGTTATGAGCGCACTGTGCCGTTATAGCTCGGCATTATGTTGGGGGGCCGCTGACGTGTAATATAGCTGATTATATCGCCTGGCTGGAGAGAGTTTACTTTCTGGCGCTGCACTCACTGGCAACATCATTTATTAGCTGTGATAACTTTTTGTAAACTGTTAATAATGACTCTATTAACTAAAATCGACACGTTATCATACAGCGCTCTGCTTTACCACCGCCTAATACAGAGGGATTTATGGCAGCGGCGTATTCTTAGAAATCTATGAAAACCTTTCTTTGTTGTCCATAGCAACCAATCACAACGCTGCTGTCATTTTACAAGAGCAGTTTAGAAAACGAAAGCTGAGCTTTGATTGGTTGCTAAGGGCAACATTTTTAATAAAGGAGCTCTATGAAACTATTGCTCATAGCAACCAATCGCAGCACAGCTTTCATTTTTTCAAGAGCAGAATATGACATGAAAGCTGTGCTGTGATTGGTTGCTATGGGTGTCAGACATTTTCTTGGAGAACGTTTTGTAAATTTCTCACACTTGTCATCATTTGTGAAAACTGTTGCCCATAGCGACCAATCAGAGCTCAGAAGAATCCCGGCTGAGAACCCCTTTTAAATAAGAGGATAGACGTGATAGTTGTCACCCAGCTTTTCCAGACTGAGACAGACGATGGCTGAAGTATTTCCACCATTCCAGTGACCTGGAGGAATAGACATAGTTTATGTTAGAGGATTAATGGCGACGGTGAGTGACTGGGACGTGTTGCGGCACACACACGTGTCTACAGAGACATGTGAAGGAAATGAAGCAAGCGTTAAAGGCGCAGGCACGCACTCTGCTTGGCGGCTGATCAGAGACCCGGACTGTCCCAGAACAGAGACCTCTCTATGCTGGCTGCTGATGGAAGGCGAGCAGGAATGGCAGCCACTCTGCGGAGAAGGGGCAGGTGGGAAACAGATGGAGCCACCAGCATTCCTCCCGCCTGGCCCGACTCCTGCCATTCCTAACCCATGTGGGAGTCATTACCCCAAATTCCTGCATCTAGCGGAGGGACCGGTACAGTCCTGTCATCAGCAAAGCGGGGTAGAGTCAAAAGAAGCAAAAACAGCATACAGCCCTCTCTGGGGCGCTGCGTGACGACCGGCGACCACTACTACTATAAGGCTAAGTGCCCACGTTGCAGAAATGCAGCGGAATTGTCCGCCACTCCCCGCCGCCGTTAAAACGCATGTGGAATTCGCATGCGTTTTCCCACAAAACACTAGCGTTTGTAGCTAGCAGAATGGCAGGGCTTGTCCAAGCGATTTGAAGCATCGCTTAAAAAGGTGATTGACAGGTTGGTCACACACAAGCATAGGGCTTGACAAGTGTGACCAACTTTTTACTATTGAAGCTGCCTGTGCAGCATCAGTAGCAAAATATCAAATGTAAAAAAATAATACCTCTGATGACGTAGAGGTCTCGCGACCATGACGTCATCTGAGGTGATTCTTGCAATGCATCCCTGGGAACGCAACTTGGTGGCAGTGCCGCTGAGGGTCGGGAGGACTCCGGGGGCCGACAGAGGGTAAGTATATCCCTATTTTTTTTCTGTCAGCCCCCGGAGTCCTTCCGGCCCTCAGCGGCGCTGCCGGCAAGTTCCGTTCCCAGGGATGCATTGCGAGAATCACCTCTGATGACGTAGAGGTCTCGCGACCATGACGTCATCTGAGGTGATTCTCGCAATGCATCCCTGGGAAAGGAACTTGGTGGCAGTGCCGCTGAGGGCCGGGAGGACTCCGGGGGCCGACAGAGGGTAAGTATATCCCTATTTTTTTTTCAATTCTATTTTTTACAGGAATATGGTACCCAGGGCATGGAATCTCCTCTCCTCCAGACCCTGGGTACCATCCGCACATGAAGCGCTCACTTTACCCATGGTGTAAATAGCCACATGCGTAAAGTGAGCATTTCAATGCAATCCTATGGCGGCGGAATCGCCGCGATTCCGCAAAATTATTGAACATGCAGCGGATTTTACCGTGATGCAATTCCGCAGCTGAAAAATCCGCAGCATGGGCACAGCAACTGCGGAATCCCAAAGGATTGCATGGGGATGCGTTTTGTTAGCATTTTTTAAGCGTTTCCACTGCGGCAAAAACGCGGCGGAAACGCTTAAAAAACACAACGTGGGCACACAGCCTAAGACTGAGGGCACACAAAGCCAGAAGTGGAATCAGCGGGAAGGAGAAGGCCTTCCTATAGATTTCCAAAAAAACTGCATGTGTGATTTCAGCCTTAAGAGTTTATTTATACTGCGCCGCTTCCCCCCCCCCCAAAAAAAAAAACCACAGGAAAAAGCGCTTCAAGGTTTCAAAATCGCTAGTTTGGAGAAGAGAAAGCACATGTCACTTCTCTGAAGCGGTTCCTGGCGGAAAACGCCCTAAACAAGGCAGCATCCAATCAAAAGGCTGCAAAAAACAGACAAAAAAACTCTCTAGGGCTCTAGAGTTATTGGAGGAGTTTTTGAAGCAAAAACAGGCTATGTTCACACATTGCTTTCTTTGTTGCATTTTTTTTTCTACAGCAAAACCTGCTCTCCTGGCAGTGAAGAAGCTACTTACAAAAAGCAGGTTGTGCTGTGTTTTTTTTTTTTGCTGCATTTCTCTTGTCTCTTGTGCAGATTGATAAACTTTAGTGGCTGCAGATTTTCTCTGCAGCGTTTGCATGAGATTTGGTACTGTAACATGTTACACATCTTCATCCTTGAATATCCAGATAGAAATTCTGCTGCATATCTGACCCTAAGAGCATGTTCACATGGAGTTTTTGCTTGGAGGTGGAAAAAAGTAATAAGCAATCCAATGCATAAAATGCATTATTTGAGATGAGGAGGGAAATTTGGAGATTTTTTTCTTTCTTTTCCTGATGTTCTTTTTACCACACTGTGTTTTGCAGCCTTTTGTCATGACAGTGTCAAGCTTGGAGCAGATTCCACAAGGAAGAAGTGACGCCGTTGCTATTTTTCATCCCCACAGTAATTCCGAAACCTTGCTGAACTCGATGTACGCAAAGCAAAGGGATTTTTCTATTGAAATGAATAGAAAAGGATTCAAAGCATAGATGGATCCATAATAATAATAATAATAATAATCTTTATTTATATAGCGCCAACATATTCCGCAGCGCTTTACAGTTGAACAGTGTCAAACACAACTGTCATAAGTAACAACGCTAACAATACAATAATTAAAGCGAAATAAGACGCCCCTGCTCGTGGGAGCTTACAATCTACAATGAGGTGGAGGAGATACAGAGTACAGGTGTGTATTTACAGTGATGTATTTACAATGATGGTCCAGCCATCTTCAGGGGGTGGGGGATAGATGGAGATAGTGAATGGGCTACACACAAGCATAAAATGACTTTGATTACTGAATGTGATAGGCCGCTCTGAACAAATGTGTTTTGAGTGAGCGCCTAAAACTATGCAAAATGTGGATGGTCCTAATATCTTGGGGTAGAGCATTCCAGAGGATTGGCGCAGCACGGGAGAAGTCTTGGAGTCGGGAGTGGGAGGTACGGATTAGGGCAGAGGTTAGTCGAAAGTCATTTGCAGAGCGCAGTGGTCGGTTAGGCCGATAGACAGAAATGAGGGAGGAGATGTAAGGGTGTGCCGCACTGTGGATAGCTTTGTGGGTGAGAACAAGTACTTTGAATTGGATCCTGTAATGAATGGGCAGCCATAGTAACGACTGGCGAAGAGCGGATGCGTCCGAGAAACGATTAGCCAGATGGACAATCCTGGCTGCTGCATTAAGGATGGACTGGAGAGGGGAGAGTCGAGTGAGGGGGAGGCCAATTAATAGAGCATTACAGTAGTCCAGGCGGGAGTGGATCAGGGCGACAGTGAGGGTTTTTGTTGTTTCCATGGTGAGAAAAGGGCGGATTCTAGAGATGTTCTTTAGGTGTAAGCGGCATGAGTGGGCAAGAGATTGTATATGGGAGGTGAAGGAGAGATCGGAGTCAAACATAACACCCAGACAGCGCGCCTGCTGTCGGGGTGTTATTATGGTGCCACCCATGGAGAGGGAAATGTCAGATTTAGGGAGGTTAGTTGATGGCGGGAGCAGAAGAAGTTCAGTTTTGGAGAGGTTGAGTTTCAGATAGAGAGCAGACATGATGTTGGAGACTGCAGACAGACAGTCAGTGGCGTTCTGTAGTACAGCGGGGGTAAGGTCATGGGATGATGTGTACAGTTGTGTGTCATCAGCATAAAGATGGTACTGAAAGCCAAATCTGCTGATGGTCTGTCCAATTGGGGCCGTGTAGAGAGAGAAGAGAAGGGGGCCAAGGACTGAGCCCTGAGGTACCCCGACAGTGAGAGGAAGAGGAGATGAAGTGGAGCCAGAGAACAGAACACTGAAGGAGCGGTCAGAAAGATAGGAGGAGAACCAAGTGAGAGCAGTGTCCTTAATGCCTAGTGACTGGAGCCTAGAGAGTAGGAGAGGGTGGTCAACAGTGTCGAAAGCTGCAGAAAGGTCGAGAAGAATGAGCAGAGAGTGGTCACCGTTACGTTTTGCTGTCAGAAGGTCATTGGTCACTTTGATGAGTGCAGTTTCTGTCGAATGTAGGGGGCGGAAACCGGACTGTGAAGGGTCTAGGAGGGAGTGAGTGGAGAGGTAACGGGTAAGGCGGGAGTATATCAGGCGCTCCAAGAGTTTAGAGATGAAGGGGAGATTGGAGACTGGTCTGTAGTTGTTTGTGCAGGATGGGTCAAGGGTGGGTTTCTTTAGTAATGGAGTAATGATAGAGTGTTTGAAGGAGGAGGGGAAAATGCCAGAGGAGAGGGAGAGATTAAAGATTGTAGTTAGGTGAGTTGTGACGATTGGAGAGAGAGACTGGAGGAGATGTGAGGGAATGGGGTCGGTTGTGCATGTAGTCGGACGAGAAGAGGAGAGGAGTCTGGAGACTTCTTCTTCTGTGATGGGATCGAATGTGGAGAGTGAGCCAGGGGAAATGCAGGGAGGGATGGGAGTCACTGAACTTGGTGATTGGGAGCGGATTTCCTGACAGATATTGTCTATTTCCTCTATAAAGTGGGAGCCATCAAAATTCTCCTAAAAATAAAACTTATCCGGAGGGTATGTGCACACAGCGGCATTTTCAAGTGGATATCGCCTGGAAGCTGCCTGAAAAAGCGCCGCAAAACCACTGCAAAAAGTGAACGTTTTGCACAGTAATGTTAAAACGACATTGCTCTGCATGTGTTACATTTTTTTTTTTTTTTTTTTACTTCTTTTGCCTTAAAAACCATGAAGTGATTAAAAGAACTTTCGTGTACATTCTTTGGAGTAGCTGCTCCCGATAAGACGCCGGCGGCGGAGCAACCACGAAAACTACAGCAAGTCCACCAGCGAAGCCAATTCAGGAAAAAGACCACCAATATTCACCCTACCCTGATCCGGCATCTTCTCTGGTACTCCGAAGCAGCCAGACCAGAGCACTGCGAATATCCTCAGCAGGTCATTATGTCGTGGGGGGGCTAGTAATAGTAAATGGCGTTCAGGATGCCAGCAAAATGGCTGTTTACGGTCAATTTGCTTCCCCCCAAAAAATGAAATAAAAAAGATCAGAAAGCCCTATGGACCCCAAAATAGTAACAATACAATCTACAACTTGTGCAACAAGAAATTACATAACTCTTTTGACACAAAAATTACATAAAAATAAATAAAAAAAAGTTACAGCTGCTGGAAGGCGAAGAAGAAAAAACAAGTGAAGAGGAGCCCACTTTGACACTGTCCTCCAAGGGCCCACGCTAACTCTGTCCCATGACAACACTTCCTGCCCTGTAATCAGACAGTTCACTCTTATCATTAGGACACTGGGTCTATTGGGGGGGGGGGCGTAAAAAAGAAAGCTGGCTTGTGATTGGTTCCTGTGATCATGGGGAAACAGGCAATGAAGCCTCAGTGAATCCACAGTTTTCATTCACAGTAAAGTGTTCTATCAATAAATGATAAGATCTATATTGATGTTTACGGCTTTATGGAATTTATACTTCATCTTATTAATAATAATATGAAAAAAACTCTCACCGGAAATTTCAATATCCAGTAGCCAAAAACTGGGTGAAGGCAGCCGCTTCATGAGCTGCAGGAATGAGACATTTTCTAAGGCTACATTACCACAATGAGGTTTTTTGTTGTTGCAGATTTTCTGCATCCATTAAGTAAGAGAAGTCATTTACATTTTTTTCAAAAATACGCATCATCAAAAACTCATCGATGAAATGTACGGTCTATTGGGCCCACCAGAGGATTTGATTCTGAGGGCCCACCTTTCTGTCCCACTCAAGGTTTGCACTATGAACTCTCCTGAAGAAGAAGCCAGGGCCCACCGGAGGTTTCTACGGTTCTCCGGTGGGCCAGTCCAACTCTGGTCTTAGCATTTCCTCTCTGCTTGCTATCAGTGAACGAGAGTATTGTTATTTCTATTCACAGGCTAAAAAAGCCAAAAAAGGGATCGTGTCCACGTGACATAGGATGGAGGGCTCATCACAGTCTATCAGAACTCTCACAGCAAGCAGAGATCTTGGAAACTATATGGACAAGTGAGAAATGTATTAACCACATAACGGATTGTCTAGACTAGATGCAACTGTAATAAACCCGCAGCTGCGAGAAGTTTTAGGTTTCTACAGGTTTTCAGCCTCCAGATGTAGACGAGAAAATTTGAATTATTTGACGGCAAGTTCAGATCTTGAAATGGCGAGAAAGTGAAACAAAGTAGAAAGTTGTAGAACTTTTGGGGTGTAAAGATTTGATCAGCCCCCAAAATTAGAGAAAAGTGAGAGCTGGAATCTGAATGATTGTTATGTGCAACTCCTCTTTATGGACCTTATTTTAACACATAGAGCCCTAAGATTGGGGTGGAGGAGGACAGGACCATCTCTATTCTACATCACAGTCCCCATCGCTCTGTCACAGCCACGTATGAGCGCAGACGCACACACTGTAATTATCAATCGCATACAATCACCAGAGCTGTAATTACTGCCATCGTCTATCTGAAAACATCGGCCCTTAAGGGGGAAGAACAGGACACGTTCCCAATGAAGAGACTTTGCCAGGTGTGGAAAAATGGTCATACTGTCACTTTAAGAATTAACAATACGATTACAAAACAAACATACGTGACATCAAAATTAGGAAATCTGAACCCACAGTGAGCAAATACTCTGATGTCAGGTGTCTTCCAATGCCTTCTCCATTCCTCACCGCAGCACAGAGAGTGTAAGCATGACACACACCGTGATGACTGATCGTCTCAGTTGTGTCATTTCTATTTAATCCATACAGGATGTTAATAGAATGACTCTTTGGGGCAAGTACAAGAAGTAACATTCATATTAACCCTTTTTAGCCACAAACGTATCAATTTTCAATGTGATTATTCGGACGATCGTGAACGATTCATACAAAAAGAAATGAAGAAATGTCTTTGAAATTTACACACACAAGTTCTTGAGCCCCAATACAAATTTTTTTTTTTTATTTATTAATAGTGGTCTTCTCTCTTGGGCCAAAGGAACATTTTGTGCCCCCATAGACTCCAGGGCACATGTGCATCTGCACCCCCCATAGTTATGCCTTTACAATGGAGCAATATGCATTATAGACAAACGCTTAAAAGCAATTGCTTTGCGTTAATGGGTACTGGCTACTTATGAAGATGCCTTATCATCAAATAAAAGTGCACCCCACCAACACCTCACAAGTATTGCTATCCCAGATTAGGTTGACTAATTCTATTATTCCTGTTCCACTTTATAAAGTGCAAGTTCAGGCATTGAGGGGTTAATCGTGATCTTTTCACTAACCATTTCTTTGCCAGGAAAGTTGTTCATACAAATCTAAAAGGCCTCTCATGATGAACTTTTAGTGCCTTTTTGATGCTGCAGATTTTCTGCACCCATTAAGTAAAATAGGTTACTTGAATTTTTTCGAAAATACGCAGCGTAAGAAAAAGTCACCAAAAGGCTGGTTTCACACTAGCGTTTTTTAGCGCAGCGCATTGTGCGCATCCATGCGCATGCGCCATGCTCCCCTATGTTTAACATTGGGGCACATGGTCTAGCGTTTGCATGCATTTTTGTGTGCATGCGTTTTTTGTAGTGTGCGCCTAGGCACGCCAGATGCAACCTGTTGCATTTTTGGTCCGTCCAACCTGTGTAAAAAAAAAAAACACATGTGCACGGAATGCGCCAAAAAAAAAATCACATTACAGTCTATGAGAACGCAGGCGTGCGATGGACATGCGCTTAAAATCGCATGCGTTTTAAGAGTTAACAAGGCTACAAACTGGTTAAAACGCATACGCCTAAAAAAAGCAAAGGCGTGCAAAATGCATGATGCGTTTTTTGCATGCCTTTTGATTGTGCACGAAGCGCGGCGCTAAAAAACGCTAATGTGAAAGTAGCCAAAGCTTATCATGGGAGCACAGCAATTTTATGTAATTTTAACTATTAAGTGGCAGCTGCAGTCCTCCCAGTTATGTGCCACTCATTGATTTGGAATACGTCTTTAGCGAAAATAGTTAAGAGTCAAATCAGTAGCGCTACAAAAAGTTGCAGTGTAGCCAAAGCCATTAGTATGACATCATAACACATGTACAAAATTATTCATTTATTGGACATAAGGGGGTTAAAGATATAACAGTAACGCTGTGAGTGGAAACTCAGGGCACAAGAAGATGATCCCTCTTCACACACTGCTATACATGTGCCATGCACCATCCTAGCAGTCAATGGGTTAACTCTAGGGCCCTCTTCTTATCCTTCCACAGTTATAAAACTGAAAGTTACCCCTTCCCCATAGATACTTGCTTCCTGGCAATCAGCGAGTTAATGCTACTACCTCCATCTGTATAATGCAGTCCATTCCCTGGATATGGAGCTCCCTGGCAGGCAGTGAGTTAACCCAGGCCCTGCCTAATATATTGCCTTTACAATGTATAGTTATAACTCACAGGGTATGCTTCTTCTTGGCAATCCGTGGGGTAAAAAGCTCACCCCTTCCCTACCAGGGACCTTTCCCAGCACAGGGTTAATGTCCCTGCATTGATGCTGTACAATCCAGATTCCTGGCAGTGAAAGTGTTAACCCCCCTCCCCTGCAGCGCGCACGGGGTTAACGTTCTGCTGATACATTTTGTAACAGTTTCTCCTTTTCTTTTTTCCGGCCGTTAATTCAAATCAGATGTCCATTAACCCCTCCGCGCCCGCACCTCGCAGTTGCATCAGTTCCAGGATCGCTCCATACAGGGGGACTACTATCATTCAGTGACCTAGAGGGGGCAGCCCACCCTTAGGTGGGCAGCCAGGAGGAGGGGGCACTTACCATCCTGCCCAGAGGTCTCCAGGTGCTCAGTCAGGTCACATCCAAAGGCTCCTTTCCTTTTGATCTTCGTCTTGGCTCCCTTGTTCTTCATGAGTTGGTCCAGAGAGGAGCCCCCCTACCCCTCCCAGTGCAAATCACAAGTACTGTCTAGATAAAGCAGCAATGAGAGGGGTGAGGGAGCCCAGGGTGAGCTCAGCCAGCCAACATTGGGGATGTCCCAGCTCCTTCCAAGTCACTCCATGAAAATCCCAGCAGCTCTGGACAGGAGATCAGCTGTCACCCCAGGGTGGGGAGGAGGAGGAGGAGGGATGGAGACTGAGAGCTACAGGCTGAGCTTGGGATGGACAGAGGGGTCACATCCCGGGAGGCAAAGCTGCTGGTGGTGGTGGTGGCACCTTGGCATCTGGGTCCAGGGCACCATGTCCCAGGAGAAAGCCTCTTCTCCGGCTCAGTGGAAAGTCACAGGAGCTTGCACTCCAAGGTGCACCATGACCAGTCCCAGAGGCTGGAAATGACTCTTTTTGACCTGTCTTTTTTTTTTCCTTCTTCCTCCTTTTCTTACAAATCACTGGGTTATCCAGCTCAGGAAATGCTGTTAAGGAAATGAGGAAGGAGAAGGAGGGGGGGGATTGCTTGTTTTTTTGGCAGTGTGTGTGTGAGGGGTGGGGGGGATGTGGTGGTATGACAGGGGGGAGGGAGTCAGAGGAGTCCTGACATGCACCACCAGATAACGGGACAGCAAGGATTGTGCTGGAAGGAAATCTGTTCTCCAGCAACTTCCTCCCAGCCCAGAACTTGTCAGGGGAAGAAGGGCCATCCCAGCAGAGGAGTGGCGCTGGAGGGTCCGGGACATGGAGATGGGTCATTAGGGAGCTGTCACTTTAAGGGCTTGCTCACATTTGTGCTGTTGCGCATGCCCTCTGGTCGCATGATGGCAAGAACAAAAACAATCATGCGACTATTTTTAAAGCCAAACTGCAAACAAGGCACCTACAACTTGTGCTCAAACCTATAGGTAAAACCGGAACCAAAAATTCAAAAGTTTAGGTTTTCTTGACAGTCGTGACGCGGTGGGTCGCGAATCAAATCACAACTCTGTTTACAAACATGTGATGAGAGAACGCAATGCAGCCGAACTTAACGCCACCGTCAAGAGATGAAGCCAACATTAAAGTTTTGACTAAATAGATTTCATTGCGAAAAATCACAGCTGCAAAATATTTTGCAAATGTTTTGGTTGTGCGACAAGTGTATCCTAAGGGTGTGTGCACACGTTGCGGATTCTGCAGCGGATTTGGCCCTGTGGATCGGCAGCAGATTCTACTGCCGTGTACAGTACTATTAAAGTCAATGTAAAATCAAAAACGCAGTGCACGTCCTGCAGACAAATCCGCAGCATAAACGCTGCTTGTTCATTTCCGCAGCATGTCAATTCTTTGTGCAGATCCACAGCGTCTTGACATCTGCTCCAGTGAAGAAATCCAAAGGTGTCAAAACGCAGGGGAAATCCGCACAAAATCTGCACTAAATCCGCAGGTAAAACGCAGGACATTTTACCTGTGGATTTAGCCTAATCCGCAACGTGTGCACATATCCTTAGTCTTAAGGCTGCGTTCACACATCCGTTGTAAAAGTCCGTGCGCAGTCTGTTTTTTTCTTGTTGGACAGCTCACGGACCCATACACACATCCGTTTTAAATATAGATCCGCGTTTCCTATCCGTGAGAATCGGACGCAATAATCCACTCTGCAATAAAAGTCGGTGGGGATCCATGATTAAATCGAAGACAACATTTTTCTTTCAGCTTTCCATCTGTTTCGTCCTTTTTCTTCTAATATATTGCACAGATGGATGAAAAAAGTTCATTCCACCTCCAAGTTTTAAAAAAGGATGAGGAAAAAAAAGGCAGATGCAACACGAGCATTAAACGGAAGCAAAACAGATGATACATGAGAGAAAAACGATCACAGACAGTCTTTGATGTACGTGGATACGGATATGTGAATGTCGCTTTAGATTTATCTTATTGCCTCCAAAATTTGCTGAAATGGCGACAATTGGGGAGGAGGCAAAAAAAAAAAAATACTGTATTGTGATATTGTGTATTACTGCAGTAAGGGCTCATTCAGGCGACACTTTGACTCATATGAGTGCTAGCCATGCTCTTTATTCCTACGATAATCTATGTGCCAGGTCTTAGGTCCGATTTTATTTTCCTTGGATTGAGTGCTCTCCATGACAGCATGCAGATCAATCCCATATTGATTTGATTGTCCCAACAAACTCGACAATGCAAGACCACGGATTTGTGAAACATTGGATAGAACCAAGATGCCAGCCATGAGCTGTGTGATTTTCAATAGGAGAAGCTGCAGAAAACTCTTTTTTTTTCCCCATCTGAGAAAAACCTGATAAAAAATTAACCAAACTCTGATGACAAAAAAAAACTGACACTGACCAAACTTTAATGACACCGATCAAAAGCACTGATGAAACTCGGATAGTTTAGTTGTGAATGAGAAAGATCACTTAGGGTCCCGTTACACTAAAGACGCAGCAGCGATCCCGACAACGATGCGACCTGGTCAGGATCTCTGGTGCGTCGCTACATGATCGCTGGTGAGCTCTCAAACAGGCAGACACACCAGCGATCAGGACCAGCGAGGACGCTGGTAACCAAGGTAAATAGCAGGTAACTAAGCGCGCGCGTCCTTTTGTTACCTACTGTGTACCCTGGGTACCAGCATGCTCACACACGGGGAGCTTTTATCCAAGGTAAACAGCGGGTAACTAAAGGACGTGCGCGCTTAGTTACCCACTGTTTACCTTGGATGTCTGCTTACAGCGCTGGGAGCTCGCTGATCATTGCTCTCGCGCTGCCACACGCAGCGATGCGCGCTGGCCAGCGGGAGACCAACAATCAAAAAATGGCCCAGGACATTCGTGCATGATCAGCGATAGCCGGCGGGGGGGGGGGGGGGGGGCGGTCGCTGATGCGTGCCACACACAGCGAGATCGCTGATGCGTCACAAAATCGGTGACGCATCAGTGACCTTGTTAGTGATCTCGCTTAGTGTGCAGAACCACTTACCTGCGAAGGATAAAAATTGCAAATAGTTCAATTTGGCAACTTACGTTCCTAGATGGTAAAATGCACAACCTGCAAGCAAAATCCAGCCGGTCAGGATTATCTAGCAATAGTCACAAAACGACCACATAACTATGAGATTGTAATCTTCAGGTCGCGGTACCAACGTCGCCAGGTGGCCGTAGCCTTATCTCATGTCACCTTAGTCATTGGACGTGGTATTTAACACAAGTACCATGATCTCAGCTGCCAGTGGTCACAAATGTGCAGAACTTTGTACCCAAAAATATCATAAAGATTTTGCGAACCTGCACAAGTTGTTTAGTCGCGCCCCTTTAACGCATCTTTTTTTCTTTATAAAGTCTATGAATAACCCTTTAATGACCGAGCTGTGTCAGACAGTTTATAAACTAAAGAACGCCTAATGAGCACAGGATCAATCATGTAACTACTAGTAGTAATATAGAAAACAGCTCGGCCACTCCCAGCATTATATACACTGCCATCATTTAGCCTTCTATATATATGGATCCGTACGTGGGGCCTTGTATTCTTACCTGGGAACATTTGCATCAGAGAGGCAATGCAGACCTAATTCTTCTTACAGCTGAAGGGTTGTTACAGTTGTATCTGGCCGAGACAATCCTCTGTGAGCTAATGGACCACAGACTGCTACATTGTAACTGAAACAAACTATTAGGTCATGGGAGCGATCTGTGCTGCTCATGTGTAGGGACAAGCGGACCCGTGGATATTCGCATTCGTCGGGTTTGGTTTGGACATTGCAGCTTGACCCGAACATGACCCCAACCTGAACCCCGTAGAAGCCAATGGGGGCCTGAACTTGGGTGCTTTAAAATGGCTGTAAAACGGTTATGGTCAGAGCTAGGATGCTGAAAAAGGAAGAGAAATGGGGGTAGAGCAGGACATTTAGCACCTGAGTTTCATCATCAGAGATGCGCTGCGGCCACCATCGTCACCAGGCTGTTGGGGCACTCTGCACCAGGCTGTTGGGGCACTCTGCACCAGGCTGTTGGGGCACGCTGCACCAGGCTGTTGGGGCACGCTGCACCAGGCTGTTGGGGCACGCTGCACCAGGCTGTTGGGGCACTCTGCACCAGGCTGTTGGGGCACTCTGCACCAGGCTGTTGAGGCACTCTACACCAGGCTGTTGGGGCACGCTGCACCAGGCTGTTGGGGCACGCTGCACCAGGCTGTTAGGGCACGCTGCACCAAGCTGTTGGGGCACTCTGCACCAGGCTGTTAGGGCACGCTGCACCAAGCTGTTGGGGCACTCTGCACCAGGCTGTTAGGGCACGCTGCACCAGGCTGTTGGGGCACTCTGCACCAGGCTGTTGGGGCACTCTGCACCAGGCTGTTAGGGCACGCTGCACCAAGCTGTTGGGGCACTCTGCACCAGGCTGTTAGGGCACGCTGCACCAAGCTGTTGGGGCACTCTGCACCAGGCTGTTGGGGCACTCTGCACCAGGCTGTTGGGGCACTCTGCACCAGGCTGTTGAGGCACTCTACACCAGGCTGTTGGGGCACGCTGCACCAGGCTGTTGGGGCACGCTGCACCAGGCTGTTAGGGCACGCTGCACCAAGCTGTTGGGGCACTCTGCACCAGGCTGTTAGGGCACGCTGCACCAAGCTGTTGGGGCACTCTGCACCAGGCTGTTAGGGCACGCTGCACCAAGCTGTTGGGGCACTCTGCACCAGGCTGTTAGGGCACGCTGCACCAAGCTGTTGGGGCACTCTGCACCAGGCTGTTGGGGCACTCTGCACCAGGCTGTTGGGGCACTCTGCACCAGGCTGTTGAGGCACTCTACACCAGGCTGTTGGGGCACGCTGCACCAGGCTGTTGGGGCACGCTGCACCAGGCTGTTAGGGCACGCTGCACCAAGCTGTTGGGGCACTCTGCACCAGGCTGTTAGGGCACGCTGCACCAAGCTGTTGGGGCACTCTGCACCAAGCTGTTGGGGCACTCTGCACCAGGCTGTTAGGGCACGCTGCACCAAGCTGTTGGGGCACTCTGCACCAGGCTGTTGGGGCACTCTGCACCAGGCTGTTGGGGCACTCTGCACCAGGCTGTTGAGGCACTCTACACCAGGCTGTTGGGGCACGCTGCACCAGGCTGTTGGGGCACGCTGCACCAGGCTGTTAGGGCACGCTGCACCAAGCTGTTGGGGCACTCTGCACCAGGCTGTTAGGGCACGCTGCACCAAGCTGTTGGGGCACTCTGCACCAGGCTGTTAGGGCACGCTGCACCAAGCTGTTGGGGCACTCTGCACCAGGCTGTTAGGGCACGCTGCACCAGGCTGTTGGGGCACGCTGCACCAGGCTGTTGGGGCACTCTGCACCAGGATGTTGGGGCACTCTGCACCAGGCTGTTAGGGCACTCTGCACCAGACTGTTGGGGCACTCTGCACCAGGATGTTGGGGCACTCTGCACCAGGCTGTTAGGGCACTCTGCACCAGGCTGTTGGCGCACTCTGCACCAAACTGAATACTTGGCATGGCTGTGATGGCTCTGGAAGTGCCTACCGCCAAACAGCTTGTTTATTGGCTGCGCTGAAGCCTTTCACAAACATTTTTCGGCACTGAACCCAAACATTTCTGGAAAGAAGTGTGTGTTCAGAGTTCGGCACCGGACATTCGGTGTCTGGTACGAACCATGAACTTTACTATTTGGATTTAGATCAAAACATCCTACCCCTTTAAGGATTAGCACCCCTTTAACAGTGGGTGGAAAGTTCAGGTCATTTGCCTGTGGACACATGAACACACGGGGGCTGGCTTCATCTTCACTTTAGAGTCATTTCCCTGCTCACCAGGGTATTTGGCTGCAGTAGAAAGGGATGCAAATCTGAAATGTTGCGCACAGCTGCCGCTCCTATCTCCACACGTGTCACTGTCACGTCACACACAACCCCTCACACCCTGGGCAACAGTCGCCCGCTAGTCAGTGCTATCATAAAAACTAATTCTCTATGCGCTTTCTTCCTGCAGAGTTTATTCTTATAACCAGCAACCAGCTCATCTCTGCTGCAGTGTAAAGCATGGTGAAAAAAAAACAAAAAAACAGAACAATGTCCTAAGAGAAAAGACAGTGAGTTTGAATTCAGGATGCTCCATACCCCAAAAGTGAACATGTCTAAGCAAGAGTGGCAGAAAATAACCATAGTTTAACTGATCGGAGCTGCAGTGTAAAGTATGGTCACAGTAGAGCAGGAGTCTGGAGCCACTATTTATGAGTGCACTGTGAGGTAGCGCTGTCATTTACTTGGGGAATTCTCGCTAGGCAGCGAACAAAACCAGATCCGGCACGGATTTTCCATCAAATCAATACAGTCCTTGCGGTTTATTCACCACTATATTATGGCCCGATGCTATCGCATCGGGAGGATGCAATAGCATCACACCTCTTGCCATGTTAACCCTCAACACACACACTCCTCAACACACACTCCTCTCACCTTTCACCATCTCCACTCACTCTTTCACTCCACATACGACCCCTTCTCTCACTCCGTCTCTCATACTCACGCCGTCATCGCCGCTGCTCCACGATCCCCGACATCTTCCGCCGGCGTCCTGGATCCAGACGTTGTCCACGCCGGTGACATGTTCTTGCGGCGACGCCATCTTGAGTATCGTGAAATCCCGCGATACTCAAGATGGCGTCGCCGGAAGAACATGTCGCCGGCGTGGACGACGTCGGGATCCAAAATGGCGTCTGCGAAATCTCGCGAGTTTTCGCCGACGCTATTTTGGATCCCGACGTCGTCCTCGCCGGCGACATGTTCTTGCGGCGACGCCATCTTGAGTATCGCGGGATTTTGCCGATCCAAAATAGCGTCGCCGCAGGAACATGTCGCCGGCGTGGATGCCGTCGGGATCCAAAATGGCGCCGGCGAAATCTCTCGAGATTTCGCTGACGCCATTTTGGATCCCGACGTCCTCCACGCCGGCGACATGTTCTTGCGGCGACGCCATCTTGACTATCGCGGGATTTCGCCGATCCAAAATGGCGTCGCCGCAAGAACATGTCGCCAGCGTGGAGGACGTCTGGATCCAGGATGGCGCCGGCGGAAGAAGATGTCGGGGATCGTGGATCAGCGGCGATGACGGCGTGAGTATGAGAGACGGAGTGAGAGAAAGGGTCGTATGTGGAGTGAAAGAGTGAGTGGACGTGAGTGGAGATGGTGAAAGGTGAGAGGAGTGTGTGTGTTGAGGGTTAACATGGAAAGAGGTGTGCGGTGACGTCACCGGTTACAACTGGACGGAAGTTGTTACAACCGGAAGCTGCTTAGGGCATTTATTATTATAGATCATAACCCATCACAGCAACAGACAGTTCACTTAACAGCATAATCAGCATAGCGTCCATTACAGAGTTTCCCTCTGTTAGCAATGTCCTCTAGTCATATAGGCTATGCAGTATTCAATGTGCAGGCTTCCTAGCCCCAAGTTATCTCACCCACGTCCGGGTAACCTCACGGTTCCTTTATCATGCAGCCGACATTCATTCCCTCCAGGGAACTAATAGGTGCTGGCAGCCATTACCCACAGCCACTCCACACGTGCCGTCAGGCAGGAAGCTCCATCGCAGCGGGACCTTCCACACTGGACCAACCAGGTCCCTGCATTCACCACATGTGACCTACCCTGGCCACAATATATGGTCTATAGCCACACTCACTGGGTCACATGACTATGACCTCATCACAGGTCCTTCAGGCATTATCACACTCTTTACAACCGTGCTTTAAACACACCCCCTGGGTGGGTTTGTAGGTAACCAGGCCCCCCCAACTCTCTAGTTACCTCCCTCATATATTAACGCAGCACCTCAGCAATGTCCTTGCTGATCACACCTGCATAAGTCTCCATCTCAAAGCCACCCACTTTGAGATACATAACGGCCACTCAACACTCTGCCATTCATCCCTTCTCCTGGGACCTCCACACAGCGCCCCCTAGCGGACACAGTGGTTACTACAACACATACCTCCCCCCTCTGTTCAAACTTGTGGGGTTGAACACACAACATTACATCAGGCTCTCGAGACCGGGCACTCATTACACCTTGCCCCACAGGTCGAGAGAACCTTTTCCATTTGTCATACGGCCTCCTCTCTATGTTAGGCCTCCCCCACCCCCAGCGGTCAGAATATCGGTCCTGATCTTTGACCCTCCAGTTACAGTCTGTCTGCATCATCAGACACTGTCTAGTCACCACCTTCGTCTCTCTATTTGTTCCGTTCCCCGACCAGCTCCCCCGGTTGGTACGGTCATCCGTCTTACTTGAGTCTACTGTCTGGCCTGAGTCTGACCCACTCCGCGTCTCAAAGGAACTAATGTCTCTCAGCCTCGTATGGCCCGTCGAACTGCCACTCACTGACATTCTTCGGCCACCTGCCCTGTCACTTCTTGGTGGAACCCTTTGGGTCCTTACATCTTGTTGGGTTGGAGGAGGCCGCCACCTGGTATTCCGTACTTCTTCATTAATTCGCCGGCGGTCCAGCCTCAACTGCTCAATTTCTTGCAGGTACCCCACTCGATACTCCACGAGCATTCAAAAGTCTCTCAGGCTCTCCACGGAACCAACCACCATGATGGGAATCCTACCCACTTCACTGGATATCTGGTCTTCATCATCAGGAGGGATCCTCACCCTCACCACACCGGAGATATTCACAAGGTCTTGCATTACCTTCCCGGATCTTCGAATGATTCTTCCAATCAGAGCTTTGGTTACCGGAACCACATCTTTGCGCAAACCCAGCCGATCCATAGCCTCCCTTGCTAACTCTAGGCATCGAGCAGCCTTCATATTACTGCGCCTGACCAGCTGTTTGGCGTGGAGACATTGTAGATGCATCTCTTTCAGGACAGCTACTCGGTTTGATGTATCTTCTCTGGCTGATACTATCACCAACTGCCGAATCTCAGGTGCCTGTTATGAATGGGTCACCGAAGAGAAAAAAGCAAAACAAGCTAAGTCACAGAAAACCAGAGAGGTTGGTAACTATGCAGATTGCAGTTCCCTGATCCTACCACACAACTAGCAGCAGCCGTGGAGCGTACCTATGATGTTCCTAGACACTTCGTCACAGCCGAAGGACTAAATAAGCCTGAAGCAAGTAAAGGGGAAAACTAACTGCCCCAGAGCAGACCCCAAAAGAATAGATAGCCCCCACACATGTATTGACGGTGAAACAAGATGAAGGCACAAACACAGGCAGGAAAATAGGCTGAGCAAACGATGGGGCCCAAACTAACTAGAAAGGAAGGAAAGGAAAGACACTGTCTGCAACCTGCAAAAAACCCTACAAAAATAAGCAAATTGGCAAAATACTGATAAATAAGAGTGGAAATTCAGCACAGCCCCCAGCCGGGGCTGGCTGACCACACAAAAAACTGAATAGACCAACAAAATCAAGTGTGAACATTAGCAGAAAAACTTAGCTTTAGATGACTGGAACAGAGCTGAAAACCAAGAGATGACAAGCCAGAAGGAATCACCAGCAACTGAATAGGGCGTCGGCTGTCTAAAATCCAATCTGAGACTCCAGAGGTCCAATCGTCATCCTCATTCTCAGGTGGCAGATCTCCACCGATCAAATCAGCCTCACTACCTCCTGTTACCACCAGAGGGAGTCTGGAAGGAGAACTCACAACTGGTGAACCAGAGAATGAACTCACAACAGGAGCCCAGTGCACCTTACACGCTTTCACTGCCACTTTGAAAGCCTCATGCACACCTTCCTCAGCACAGGCCTCTTGCATGTCTTCTGGTACATCTATCACCAACTGGAAGGTCGTGGCCTTGCTCTCTTCCTGGACCGAAGGCTCTAGCTTTACCACGGACACTTCCCTCACTACCGTTGACCCGACCGGGTGATTGTCTTCTTCAGTTCTTTGCACACCAACTACAGGAGATCTCTTCACAACCCTCTGCCAAGATGGGTACCGGCAGTTCCATCTTGTTATCACTCGGACCCGGCCGCTCTACTTCTCTATCCAAGCTCTTCTCCCACAGAAGACCTTTTACTACTCCTCTGAGTTCTTCCATCTCTTCCCTAAGGGTCTTGTTCACATTTTGCCACATTGACAGGTGACCTCTGAGCTCCAAGACTTCTTTCTCAAGCCCTTCCACATCCTCTCTTAAGGTGTTGTTCGCGCTGTGCCACGTTGACAGGTGACCTCTGAGCTTCAGGACTTCTTCCTCGAGCTGCTCCACTCTGTGCTCGGCCGTTTGTCTCATCACTCTTTCTAGTTCGAGATGTTCCTTCACTGTCTCTTTTATTAACTGTATCTCCTGCTCTTGTTGTCTTTTGGCCAGCATGTGTTGCACCATTATTTCTTTAATTATATCGTCAAAGGGCACCCTAGGGTCAGTCCCGTTAGTCGAGCCCCCGTTACCCTCTGACCGTGTTTCTACTTCCGTTATCTTCTCGATCAGGTTACCATCAGTCCTGTCACGAGTTTCAGTCAGCACAGAACTAGATTCTGTCCTAGTGGTGGCTACTGGCAACAACACGTCACAGTCACACCACACCGTACGGTGAACTCCCAAGGCACTCTCTATCCGTGTGTCAGCTCTGCTCTTTTTGTTTACCACACCCTTCTCATTCATACTGTGGTACCCTTCACGTGACGTCAGGTCAGTAAATTCGTCTGACGCCATTCTTTCTCCGGTCGTCCCTACGTCTGGCCTGTTCACGTTAGGGGGCGTCAGCGTCTCAGTGTCTGCTAGCCCCACAGTAGAAACATCTCTATCCTCCTGCCCCACATCATCAAATATGACAAAGTCCCGGCGTCTCTCAAAGGTATGCACTAAGTTTGGTGGCATACTACCACCTTGGCACTCCCCCTTTGTCATCTCAATCAGGAGTCTGTCCACCTTATAATTCAAAATGACCCCGTGGACGCAGCGAACTCTGAAGTTTTTCTCGGTCAGAGATAAAATGAGCGGAGTTCATGTCAGAGTCACCTGACTCTTTGAGTCCAGCTTACCAGGGACTCCGTCCTGGTACAGCATCACGGTACAGACCTGCGGCCTATCGTTCCTATCCGGAAAGGATATCCCACATTCTGACCAAGACATACACACACACTGTGGTACTCCAGATATACCCACTGAGTCACCCAGTGCTGTTATTTCTTCAAACTTGGCCCCTTTCTGGACCACCACCCCACTTTGGGTTGCCGCCCCCTCCCGGGACTCCACCTCTTTTTGGGTAACCACCCTGATTTGGGTCACCGCCCCCTTCTGGGTCTCCACCCCCTTTTGGGATCTCCCCATGTCCGTTATACCGGTCTTCTCAGACCACAGTTCACACAACACAGTTTATGTCTTAACGATACCACACAAGTCCTTGTTGGCACCACCACAGCTCCTGCTGTCACCGATCACCGACACCACACCAGTTCCTTCTGGTGCTGCCACAGCTCCTGCTGCACCATCTTCGTGGACCCGCCGATCCACCGGAAGCTGCTTGTCCCCTTCGTAACCCTGCCGAGTTACCAGAAGCCACTTGTCCCCTTCGTGACTCCCACTGAGCCACCGCAGGCTGAGTTGAGAAAAGAAGAAAAAAAAACACCACAAAAAAAAACTCACGTGTCTTGTCTGTGTGCTATTCAGGACGTACCGTCTCCGCCTGAGACCATCCAACACACAGGGCGCACCAGGTGCTATTCAGGGAGCCTACCCTCCTCCCAGGGTTTCCCAAAACACCGGCCTCACCAGGTCCAGGGGCTCAGCGGGTGCTCTTCAGGACATCCGTCTCCACCTGAGACTGCCCAACACTCACGCCTCACCAGGTCCAAGGTCATACCACGTGCTCCAGGGATCCTCCCAAAACTGACCCTCCAGGACTTTGCTCACTGAACCCTCCAGGAACACAGTCTTTCCCACTGACCCAGGTCAGTACCACACGAACACCAGCCCATTACCTGTGTCGCCTACACAGGTCCTCGGTTACCTCTTATCTGCAGAGGCACCCTACAGCAATCCATAGTCTCTTTCTCACTGACCTCGGTCAGTACAACACGGTTTTCACGACCGTCACCTGCTGGCCGCGCAGGTTCAAGGACCCCTCTACCGCAGAGGTATCCTAGCAAACACCAGTCTCTTTTTCCCCTGAGAAACGGCCGCACTGGGCTCACCGATCCGGACAGTGCTTTATTCACTCGGCCGCCCCACGGTTCCAGAATCACAGCCGCACAGTGGCTTCCCCAACCGTCAGCCGTCCTGGCTCAGCGTTGTCAGCACTGCAACATACTCCTTTGGAAACCGTTGCCCTTAGCAACCGAAACTTTGCAGTCCTCTTCCGTTGCTCCCAGCAACAAGGCTACAACATTGCCCATAGCTTTCTCCACCAAATGTGAGGTAGCGCTGTCATTTACTTGGGGAATTCTCGCTAGGCAGCGAACAAAACCAGATCCGACACAGGTTTTTCCATCAAATCAATACAGTCCTTACAGTTTATTCACCATCATAACCCATCACAGCAACAGACAGTTCACTTAACAGCACAATCAGCATAGCGTCCGTTACAGAGTTTCCCTCTGTTAGCAATGTCCTCTAGTCATATAGGCTATGCAGTATTCAATGTGCAGGCTTCCTAGCCCCAAGTTATATCACCCACGTCCGGGTAACCTCACGGTTCCTTTATCATGCAGCCGACATTCATTCCCTCCAGAGAACTAACAGGTGCTGGCAGCCATTACCCACAGCCACTCCACACATGCTGTCAGGCAGGAAGCTCCATCGCAGGAGGACCTTCCACACTGGACCAACCAGGTCCCAGCATTCACCACATGTGACCTACCCTGGCCACATTATATGGTTCATAGCCACGCCCACCGGGTCACGTGACTATGACCTCATCACAGGTCCTTCAGGCATTTTCACACTCTTTACAACCGTGCTTTAAACACACCCCCTGGGTGGGTTTGTAGGTAACCAGGCCCCCCCAACTCTCTAGTTACCTGGAGACTTCTCCCTCATATATTAACGCAGCACCTCAGCAATGTCATTGCTGATCACACCTATAAGCCTCCATCTCAAAGCCACCCACTTTGAGATACATAACGGCCAATCAACACTCTGCTATTCATCCCTTCTCCTGGGACCTCCACACAGCGCCCCCTAGCGGACACAGTGGCTGCTACACCACAGCACTCACTGGATTTAACTCTTGGGATATTTTCTACCTGTGACACTGTATATTATCTAAAGGGGCCCTCTTTTCCTTTGCCCTGGGGCACTGTTAATAGAGACAGTTTCACCCTGGAATACTCAGCCAATGGTGCCCTTCTTTTTGGGGCACTGTGCACAGGACACTTTATGGGGTACTGTTTACGAGAGCTAGAACCCATTGTCTGTGGGGGGCACTATTTGCATGTGGCGTTGTTGACAGACAGTCTGACCCTGGAGTACTGTGTGCATGGTGCTTCTTCACCGTTCAGCACTGTTCATGGGGCACGTTGTGTCATTATGTGGCTGTGCCCAGGATTTACAATAGGTACGGAAAGCATTCAGACCCCTTTAAATTTTTCACTCTTTGTTTCATTGCAGCCATTTGGTAAACTCAAAAAAGTTCATTTTTTTCTCATTTTCTCATTAATGTCCACTCTGCACCCCATCTTGAACAAAAAAAAACAGAAATGTAGAAATTTTTGCAAATCTATTAATAAAGAAAAACTGAAATATCACATGGTCATAAGTATTCAGCCCCTTTGCTCAGACACTCATATGTAAGTCACATGCTGTCCATTTCCTTGTGATCCTCCTTGAGATGGTTCTACTCCTTCATTGGAGTCCAGCTGTGTGTAATTACACTGATAGGACTTGATTTGTGAAGGCGCACACCTGTCTATATAAGACCTCACAGCTCACAGTGCATGTCAGACCAAATGAAAATCATGAGGTCAAAGGAACTGGCCAAGGAGCTCAGAGACAGAATTGTGGCAAGGCACAGATCTGGCCAAGGCTACAAAAGAATTTCTGCAGTACTCAAGGTTCCTAAGAGCACAGTGGCCTCCATAATCCTTAAATGAAAGAAGTTTGGGACCACCAGAAGTCTTCCTAGACCTGGCTGTCCAGTTGTAGGGGATTGGAATGGAACACTCCTTTAAATGTCTTCTCCCCTTTAAGAGCTTTAATGTAAATATGTTATTAATGTCATTATCCTATTAGGTCTTGGTGCTGCTACACGGCTGTGTATTACCAACTGTCTTTTTGGTACTGCCACAATTATGTGTTACCAAACTGTAAGATATTATGCTTTGTTATGACTTTATATTGTATTGTATTTCTGTACAGATTAGGGTAAGATAGTGCTTCCTTTGGTAACAATAGAGGAGGGCACTTGTAGTATAGTGGCCTTAAACATGGGTAAGTGTAGTATTGGAACGGGCCACTAGATGGGGCATACTAGTGGGTCCTTGATAGATTTATTTATTAGGAAGTTCACTTAGGGTTTAAATGTAGGAGGTGCTGCAATGAGTTAAGTAAGCGTAGATTGTAGGAGTTAGTCAGAAGGGTGAGCACGCCCGACAGGTCCACAAGGGCTCTAAGCCCAGGACATCAAAGCAGCTACGCAACGTTGTTTAAGTGGAGAAGCATGGGCATAGTCAGACGGCTGGATAAGACCGGAGCACCCGGGGAAGTTACAGTTCACGTCAGCAGTAAGAAAGGAGAGGACACGTGGTCCCCATCAGTCGTACAGGGCGCAGAACATTCATGATGTGGCAGATCCTTAATAGGGCTGGAGCTGGCAAGTCCGGGGCGAAACAGACAAGCGGGATCCCCTATGTACTGAGGGCCTACCGAAGTGAAGCTGCAGTACCGTCAAAGGGGCTATTACCTCAGAATGTACGTGAGGGCGAAGAAAGTCAGAAAGGGAAAGAGCAGGAGGAATGCTGTGTAGACTGTGCTGAAACTGATGTGTCCGGGACCGTAACAGAAGAAAGTAAAAGCGTTGATTTTGCATCAGAGCCGGTATCTGTGTCTGTTATTTCATCTTCATGCACTGGAATCAAGTGTGCAGGAGCTGAGTCGCACCACAGTGGAATCTCTGACCGTGGACCAGCAGCTAGAACAGGTACACCGATATATGCTGAAAGTTTTCCTGTGGGAGGAGTTTAGGACACCAGAGCCCCGGTATCCTCGTCTACGACTACCATCCTGCCACCCTCTTACACAGTCAAACTGAGCAATCGTGGGAGAAGAGCCTTGGTGAGACAGGTAAAGAAGAACCCCAAGATCACTGTGGCTGAGCTCCACAGATGCAGTAGGGAGATGGGAGAAAGTTCCACAAAGTCAACTATCACTGCAGCCCTCCACCAGTCGGGCCTTTATGGCAGAGTGGCCTGACGGAAGAATCTCCTCAGTGCGAGACATGTGGAAGCCTGCATAGAGATTGCTAAAAACACATGAAGGACTCCCAGACTATGAGAAATAAGATTCTCTGGTCTGATGAGATGAAGATAAACCTTTATGGTGATAATTCTAAGTGGTATGTGTGGAGAAAACCAGGCACTGCTCATCACCTGCCCAATACAATCCCAACAGTGAAACATGGTGGAGGCAGCATCATGCTATGGGGGTGGTTTTCAGCTGCAGGGACAGGATGACTGGTTGCAAATGAAGAAAACATGAATGTGGCCAAGTACAGAGGTATCTGGATGAAAACCTCTTCCAGCGTGCTCTGGATCTCAGACTTGGCCAATGGTTCACCTTCCAACAAGACAATGACCCTATGCACACAGCTAAAATAACAAAGGAGTGGCTTCAGAACAACTCTGTGACCAATCTTGACTGGCCCAGCCAGAGCCCTGACCTAAACCCAATTGAGCATCTCTGGAGAGACCTAATATCACGCTGTTGCGATGCAAGTAGGTGGAGGCTCCACCAGGTGGCAGTAAAGTGGAAGCAGGACTGCATCTAAACAGAGCTGAACTGCAGTGCAGCAGCAAGACTACCACATTTGGCAACAGAATAGTCAAACAAGCCGGGTCAAAACCTAGACTATAGCGCAGTACAGAGGAATAAGAAAACTCAGAGTCAGGGACAAGCCAGAGGGTCAGTAACCGTCAGGAGCGGATAAGCCAAAATACCAAAGACAGAAGCAGGTCAGGATAGAAGCCAAAGCAGAACCAGGGAGTCAGCACACTAAAGGGGAACACAGAGTCAGGACAGGAAAAGGGGAAAACAGAGACACGGGTTCAGAGAGCAAACGCAACAGGACTAATCTGAGCAATCAGAGTCAGCTACAGCAGCCCTAAGCAAGACTATAACTGACATCGCCAGCAGGAAGTAGCAGCGATAAATAGCCAAACCTGAACCCAGACTGAGGATGAGAAAGGTTAACACCTTCATGACCAGACTGGGAAAAAGGAAAAACAGGACTCAGACCCTGGTCTGGATCATGACACCTGAGAATGGCTGTCCACCAATGTTTACCATCCGACCTGACAGAACTGGAGAGGATCTGCAAGGAAGAATGGCCGAGGATCCCCAAATCCAGGGGTGAAAAACTTGTGGCATCATTCCCAAGACGACTCATGGCTGTACTAGCTCAAAGGGTGCTTCTCCTCAATACTGAGCAAAGGGTCTGAATACTTATGATCGTGTGAGATTTCAGTTTTTCTTTTTTAAAAACTTTGCAAACATTTCTACATTTCTGGGTTTTTTTCAGTCAAGATGGGGTGCAGAGTGTACATTAATGAGAAAAAAATTAACTTTTTGAATTTACCAAATTGCTGCAATGAAACAAAGAGTGAAAAATGTAAAGGGGTCTGAATACTTTCCGTAATTAATGGAAGTGATGGGATCCAAAACCACAGAAGCAGAGAAAGGAACAGAGACGACGCTGAGCAGAGAAGACTACGAGAGCAACAAATCATCATGGTCGATCCCTACGACCCTAATCCTGTAGAGGTGAGAGGAAGGAGAGATCATCTAGCTCAGTGGGTTATTTTTATGTGATATGTGGGGGTCCGCAGCTTCCAATCAGCTGATATCCGCTCTGGAGTATGGAACCGGAACAGCACAGCTCCGTACACTGTGCACTGACCGTTCTCAGGGATCGGGGGGCTTTTCTCACATCAAATGGCTTTGGGGGTTATAAATAATCTAGCGATACAGAATGTGTTCCTGGGGAGAAAGATTGAATGTGATGGGGCTTTGTCTTTTTTTCATCTTATGTAACTATATAAATAAGATATCACAACTATCGCCCCCTATTGGGACAACTGAGGGTTGCACTTCAGGCTTCATTTAAATTTTACTTCTTCAATATGACACCTCCACCAAGAGATGCTCAGGCCAAGAAAACCTCCATGGGTTGAGACATTTTCGAGATTCCTCATACGTGGAGACATCTCTTTCTATTTCTGTCTCTCCCTCTTTTGTTTGCCCGGCCGAGTAGAAGCCGTTTCCTGTCTAGAAATCTCTGCACTCCGAAGCAACCTGCCAGGCGCCTCTCTCTGCCGAAAGAGAGGAAAGCGCTCCCCTATAAATAGACAGCTGAGATATCAAGCTTTCCTGATACGGACAGTTTGTTATGACATCACCTGTGCACATTAGCGGCCCGTTACTTCTAAAGGAGCAGGTACAGAAGCCCCTGTAAGGAATCTGATCCTTGAACTCTCCTGGATGGTTTGGGTCACCAGGGTCTCTGGTCACTGAAATCAATCTCAAACACCAGTGATAATTAGTTTGTCAGGTGAGCACAATTAAAGGAAAATGACATAAGTAGGATGTTCCACATTTCTAAACTGTGAGAGGTTTCATGCAAAATAAGAAAGAAAAGGATCTCTCTGCTGCCGAAGGGCATCACATAGTGCAATGTCTTGGATAAGGTAAGAAAACATTAGATCCAAGTGTGATCTTCGTACTGCAAAAAAGATTTGCCGCTAATAAGGAGTACAGATGGGTCCGTGCAGATAAAGGCATAATGAGGAAGGTTCCTGCAGATAAAGGCATAAACAAGAAGGTTTCTACCAGACAAATTCATCGGATTAAGAAAGTAGCTGCTAAAATACCATTGTAAAGCAGCAAACAGGTATTTGAAGCAGCTGGTACATCTGGAGTGCCACGAACCTCAAGTTGTAGGATCTTCCAGAGGCTGCAATTATGCATAAACCTACTATTCGGCCACTTCTAAACAGCGCTTACAAGCAGAAATGGCTGCAGTGGCCCAGACAGACATGAAGACTAAGATGGGTGGTCCAGATGGATGGAGTAGTGGATGGTTGGTGGATGGCACCATGTCTCCACAAGACTGAGACATCAGCAAGGAAGTGGTGGAGTCATGTTTTGTGCCAGAATCATGGGGCCAGAGGTGAGAGATTCCCTTTAGGGTCCCTGAAGGAGTGAAAATGACCACAGCAAAGTGATAGAATTTCTGATGGATCACTTTCTTCCATGTAAGAGAAAGGAGAGCCTTACCACTCATAGCAAAATCAGCTCCATGCTGATAATGCCATATCTCATGCTACATGTAAACCTCTGAGCCATTGGCTGCTATGGGCATAAAAGTAGTGTAGTCACCATCCTCCCCTGACCTCAACCCTATTGAGAGACTTTGGATTATCCTCAAGCCAAAGACCTATGAGGGTGGAAGGCCGATTACATCAAAACAGCAGCTCTGGGGGGCGATTGTAACATCCTGCAAAGGAACTATCCAATAGCTCACTAGTTCAATGAATGCATAAATTGTGAAGGCAATGCCACAGAAGGCTCTGGTGTTACATGTAACCTGGCCTGTTAAGATGGTTCTGCTACAAAAAGCTTCTGATTTCAGTAAGGGCTCATACTCATCTGCTTTAAAAAAACGGTCAAGTTCAATCTGCTAAAACATTGGACTGCACTCAAGGTAATTTTAGTCAATTATTCCCTGCTTATATGCTATTTTTTTTTTCTCAGCTCAGATCGGACTAAGAAAAAAATAGTAGTATGCTGCGAGTGGCCATGTATATCGGACAAGACTCGCCAATGCAAGTCAAGGGGTGCACAACAAAAATCGCACTGCATACGGACCATGCGTGTGCCGTGGGATTTTTACACACCCAGCTCCTAGAAAACCTGACATTTCACCAGCAAAGTACAGTAAATTCACGGCGTGATCCCTTGTAATAGATTAGAAGAGATATAGAAAGAATAAAAAAAATGGCATGTGGTTCCCCAAATTTTTATTAACCAGCTGAGGGAAAGCTGACGGCTAAGGGTTGATGTTTATAGCCTGGGAAGGGGATAATAAGGTTCAATATATTTTATTGACGTTATAATTAACAATTGATGTTTCAACATACATCAAAATTAAATTCAGGTTGCACAACAGGTACAATCAACAAAATGTAAGTGTATAAACAAGCATATACTTATTTGGAAAGGGATCGTATAGTGCAACAAATAGTACTGAAATGGGAAGGGGATAATAAACATGTAGCTTCCCAGGCTATTAATATCAGTTCACAGCTGTATACTTAGCATTTACTGGCTATTAAAATGGTGGACCCCCCACAAAAAATGATGTGGTGTCCCCCCTATAAATAATAACCAGCAAAAGCTAGGCAGACAGTTGTGGGGTAATATTAATAGGCTAGGAAGCAGCCATGGATATTGGCCCCCTCCCAGACTAAGAAAATCAGCCCTCAGCCATCCCAGTAGTGGTGCATCCGTAAGATGGGCCAAATTAGGAGCTTAACCTTGCTCTTCCCACTTACCCTGGAGTGATGGTACAGTTGTGGCCAAAAGTATTGACACCCCTGCAATTTTGTCAGATAATACTCAGTTTCTTCCTGAAAATGATTGCAAACACAAATTCTTTGTTATTATTATCTTAATTTAATTTGTCTTAAATGAAAAAACACAAAAAGAATTGTCCTAAAGCCAAATCGGATATAATTCCAAACCAAACATAAAAAAGAGGGTGGACAAAAGTATTGGCACTGTTCGAAAAATCATGTGATGCTTCTCTAATTTGTGTAATTAACAGCACCTGTAACTTACCTGTGGCACCTAACAGGGGTTGGCAATAACTAAATCACACTTGCAGCCAGTTGACATGGATTAAAGTTGACTCAACCTCTGTCCTGTGTCCTTGTGTGTACCACATTGAGCCTGGAGAAAAGAAAGAAGACCAAAGAACTGTCTGAGGACTTGAGAAACCAAATTGTGAGGAAGCATGAGCAATCTCAAGGCTACAAGTCCATCTCCAAAGACCTGAATGTTCCTGTGTCTACCGTGCGCAGTGTCATCAAGAAGTTTAAAGCCCATGGCACTGTGGCTAACCTCCCTAGATGTGGACGGAAAAAAAAAATTGACAAGAGATTTCAACGCAAGATTGTGCGGATGTTGGATCAAGAACCTCGACTAACATCCAAACAAGTTCAAGCTGCCCTGCAGTCCGAGGGTACAACAGTGTCAACCCGTACTATCCGTCGGCGTCTGAATGAAAAGGGACTGTATGGTAGGAGACCCAGGAAGACCCCACTTCTTACCCCGAGACATAAAAAAGCCAGGCTGGAGTTTGCCAAAACTTACCTGAAAAGCCCAAAATGTTTTGGAAGACTGTTCTCTGGTCAGATGAGACAAAAGTAGAGCTTTTTGGGCAAAGGCATCAACATAGAGTTTACAGGAGAAAAAAAGGCATTCAAAGAAAAGAACACAGTCCCTACAGTCAAACATGGCGGAGGTTCCCTGATGTATTGGGGTTGCTTTGCTGCCTCTGGCACTGGACTGCTTGACCGTGTGCATGGCATTATGAAGTCTGAAGACTACCAACAAATTTTGCAGCATAATGTAGGGCCCAGTGTCAGAAAGCTGGGTCTCCCTCAGAGGTCATGGGTCTTCCAGCAGGACAATGACCCAAAACACACTTCAAAAAGCACTAGAAAATGGTTTGAGAGAAAGCACTGGAGACTTCTAAGCAATGAGTCCAGACCTGAATCCCATAGAACACCTGTGGAGAGATCTAAAAATGGTAGTTTGGAGAAGGCACCCTTCAAATATCAGGGACCTGGAGCAGTTTGCCAAAGAAGAATGGTCTAAAATTCCAGCAGAGCATTGTAAGAAACTCATTGATGGTTACCGGAAGCGGTTGGTCGCAGTTATTTTGGCTAAAGGTTGTGCAACCAAGTATTAGGCTGAGGGTGCCAATACTTTTGTCTGGCCCATTTTTGGAGTTTTGTGTGAAATGCTCAATGTTTTGCTTCATTCTCTTGTGTTTTTTTTCATTTAAGACAAATTAAATGAAGATAATAATACCAAAGAATTTGTGATTGCAATCATCTTCAGGAAGAAAGTGAGTATTATCTGACAGAATTGCAGGGGTGTCAATACTTTTGGCCACAACTGTAAGTGGAGTAATAGAGTTGGGGTTGATGTCAGCTGTTTTATGGCAGCTGACATCAAGCTTAGGTGCTCATAATGGAGAGGTGGCTATAAGACACCCCCATTACTAACCCCATATTCATATTGTAAAAAATACACAGCCGGAATAAAGTCCTTTAATTGAAAGAAAGACACAGACTCCCATTTTTTTAGGCCCACCATTTTACTAACCAGTAAAGGCTAAGTATACAGCCATGAGCTGATATTAATAGCCTGGAGATTTCCATGGGTATTACCCTCTTCACAGGCTACATACATCTTCTCATAGCTATTGGATTTCCCTGAGCTGGTTAATAAATATTTGGGGGACCACATTCCATTTTTAACATATTTAATTATGAGCTAAATACATATACAGTAAGCTGCACCAATTATATATCTCAATAACATCTATCTATTATCTATCTATTTATTATCTAGCTATTTTCTATCTATCTATCTATCTAGAAAAATAAAACACAGCAGCACTCTGCATAAGTTTAGGTCATGTGAAAACACTGAAAACATTAAAAACATTGAATCTAGACTACTTCACTACTCAAAAAGATGAGCATACAAAAAAGAAGTTTATTAGCGCATAAATTGGCCAATTTATGTGTGCCCATCGACCATGGCAAGGTGACCCCACTCTCGGGCTATTAACACTACAGTTAAATGAACAAACATGTCTCTCCTGGGTTATGAGCCTACAATTTATGGGCAGGTAGAACTGATTACGGCCACCTGTAGGATAATGGGGGGAGTGCACAATCAGGTTGGAGGCAGCCAAATAGTCAATAGTCAAATATACAGAAAAACCTGACCAGCACCTCCTAAGTCTGAACAGGTGCAAGCTGCAAGGACTCCATTATTTAGAAAAAGAAAGCACAGCAACACTCTGCATAAATTTAGGACATGTGAAAGACATGTTTGCTCATTTAACTGCAGGTTGAAACAAGCCTGAGAGTGGCATGTACAGTAGAACAGGGAGCCATCAGAGTGAGGTCACCTTGCCGTGGTTGATGAGCACACATGAATTGGTCAATTTATGCGCTAAGAACCTTCCTTTTTTTAAGTGCATCTTTTTGAGTAGTAAAGTCTAGATCCAGTGTTATTAATGTTTTCACTGGTTTCACATGGCCTTAACTTACATAGAGTGCTGCTGTGTTTTCTTTTTCTATATAATGCAGTCCTTGCAGCTTGCACCTGTTCACACTTAGGAGGTGCTGGTCAGGTTTTTCTATCTATCTATCTATCTATCTTAGTTAGTTTCCCCAGCCTAGTCAGCCCTCTTCCCATGTTTTAATGCCCCTGTGGCCGTGAAAACATTATTTGCAGGAGTCGCGTCATCACAAGCCCATGCAAATCCGCGCAGGCGCGCCACACATTTCAGCAGCCTCACCGCACCTGTGCAGCCAGGTGTACGCATTGCGCATGACCGTAAACCAAATTCTGAACTTCCGGTCTTGCACACTGCCCCCTGCTGTCACTGTAGGCAAATCTCTCTCTTTGCATCAGTGTATGTAGGTGCGAGTAAAAGCTAATGCAAGTGGGCTACAGGCAGCCAAGAAAACCCTAGAGCCTAATTCACATCATAAATGATCCAATTGTGCCCCCCAAAAATGAAAATGTTATAATCTTAACTACGTTAAAGAAATGGGTTGTTCCGTATTAGAAAACTGTATATCTTATTTCCCAGAGGAGCATTGCATGGCCTATAAGTCTCCTTACATGTCACTAGATGTTACCCCTTACACCCCAGTATTAGAAAGAATAGCTGCTTTTTTGTTTAAACAGCGCCACCCCTGCCCACAGGTTGTGTGCAATATTGCAGCTCAGGACCAATCACTTCAATAGAGCTGGGCTGCATCATCTTTACCAAAACTTTAAAGCCTCCATTTGGGGCAGAAAAAGTTGTAGATTTTTTAGCTGTTGCCATGCCCCCTTTTATAGGTCATGCCCCTTCAAGCAAATTTGGTGCCTGATTTCTGGGAACTTTAGTCAAGGTGTTGGTAACTTGCAGAATTTACGTGGAGTTTTTCGCTTATTTCAGGAGCCTCCCGGACATTCTACAAAAATTGACCAAAATTAGAAACATTATATCCTATTATTAGACTATGACTGAAAAGCAAATTCTGTATATAATCAGGAGTTGTAATACACAATGTAACCACTAGAGGGCTTCATTAAGCAGTATGTCACAGAAGTCACCGCTCCGCCTCTGACGTACGCCCGTCCTCGTCTCTCCTGCAAAGGAAGATGGGAAGAGTTTAATGATCATAAAGAGGATATTTCCAGAAATCACACATCTTGTATGAACAAAAATAGCATCAGGAATGTATAGATGTGTCTAATGTGTAGAAGTGGAGATATCCTTTAATTAAAGGGATACTTCAGACAAAATGTATATCATGTGTTATGCCAAGTGCAGGATCCAAAGGGGTGGGGCATAACACGAAAGAGAGCATCTTTGTATTATGCTCCGATCCCGCAGGCTCCACATCGGACATAGCAGTGTTTTAGTTTGTCCCTTTAAATGACCCTTTCTGTGGCTGTGCGTGGACTGACTGTGCATTAATCGTCTGTATAATGCAGCAGACAGAGTATTGATCCAATGCCCGGCTACACTGCAGCTTTAATGTCGACTGCTAGCAAAATAATTTGTGTATGCTAAATGGCGACCTAGATACCATGACAGATGTGCGCAAGCCAAGTAAATAGATGCTATTCCTCAGGCTTCATCATCATCATCATCATCATCATCATCATTGGACATATTTCCCTATTATATACATTATGTATCTCCTTGTATACACCCAAAAAGTTAATAGTACTTCCAATTACAATGCCCAGCTGGGGTGCTGTGTCTTCCGGTCGGTGATCCAGCCAGCTCTCAGGTAGTTTGGGAGTACACTGTACCAGAACCGCCTTCTTATGTTCCTTTCCTGGCCATCTCTCTGCGCTGGCTCCCACCTGTTCTGCCCTGCGCCTTCACACACAGTGTCCCGAGCCAGCAGCCTCGGATCCTGTCGGGCGACTTCCTCCTGTTTCCCTTAATCCTATCTGGCTGCCTTTTCAGCGCATGTGTGTGGATTTGGCTGTCACATATACAGTCACTACAGCCTCTGGCTTGCTAGCTGAGTCCTTAGTTTCTCCACTAGTCTGGGGCAGGTCCCCTACTGCGACCTGGTCCCTCCACCCGACTACGGTCAGCGTGGATTCGGGCGCCACGGGTGGATTCTTCACTTCCCGTGCCCCTAGGACCCCTTCTTTCTCTTCTGACTCTTCTATAGTCTAGGGACGAGCTCCTCACTCCTTCAGTCCCTTCCACCAACTTTTTTCTCTTCCTGACTCCTCCACCAACTGTCTCCTGTTACCATGACAACTCTCCACTCCCAACTGTCAGCTTTCTCTCCAGCTGTCCTACCCTTATCTACTTCCTCCACCCTCACCCTCTACCTAGTTCCTCCTTAGCCTGGAGAGGTCTAGTGTTGGGTGCTTGTATGTGGGTACTGGGTAGTGTCCCCTCCTTACCCGAGAGCGGAGTACCACACCTCTGGCTGAGACTATGGTGACTGGACCCTCAGGGGCGCCACATGTAATGACCATAAAGTGCTGAGCAGAGATGTCTCTAGTGTCCTGAGCGAAGATGCCCATGAAGTTCTATGCAAAGATGCCGATGATGTCCTGAGGAAAGGCACTCATGAATTCCTGAGCACAGAAGTCCATGAAGTTCTAAGCAAAGGTGCCGATGATGTCCTGAGGAAAGCCACCCATGAATTCCTGAGCACAGATGTCCATGAAGTTCTAAGCAAAGGTGCCGATGATGTCCTGAGGAAAGGCACCAGTGAATTCCTGAGCACAGAGTTCCATAAAGTTCGAAGCAAAGATGCCCATGATGTCCTGAGGAAACCCACCAGTGAGTTTCTGAGCACAGAGTTCCATAAAGTTCTAAGCAAAGATGCCCATGATGTCCTGAGGAAAGGCAACCATGAATTCCTGAGCACAGAGGTCTATGAAGTTCTAAGCAAAGATGCCAATGATGTCCTGAGGAAAGCCACCTGTGAGATCCTGAGCACAGAGGTCCATGAAGTTCAAAGCAAAGATGCCCATTATGTCCTGAGGAAAGCTACCCGTGAATTCCTGAGCGCAGATGTCCTTGAAGTTCGAAGCAAAGATGCCCATGATGTCCTGAGGAAACCCACCAGTGAGTTTCTGAGCACAGAGATCCATGAAGTTCTAAGCAAAGATGCCCATGATGTCCTGAGGAAAGGCAACCATGAATTCCTGAGCACAGAGGTCTATGAAGTTCTAAGCAAAGATGCCAATGATGTCCTGAGGAAAGCCACCTGTGAGATCCTGAGCACAGAGGTCCATGAAGTTCAAAGCAAAGATGCCCATTATGTCCTGAGGAAAGCTACCCGTGAATTCCTGAGCGCAGATGTCCTTGAAGTTCGAAGCAAAGATGCCCATGATGTCCTGAGGAAACCCACCAGTGAGTTTCTGAGCACAGAGATCCATGAAGTTCTAAGCAAAGATGCCCATGATGTCCTGAGGAAAGGCAACCATGAATTCCTGAGCACAGAGGTCTATGAAGTTCTAAGCAAAGATGCCAATGATGTCCTGAGGAAAGCCACCTGTGAGATCCTGAGCACAGAGGTCCATGAAGTTCAAAGCAAAGATGCCCATTATGTCCTGAGGAAAGCTACCCGTGAATTCCTGAGCGCAGATGTCCTTGAAGTTCGAAGCAAAGATGCCCATGATGTCCTGAGGAAACCCACCAGTGAGTTTCTGAGCACAGAGATCCATGAAGTTCTAAGCAAAGATGCCCATGATGTCCTGAGGAAAGGCAACCATGAATTCCTGAGCACAGAGGTCTATGAAGTTCTAAGCAAAGATGCCAATGATGTCCTGAGGAAAGCCACCTGTGAGATCCTGAGCACAGAGGTCCATGAAGTTCAAAGCAAAGATGCCCATTATGTCCTGAGGAAAGCTACCCGTGAATTCCTGAGCGCAGATGTCCTTGAAGTTCGATGCAAAGATGCCTATGATGTTCAGAGGAAAGGCACCTCTGAGTTCTTGAGTGCAGAGGTCCATGAAGTTCTAAGCAAAGATGAACATGACGTTCGAAGCAAAAACATCTATGAAGTTCTGAGTAGAGATGTACATAATGACCTGGGTGAAAAGAGTTGTAAGATCATGACCAAAGATATCAATGATGTTCCAAGGAAAGAATCAGTGATGTTCTAAGCAAAAACATCCACAATGTATTGAACAAAGATGCCCCTTAGGTTCTGATCACAGATGCCTATGATATTCTAAGCAGAGATGTCCATGATGTCCTGTCCAAAGATACTCATGATACTCAGGCCAAAGACATCCACATTGCTCTGAGCATATACAGTCATATGTAAAAGTTTGGGCACCCCTATTAATGTTAACCTTTTTTCTTTATAACAGTTTTGGTTTTTGCAACAGCTATTTCAGTTTCATATATCTAATAACTGATGGACTCAGTTATATTTCTGGATTCAAATGAGGTTTATTGTACTAACAGAAAATGTGCAATCTGCATTTAAAAAAAATTTGACCGGTGCAAAATTATGGGCACCCTTATCATTTTCTTGATTTGAACACTCCTAACTACTTTTTACTGACTTCCTGAAGCACTAAATTGGTTTTGTAACCTCATTGAGCTTTGAATTTCATAGCCAGGCGTATCAAATCATGAGAAAAGGTATTTAAGGTGGCCACTTGCAAGTAGTTCTCCTATTTGATTCTCCTATGAAGAGTGGCATCATGGGCTCCTCAAAACAACTCTCAAATGATCTGAAAACAAAGATTATTCAACATAGCTTTTCAGGGGAAGGATACAAAAAGTTGTCTCAGAGATTTAACCTGTCAGTTTCCACTGTGAGGAACATAGTAAGGAAAAGGAAGAACACAGGTACAGTTCTTGTTAAGCCCAGAAGTGGCAGGCCAAGAAACATATCAGAAAGGCAGAGAAGAAGAATGGTGAGAACAGTCAAGGACAATCCACAGACCACCTCCAAAGACCTGCAGCATCATCTTGCTGCAGATGGTGTCACTGTGCATCGGTCAACAATACAGCGCACTTTGCACAAGGAGAAGCTGTATGGGAGAGTGATGCGAAAGAAGCCGATTCTGCAAGCACGCCACAAACAGAGTCGCCTGAGGTCTGCAAAAGCACATTTGGACAAGCCAGTTACATTTTGGAAGAAGGTCCTGTGGACTGATGAAACAAAGATTGAGTTGTTTGGTCATACAAAAAGGCGTTATGCATGGAGGCTAAAAAACACAGCATTCCAAGAAAAACACTTGCTACCCACAGTAAAATTTGGTGGAGGTTCCATCATGCTTTGGGGCTGTGTGGCCAATGCCGGCACCGGGAATCTTGTTAAAGTTGAATCGGCAGATTCTTGACAATAATGTGCAAGAATCAGTGACGAAGTTGAAGTTACGCAGGGGATGGATAATTCAGCAAGACAATGATCGAAAAACACCGCTCCAAATCTACTCAGGCATTCATGTAGAGGAACAATTGCAATGTTCTGGAATGGCCATCCCAGTCCCCAGACCTGAATATCATTGAACATCTGTGGGATGATTTGAAGCGGGCTGTCCATGCTCGGCGACCATCAAACTTAACTGAACTGGAATTGTTTTGTAAACAGGAATGGTCACAAATACCTTCATCCAGGATCCAGGAACTTATTAATAGCTACAGGAAGCGACTAGAGGCTGTTATTTTTGCAAAAGGAGGATCTACGAAATATTAATGTCACTTTTATGTTGAGGTGCCCATACTTTTGCACCGGTCAAATTTTATTAAAATGCAGATTGCACATTTTCTGTTAGTACAAGAAACCTCATTTGAATCCAGAAATATAACTGAGTCCATCAGTTATTAGATATATGAAGCTGAAATAGCTGTTGCAAAAACTAAAATTGTTATAAAGAAAAAAGGTTAACATTAATAGGGGTGCCCAAACTTTTACATATTACTGTATTCCCACTAAGTTCTGATCATAGATGTCCATGATGTCCCTAAGCAAGCAAAGACGCCCGTCGTTATGGTTTGTGTTTTGGATAAATACAAATCTGATATCACTGGAAACCCAGAAGAATCTCCTCCTTGAGTAGATAATTAAATTAGCTAAGAATCGGTCATTTTACAGGGAGACCAGATGCTCTCTATCTGTTTCCTATACTGAAGAGGTGCTAATATTTACAGGGGAAGAACATTACCCCTAGGCAGATTGGAAGCCTCCAGGTACATCACACAATGCAACATTTCCATGCCATATCTATAATACTTTAATGTGAACACAATCCATGGATTTCTCTCTGATTTTGAGACATAATCTGCTTCTGTGGGTTCAAGTGCCAGGATTTTTGTCCTTTGGAAAACACAGAAATGTAATATCAACTGGAATTATGGATATTAGGGAATTAGGGATACAGACAGATTTGAGTAAATTAGAGAATTGAGCTGAAAAATGGCAAATGAGGTTTAACACAGATAAGTGTAATGTTATGCACATGGGAAGGAGAACCAGATGCTACAATTACTTACTAAATGGGAAACTGCTGGGGAAATCAGACATGGAAAAAGACTTAGGCATCTTAGTCAATAAGAAGCTAAATTGGAGTGCCCAGTGTCAGGCAGCTGCCACCAAAGCAAATAGGGTCATGGGAGGCATTAGAAGAGGTCTGGGGACACGAGATGAAAACATAATTCTCCCTCTGTACAAATCACTCGTCAGACCACACTTGGAGTATTGTGTGCAATTTTGGACGCCGGTGCTCAAGAAAGACATTACTGAACTTGAAAGGGTTCAAAGGCGGGCTACTAAAATGATAAATGGAGTTGGTTCACTACAATACCCAGAAAGGTTATCAAAATTAGGTCTATATACTCTAGAAAAGAGAAGACTTAGGGGAGACTTAATATATATGTACAAGTATATCAGAGGGCAATACAGAGATCTCTCCAATGAACTGTTTGTACCAAGGACTGTGACAAGAACAAGGGGGCATTCTCTTCGTTTGGAGGAAAGACAATTTCTGCACCAGCTTAGAAGAGGGTTCTTCACGGTAAGAGCAGTGAGGCTCTGGAATTCTCTTCCTGAGGAAGTGGTGATGGCCAACTCACTGAATGAATGTAAGAAAGGAATGGAGGCTTTTCTTGTGAGTAACAGTATAGAAGGTTACAAATAACGTAATATAGGTAGATGGTTGACCCAGCTTAGGGGAAGGAATTGTTTTCCCTATGGAGAAAATTGGCTTCTACTCTGTGGGTTTTTTGCCTTCCCCAGGATCAACAATGCAGAACAGCTGCACTAAAAATAGGCTGAACTAGATGGACATAAGGTCTTCCTTCAGCCTTCAAAACTATGTTACTATGTAACTATGTTATATTATTTTATTTTATTTAACGGCTTTTAGTTCTAACTCGAGCTGTGGTGACCTGATGGATGAACGCTCTGTAGGAAGATCAATCTTGTGCAGCCTAGATGGGTCCACCAGGGTCTTGTCTGCCGTTATCTTGATAGCGACAAGCTATCAGGTTGCTGGTCTTCCTCTTCTCCTTGTTCCTTCTATTCTTCCTACCACCATGATGTTCTTCTCCAGTGATCGCTCTCTTCGTATGATCTGTTCAAAGTAAACAAGTTGTAGCTTGGTGATCATTGCTTCTAGTGACATGTCTGGCTTGATTTGTTCCAAAATGTATTTGTTTGTTCTTCTTCTTCCCATCCATGACAATGATAATATCCATGATGTTCTATCCACAGACATCCCTGAAGTATTGAGGACAGATTCCCATAATGGCCTGATTATTGAGCGTTTATTGGTAAATTACTCTGCAAACGTATCAACCTTAAGGAGACAGTTCCTTTTGCTAACAATCGTGCTCCACCAGCCCGAAAAGTGAACATAAAGTGAATATCTGCAACACTCAAGTGCATTGCACCACGGTGACCTGCAACCACCAAGCTTATTGTGCCACCCTAGAGGTCAAGTAACCATCATGTGTTTGTGTCACTGCTGTAAAAAAAATTATTTTAAACACTTATATTATTTTAAATGGGAACCGTCTAACACCTCTTACAATGTGGCAGAGGGGGTGCAACACTGGGATTCAGCAGTGGATATTACCGTTGTACGTGCATCTGTCACCTTGTACTCATTTGTGGCTGGAGGCCTTTCTGTCTCACACAGTCTATACCTAGAGGGTACCTCTACACTTCATATTGCATTTCTGGGAGTTAGCGGCAGGTGAGTTTTACATTATATAGTTTTATAACTTGCAGTACCCCTTTTCACCATTCAATTTTGCAAAAACTTCCATAGTAACCAGTGAAACAGCGCCCCCAGATCTAATTTAAATCAAATTGATCCTTGCAATAAATTACTTTTTTTCAATTGAGTCCAGTTGATATATTAATATTATGGTTGGATACATCATTTATTCAGATGTTTAGCAGTAGTAATCGTAAATCTGACGTGTCCATGATACTGAGGGTGCACTGTATGTGCCCAAGAAATCCTACTTGGAATAAATTCCAAAGAAGAGAAGGCGACTACTGTTTGCAGCTTGGGTACACAGCGCTGGAACACCCTCTCCCTTTCATTACACTAGTACTGATGCCGAGTGTTCACCTCCAGCCTCCATTAATCCCCAGGAAATTGTCACTTCTTTCCCAAAAACCCAACAATATTCCCTTCATGTAATCTGTACACAAAGAAAAACACCAATCAGCAACCAAAGCACAGAATCACTATGGTCTATCAGATCTCTGCAAACACAGAAGCAGGCACATTCTGGGATTCTGATACTCCAGCACCCAACAGTCAAATTCCTACAGTCCGGCTCTATTATTTCTGTGATAGATATTTATCAATATATTTATCTATTCTATCAATACTCTGCTCGTGCAGCTCACTATTCTGCTGGTGCAGTCACTGTGTACATACAGTTATGACCAAAAGTATTGACACCCCTGCAATTCTGTCAGATAATACTCAGTTTGTTCCTGAAAATGACTGCAAACACAAATTCTTTGGTATTATTATCTTTATTTAATTTGTCTTAAATGAGAATAATACAAGAGAATGAAGCAAAAAGCAAAACATTGATCATTTCACACAAAACTCCAAAAAAGGGCCAGACAAAAGTATTGGCACCCTCAGCCTAATACTTGGTTGCACAACCTGTAGCCAAAATAACTGCGACCAACCACTTCCGGTAACCATCAATGAGTTTCTTACAATGCTCTGCTGGAATTTTAGACCATTCTTCTTTGGCAAACTGCTCCAGGTCCCTGATATTTGAAGGGTGCCTGCTCCAAACTGCCATTTTTAGATCTCTCCACAGGTGTTCTATGGGATTCAGGTCTGGACTCATTGCTGGCCACCTTAGAAGTCTCCAGTGCTTTCTCTCAAACCATTTTCTAGTGCTTTTTGAAGTGTGTTTTGGGTCATTGTCCTGCTGGAAGACCCATGACCTCTGAGGGAGACCCAGCTTTCTCACACTGGGCCCTACATTATGCTGCAATATTTGTTGGTAGTCTTCTGACTTCATAATGCCATGCACTTGGTCAAGCAGTCCAATGCCAGAGGCAGCAAAGCAACCCCAAAACATCAGAGAACCTCTGCCATGTTTGACTGTAGGGCACGTGTTCTTTTCTTTGAATGCCTCTTTATTTCTCCTGTAAACTCTATGTTGATGCCTTTGCCCAGAAAGTTCTACTTTTGGCTCATCTGACCAGAGAACATTCTTCCAAAACGTTTTAGGCTTTTTCAGGTAAGTTTTGGCAAACTTCAGCCTGGCTTTTTTATGTCTCGGGGTAAGAAGTGGGGTCTTCCTGGGTCTCCTACCATACAGTCCCTTTTCATTCAGACGCCGACGGATAGTACGGGTTGACACTGTTGCACCCTCGGACTGCAGGGCAGCTTGAACTTGTTTGGATGTTAGTGGAGGTTCTTTAATCAACATCTGCACAATCTTACGTTGAAATCTCTTGTCAATTTTTCTTTTCCGTCCACATCTAGGGAGGTTAGCCACAGTGCCATGGGCTTTAAACTTCTTGATGACACTGTGCATGGTAGACACAGGAACATTCAGGTCTTTGGAGATGGACTTGTAGCCTTGAGATTGCTCATGCTTCCTCACAATTTGGTTTCTCAAGTTGTTACGGTTGCTGTTACAGGGGCGATAAAGAACAACCCGGGAGTGGACCCTCTGGGTCACGGTTCCAGAGCCCCCGAGGGGGCGAGCGGCCCAGGTGATGACCGCCCCCTATACAGGGAGTGTTAGGGGCAGGCCCACGGAGGGTAGAACCGTGACGGCCGGAACCAAAGGGGCGACTGGGGTAAGCCTGGAGAGGATACACAGATAATCAGAGCAGCAATGGACCTGGAAAAGTGGAGGAGGGACTGCGAGCAGACTCAGAGGATGGCACAGACGGGAGGCTGTAATAGAGAGGGAAAATGGATAAGGCAAAGACAGGGAGACACAGCAGGAGGCAAGCGGACAGAGGGGAACACAGGAGAACAACCAGACAAGGGAAGGCAGGAGCGATAGCGGCAGACACAAGAAACAATAGCGACAAAGCAGATAGGTGAGACAGTGGCAGACACAGAAAGAGCGCTGGAGGCGCAGACAAGAGGTATGGCCTGGGACAGAGTGAACGCTGCAGGAGACAGCGTCACCAAAGTCGCCAGTCAGGCACCTTACCTGACTAAACCCCAATCCTATATAGCCGGTGGACGCCGCCATGTTGGGGCTGGCGCCACCGCGTCATAATTCCCAGGAGGCAGAGCGCCGGAATCTCCACAGTGCGCGGGTGCCCAACGCCGGGGAACCAGGAAACCAGGTGTGGGGACGCGCCGGGACCCAGGGACGCGCCGGGAGGAGAGTGCAGCAGCCGGGACCATAACAGTACCCCCCCTCTTACTCCCCTCCCTCCTAAGGTTGAAGAGAAATCGTTTCATAATAAGAGGAGCATTAATATTCTCCCGGGGTTCCCAAGATCTCTCCTCCGGGCCGAAACCCTTCCAATCAACCAAAAACAAAGTCTTTCCCTTGACTGTTTTCATGGCCAAAATGTCCTGCACCTCGAAAATGTTATCTGAACTACAAGGTTGGGAAGTCTGAGCTGGCGACGAGTGAAAATGATTAAATACTGCAGGCTTGACAAGGGATACATGAAAGGTATTGGGAATTTTCAGAGAGGGGGGCAATTTTAACTTATAGGCTACGTCGTTGATACGACTCAGGATCTCAAAGGGACCAATGTATCGTGGACCTAACTAAAGGAATCTTTAATCTGATATGCCGAGAGGATAGCCAAACCCTATCTCCAGGTTTATACGGAGGAGCGTCTAACCGTTTTTTGTCGGCATACCTCTTCATCTGGAGGCTGGCTTTTTCGAGGGCAACTTTAGTCTCCCTCCAAATCTGGGAAAAGTCTGTGGACAAGGAGTCCGCCGCTGGCACACCCGAGGTAGGGGAAACAGGGAGAGGGATGCCGGGATGTTGACCAAAAACCACAAAAAAAGGAGACTTGGAGCAGGCCTCGCCGGAATGGTTGTTATAGGCGAATTCTGCCCAAGGAAACAGAGAGACCCAGTCGTCTTGGTGAGCATTGGTGAAATGCCGAAGGTATGCCGTGAGAGCCTGGTTGACTCGCTCCACTTGACCATTAGACTGGGGGTGATAGGCGGAGGAAAAATCCAGATTTATCTTTAACAATCCGCAGAGTGCTCGCCAAAAACGAGAGGTAAATTGCACTCCCCGGTCAGAGACGATATGTTGGGGAAAGCCATGAAGGCGGAAAATGTGCAGTAGAAAGATGTTCGCCAACTCGGGAGCAGTGGGCAAGCTTGGCAGAGCTATAAAGTGGGCCATCTTGGAAAATCTATCCATGACCACTAATATCACTGTACATCTGGAAGATGGAGGCAAATCAGTGATAAAATCCATAGCAACATGGGTCCAAGGTTTGGCAGGCACTGGCAATGGATGCAAGAGACCCGAAGGAGGATGTCGAGGAACTTTATTTCGGGCGCAGGAAGGACAAGAGGCGATGAATTCCAAGACGTCCTTGCGAAGATAAGGCCACCAATAATGACGGGAGACAAGAGAGAGGGTCTTTTTAACTCCTGCATGCCCAGAGAATTTAGACGAATGGCTCCAACGCAGAACCTTCAGTCTGTCTTTACTTCGAACAAGGGTTTTACCGGACGGTGGGGACACCACGTTCAGTGGAGCCGCAGTAAGGATTCTGGCAGGGTCGATGAGATGTGCAGGACCCTCCTCCTTATCCACTGATAAGAACGACCGCGATAGGGCATTGGCCTTGATGTTCTTGTCCCCGGGCCCGGAAGTGGAGTTCAAAGTCAAAATGTTCGAAGAACAGTGACCATCTGGCTTGCTGAGGGTTAAGCCTTTGAGCGGACTGAAGGTAAGCCAAATTCTTGTGATCCGTGAAGATGGAGAACGGATGGATGGCTCCTTCGAGCAGATGATGCCATTCCTCGAGAGCCAATATGGCCAACAGTTCTCTATCTCCAATAGCATAGTTTCGTTCAGGAGCGGAGAAGGCTTTGGAAAAGAACCCGCAGGTGAGAGTTCGGCCGGAAGAAGACTTTTGCATCAGAACAGCTCCAGCTCCCACTGAGGATGCGTCGACTTCGAGAATAAACGGCCTGTTGGTATCCGGGCGATGAAGTACTGGCGACTTAGCAAATTCTTGTTTCAAAGCTCAAAAGCATCTTGTGCTTCAGGAGGCCAGAGGTTGGGATTGACTCCTTTGTGGACAAGCGCGGTAATAGGTTTAATCAAAGATGAGAAGTGTGGAATAAATTGCCTATAGTAATTGGCAAACCCCAAAAAACGTTGAATGGCCTTTACACCAAGAGGACGTGGCCATTTGAGAACTGCGGAGACTTTCTCAGGGTCCATCTCTAACCCTGAGCTCGAGACGATGTATCCCAGAAAAGGCAATGAAGTTTGCTGAAAAATGCACTTCTTCAACTTAGCAAAAAGGTGGTTTTCTCTGAGACGTTGGAGGACTTGGCGAACATCTCGACGATGTGTGGCAAGATCGGAGGAGTAGACCAAGATATCGTCCAGGTAGACCACGACACAAGAGTAGAGAAGATCTCGAAAGATGTCGTTAACGAGTTCCTGAAACACTGCAGGGGCCTTTCAGAGACCAAACGGCATAACCAAATATTCATAGTGCCCGTTTCGCGTATTGAACGCGGTTTTCCACTCATCCCCAGAGCGAATGCGAACGAGGTTATAAGCTCCACGTAAATCGAGCTTGGTGAACACTTGCGCTCCCCTCAGGCGATCAAAGAGCTCAGAGATGAGCGGCAGGGGATATTTGCTCTTGATCGTGATGCGATTCAAGCCACGGTAGTCGATGCACGGACGTAGGGACCCATCCTTCTTTTTCACAAAAAAGAAGCCTTCTCCTGCAGGGGACGAAGACTTTCGAATAAAACCTCTGGCTAAATTGTCTTGAATGTATTTAGACATGGCTTGAGTCTCTGCTGATGAGAGGGGATAAATTCTACCAAGAGGCGGGGTGGTTCCTGGAACCAGCTCGATGGGACAATTGTAGGGACCGTGCGGAGGGAGAGTCTCAGCTTCTCTCTTGTCGAAGACATCCGAAAAAGCAGTGTAAGCCAACGGCAACCCGGCGGGAACAGGGGAAGGAGAGGGATTACCTATGGGACGCGCCGGCAGCAGACACCGAGCTGGACATGACTCCCCCCAGCGCAAGACGTTGCCAGTATGCCAATCCAACGTGGGTTCGTGGAGCCGCAACCACGGGAGGCCGAGGAGGATAGGATGGGAGATCCCTGCTAAGACAAAAAATTTAATTTTCTCCCTGTGCCGGGCCCCTATCTGCAATTCTACCTCTAGAGTAACATGAGTCACGGCCTCTTGTAGGGGTCGGCCGTCAATGGACGCAAGAACCTGGGGGTTCTCCAAGACCCTCACAGGGACTGAAAATTTATCAACTTCCTCAAGTCTAATAAAATTTCCAGCGGCGCCCAAGTCCACGTAGGCTGTTAGAGAAGCTCGCTTCCCACCCACATGCAAGAGGACAGATAAAGTGAGGGGTTGAGAGGTATCACATACGCCTAGGGAGGCCTCTCTTACCTGGCCTAGGCGAAGAAGTTTTCCGGACGCTCAGGACAAGCTCGGAGTAGATGGGAGTTGCTGCCGCAATAGAAACAAAGGCCCTGGAGACTTCTCTCCCTACGACGCTAGTCCGAGAGCTTAAGGCGGTCCACCTGCATGGGTTCGGGTACGGAAGCCGGAGCAGAGGTCCTTGGTCGGGGACTGGGCGGTCTGCAAACAGAAGATAAAGGACGGGAAACCCTTCTCTCCCGGGCTCGTTCCTGGAACCAGAGGTCAATTCGTCTGGCCAGGGAAATTAGATCTTCCAGAGCTGTTGGGGTGTCACGACCAGCCAGCTCGTCCTTAATACGACCCGAGAGACCTCGCCAAAAGGCGCCCACCAGTGCCTTGTTATTCCAGTCTAAATCAGAGGACAAGGTCCTAAACTGTATGGCGTACTGACCCACAGTCTGGGAACTCTGGCAAAAGTTGAACAGTGCCTCAGTGGTGGAGGCAAGACGGCCTGGTTCGTCAAAAACTTGCCGAAAAGTGTCCAAAAATACGGATAGCTGAGTGACCACCGGGTTGTCACACTCCCAGAGGGGATTGACCAAAGCCAAGGCGTCCCCTCCAAATGGGAGATGATGAAGGCCACTTTGGCCCGGTCTGTCGGATACTGCTGGGGCAGTAATTCAAAATGGAGACGGCACTGATTTAAAAAACCCCGGCATAATTTAGTGTCACCATTATACCGAAGTGGCTTGGCTAAGGGGGAGAATGAGAAACAGGAGCGGGTGAGGAGGCCGAGGCGGCCGACTGCAGGGAAAGTAATCAGGCGTCCACAGACGCCATGTAACTGAGTATGGGTCTGAGTATCACGCTGCTGCGCTAATTCTTGTTGTAAACCCGCCAACTGGGCGGCGTTACCAGGATCAGAGGATTGGAGGGCGGACAGACGCGAGTCCATGGTTTTCATGAAGGACATGATGCGCGTCTGATTCTCCCGAAGGAAAATTAATTATTTTTGCGCAGCCGAGGCTCCAGCGGGGTCCATGGCCTGACTGTACTGTTACAGTTGCTGTTACAGGGGCGATAAAGAACAACCCGGGAGTGGACCCTCTGGGTCACAGTTCCAGAGCCCCCGAGGGCGAGCGGCCCAGGTGATGACCACCCCCTATACAGGGAGTGTTAAGGGCAGGCCCATGGAGGGTAGAACCGTGACGGCCGGAACCAAAGGGGCGACTGGGGTAAGCCTGGAGAGGATACACAGATAATCAGAGCAGCAATGGACCTGGAACAGTGGAGGAGGGACTGCAAGCAGACTCAGAGCATGGCACAGACGGGAGGCTGTAATAGAGAGGGAAAATGGATAAGGCAAAGACAGGGAGACACAGCAGGAGGCAATCAGACAGAGGGGAACACAGGAGAACAACCAGGCAAGGGAAGGCAGGAGCGATAGCGGCAGACACAAGAAACAATAGTGACAAAGCAGATAGGCGAGACAGCGGCAGACACAGAAAGAGCGCTGGAGGCGCAGACAAGAGGTACGGCCTGGGACAGAGTGAACGCTGCAGGAGACAGCATCACCGAAGTCGACAGTCAGGCACCTTACCTGACTAAACTCCAATCCTAAATAGCCGGTGGACGCCGCCATGTTGGGGGTGGCGCCACCACGTCATAATTCCCAGGAGGCAGAGCGCCGGAATCTCCACAGTGCGCGGGTGCCCGACACCGGGGAACCCGGAGGCCGGGTGCGGGGACGCGCCGGGACCCAGGGATGCGCCGGGAGGAGAGCGCAGCAGCTGGGACCATAACACAAGTCCTCAGACAGTTCTTTGGTCTTCTTTCTTTTCTCCATTCTCAATGTGGTACACACAAGGACACAGGACAGAGGTTGAGTCAACTTTAATCCATGTCAACTGGCTGCAAGTGTGATTTAGTTATTGCCAACACCTGTTAGGTGCCACAGGTGAGTTACAGGTGTTGTTAATTACACAAATTAGAGAAGCATCACATGATTTTTCGAACAGTGCCAATACTTTTGTCCACCCTCCTTTTTATGTTTGGTTTGGAATTATATCCAATTTGGCTTTAGGACAATTCTTTTTGTGTTTTTTCATTTAAGACAAATTAAATGAAGATAATGATACCAAAGAATTTGTGTTTTGCAATCATTTTCAGGAAGAAACTGAGTATTATCTGACAGAATTGCAGGGGTGTCAATACTTTTGGCCACAACTGTACATTACATTACTGATCCTGAGTTACACCCTCTATTATACTCCAGAGCTGCACTCACTATTCTGCTGGTGCAGTCACTGTGGACATACATTACATTACTGATCCTGAGTTACATCCTTTATTATACTCCAGAGCTGCACTCACTATTCTGGCCCATCTCTTGGCAGCGGAAACATCTAACGGGCCCCCTGCTTAGACCATAGTTTGTTACTCTCGGCCTCGCAGTGCGGGCAGTCCCGGTTTCCTCCCCCACTGTCTTAGGGATTTTTCCATCTCCCCTACTCCCTGGAACAGTCTTACCGGTTCCCCGTGGAGATGATGAAGAACGAGGTGGGGTAGCGTCGTCTCGGAGTCCTTCCGCCACGGAGTAACGTTCAACCAGATCCACCAGTTGATCTGCCGTCGTAGGATTTCCATGGCTTACCCACTTCCTCAGGGCTGGCGGTAGAGCTCTCAGGTACTTGTCCATGACGACTCTCTGGATTATCTCTGGCGCTGTCAGCACCTCGGGTTGTAGCCACTTCTTCGTCACGTGGATCAGGTCGAACATCTGTGACCGCGGTGGTTTATCCGGCTGATAAGTCCATTGATGCACTCTCTGTGCACGGACAGCGGTCGTCACTCCCAGCCGGGCCAAGATCTAGGCTTTCAGTTTGTCAAAGTCCTGCGCGGCTTCAGGCTCTAAGTCATAATAAGCCTTTTGGGCCTCACCGGAAAGAAACGGGGCAATCAGGCCGGCCCATCGTGCCTTCGGCCATTTTTCTCGCACCGGCGTCCGTTCAAACGTGGTCAGGTATGCCTCGACGTCATCTTCGGTCGTCATCTTCTGCCAGTACCGACTCACGTGAATCACTCTCGACTCGGCTTCCAGGTTAACCTCCTGTAGGCTTGCCAGGCGCTGCGCCACCTGCTGGAGAAGCGAACGATCGGTAGCTGTCATGTCCACCAACTCCTTCAGCTGGGCCATCATCACCCGATTAGCTTCTTGCTGGACGGCGGTGGACTGTACCAGCGCTTTCACCACGTCCTCCATGCTCATGCTTCCAACGTGATGCCTGCGTTCTCCACCACAATATGATAAAACCCTCTGGGATCGGCTTTGCTGGGGTCAAAGGTCACGTGCGTTCAGCATGAAACTCAGGCGCAGAGCTGGGGTCCGGGTATAACTGACACTGGGTCAGGTTTATTAATGGTGAAAGCAATGCATAAAGGAAATAAAACATAAAACAAATCCTTGCCTGTTCGGCACTAACTAAACAAGGTCCGACCTAACTACCAACTGGCGGGCTTCTCCCGTCCAGCCAAACCACAGTTACAGTGGGCACTGCTTCCACTCACGTGTGTCTCTCACACCGACAGGCTCTCTGTGTCCCCAGGCTGAGACACTCACACAACCACCTGGCATCCTTTTATATCCGCATACCATTATTCATTAGTAACCAGGTGCGATACTGACCAGACTAGGCCACATAGGAAAGGTATCTGGGTGAGATAGACCTGCCCTCATCCACTATTCCCACATGATTCTCACATACCCCAGAGCTGCACTCACTATTCTGCTGGTGCAGTCACTGTGTACATACATTACATTACTGATCCTGAGTTACATCCTGTATTATACTCCAGAGCTGCACTCACTATTCTGCTGGTGCAGTCACTGTGTACATACATTACATTACTGATACTGAGTTAAATCCTGTATTATACTCCAGAGCTGCACTCACTATTCTGCTGGTGCAGTCACTGTGTACATACATTGCATTACTGATCCTGAGTTATATCTTGTATTATACCCCAGAGCTGCACTCACTATTCTGCTGGTGCAGGCTCTGTGTACATACATTACATTACTGATCTTGAGTTACATCCAGTATTATACTCCAGAGCTGCACTCACTATTCTGCTGGTGCAGTCACTGTGTACATACATTACATTACTGATCCTGAGTTACATCCTGTATTTTACTCCAGAGCTGTACTCACTATTCTGCTGGTGCAGTCACTGTGTACATACATTACATTACTGATCCTGGGTTACATCCTGTATTATACCCCAGAGCTGCACTCACTATTCTGCTGGTGCAGTCACTGTGTACATACATTACATTACTGATCCTGAGTTACATCCTGTATTATACCCCAGAGCTGCACTCACTATTCTGCTGGTGCAGTCACTGTGTACATACATTACATTACTGATCCTGAGTTACATCCTGTATTATACTCCAGAGCTGCACTCACTATTCTGCTGGTGCAGTCACTGTGGACATACATTACATTACTGATCCTGAGTTACATCCTTTATTATACTCCAGAGCTGCACTCACTATTCTGGCCAATCTCTTGGCAGCGGAAACATCTAACGGGCCCCTTGCTTAGACCATAGTTTGTTACTCTCGGCCTCGCAGTGCGGGCAGTCCCGTTTTCCTCCCCCACTGTCTTAGGGATTTTTCCTTCTCCCCTACTCCCTGGAACAGTCTTACTGGTTCCACGTGGAGATGATGAAGAACGAGGTGGGGTAGCGTCATCTCGGAGTCCTTCCGCCACGGAGTAACGTTCAACCAGATCCACCAGTTGATCTGCCGTCGTAGGATTTCCATGGCTTACCCACTTCCTCAGGGCTGGCGGTAGAGCTCTCAGGTACTTGTCCATGACGACTCTCTGGATTATCTCTGGCGCTGTCAGCACCTCGGGTTGTAGCCACTTCTTCGTCACGTGGATCAGGTCGAACATCTGTGACCGCGGTGGTTTATCTGGCTGATAAGTCCATTGATGCACTCTCTGTGCACGGACAGCGGTCGTCACTCCCAGCCGGGCCAAGATCTCGGATTTCAATTTGTCAAAGTCCTGCGCAGCTTCAGGTTCCAAGTCATAATAAGCCTTTTGGGCCTCACCGGAAAGAAACGGGGCAATCAGGCCGGCCCATCGTGCCTTCGGCCATTTTTCTCGCACCGGCGTCCGTTCAAACGTGGTCAGGTATGCCTCGACGTCATCTTCGGTCGTCATCTTCTGCCAGTACCGACTCACGTGAATCACTCTCGACTCGGCTTCCAGATTAACCTCCTGTAGGCTTGCCAGGCGCTGCGCCACCTGCTGGAGAAGCGAACGATCGGTAGCTGTCATGTCCACCAACTCCTTCAGCTGGGCCATCATCACCCGATTAGCTTCTTGCTGGACGGCGGTGGACTGTACCAGCGCTTTCACCACATCCTCCATGCTCATGCTTCCAACGTGATGCCTGCGTTCTCCACCACAATATGATAAAACCCTCTGGGATCGGCTTTGCTGGGGTCAAAGGTCACGTGCGTTCAGCATGAAACTCAGGCGCACAGCGGGGGTCCGGGTATAACTGACACTGGGTCAGGTTTATTAATGGTGAAAGCAATGCATAAAGGAAATAAAACATAAAACAAATCCTTGCCTGTTCGGCACTAACTAAACAAGGTCCGACCTAACTACCAACTGGCGGGCTTCTCCCGTCCAGCCAAACCACAGTTACAGTGGGCACTGCTTCCACTCACGTGTGTCTCTCACACCGACAGGCTCTCTGTGTCCCCAGGCTGAGACACTCACACAACCACCTGGCATCCTTTTATATCCGCATCCCATTATTCATTAGTAACCAGGTGCGATACTGACCAGACTAGGCCACATAGGAAAGGAATCTGGGCGAGATATACCTGCCCTCATCCACTATTCCCACATGATTCTCACAGTACATACATTACATTACTGATCCTGAGTACCATCCCGTATTATACTTCAGAGCTGCACTCACTATTCTGCTGGTGCAGTCACTGTGTACATACATTACATTACTGATCCTGAGTTACATCCTGTATTATACTCCAGAGCTGTACTCACTATTCTGCTGGTGCAGTCACTGTGTACATACATTACATTACTGATCCTGGGTTACATCCTGTATTATACCCCAGAGCTGCACTCACTATTCTGCTGGTGCAGTCACTGTGTACATACATTACATTACTGATCCTGAGTTACATCCTGTATTATACCCCAGAGCTGCACTCACTATTCTGCTGGTGCAGTCACTGTGTACATACATTACATTACTGATCCTGAGTTACATCCTGTATTATACCCCAGAGCTGCACTCACTATTCTGCTGGTGCAGTCACTGTGTACATACATTACATTACTGATCCTGAGTTACATCCTGTATTATACTCCAGAGCTGCACTCACTATTCTGCTGGTGCACTCACTGTGTACATACATTACATTACTGATCCTGAGTTACCTCCTGTATTATACTCCAGAGCTGCATTCACTATTCTGCTGGTGCACTCACTGTGTACATACATTACATTACTGATCCTGAGTTACCTCCTGTATTATACTCCAGAGCTGCACTCACTATTCTGCTGGTGCAGTCACTGTGTACATACATTACATTACTGATCCTGAGTTACCTCCTGTATTATACTCCAGAGCTGCACTCACTATTCTGCTGGTGCACTCACTGTGTACATACATTACATTACTGATCCTGAGTTACCTCCTGTATTATACTCCAGAGCTGCACTCACTATTCTGCTGGTGCAGTCACTGTGTACATACATTACATTACTGATCCTGAGTTACATCCTGTATTATACCCGAGAGCTGCACTCACTATTCTGCTGGTGCAGTCACTGTGTACGTACATTACTGATCCTGAGTTACATCCTGTATTATACTCCAGAGCTGCACTCACTATTCTGCTGGTGCAGTCACTGTGTACATACATTACATTACTGATCCTGAGGTACATCCTGTATTATACCCTAGAGCTGTACTCACTATTCTGCTGGTGCAGTTACTGTGTACTGTGGTGTAATGACCACTGTGTCCACTAGGGGGCGCTGTGTGGATGTCCCAAGAGAGAGGATGAATGGCAGAATCCTGAAGGACCATTATGTATCTCAAGGTGGGTGGCCTTGAGATGGAGACTGATGTGTGTGTTGATCAGCAGTGATACTGCTGATGTGTTGTGTCAATGTGTCAGGGAGAAGTCTCCAGGTAGCTGGGGAGGCGGGCCCAGTTACCTACAAACCCACCCAGGGGGTGTGTTTAAGAACGCTAGTGCAAAGTGTGTGTGAATGGTTCAAGGACCTGAGATGAGGTCATAGCCATGTGACCCGGTGGGCGTGGCTACGGACCATATAAGGTGGCCAGGGTAGGTCACATGTGGTGAATGCAGGGACCTGGTTGGTCCGTTGTGAAAGGTCCCGCTGGGAGATGTGTCTCCTGGCTAGCAGCATGTGGAGTGGCTGTGTGTAATGGCTGCACGGGCCTGGTGATTCCCGGGAGGGAATGGATGTCTGCATCATGGAGAAACAGCCATGAGGAAACCCGGACGTGGGTGAGATAACTATGAGGCTGAAGAGCCTGTGTATGCCAACCTGTGTGACTACAGGGAGGACAGAGAGAAGCTCAGTCAAGGACGCTGTGCTGATATGAACTTTATGTTGCTTGCTTTGGTTTATGCTGCATAAATAAACCGCATGGACTATAATGGTTTTATGGAAAACCCATGCCGGATCTGGTTTTGTGGCGGCTAAGCGAGAATCCCCTATGTGAATAACATCGCTACCTCACAATTGGTGGAGATTGCAAAGGGCAATATTGCAGCCTTGTTGCTGAGAGCAACGGAAAAGGTTGCTAAGGGCAATGCTGAGCCAGGAGGGCTGACGGTCGAGAAAGCCGTGTAATATGCTGACCGGCCACGTGTGTGAGCAGAGCCTGTGATGGCCTGCATTTGTGGTAGCCACTGTCCGGCTGTGGTTCTGGAACCGTGGGGCGGCCTAGTGAGTAAGGCACTGTCCGGATCGGTGCGGCCGCTTCCCCAGGAGAAAGAGACTGGTGATTGCTAGGGTGCCTCTGCGGATAAGAGGTACCCGAGGACCTGTGTGGCCGACACAGGTTACGGACAGGTGTTCGTGTGGTACTGACCTGGGTCAGTGAGTAAGACTGTGTACCTGGAGGGTTCAGTGAGGAAAGGTCCTGGAGGGTCAGTGGTGGGAGATTCTAGGAGAAAGAATCAGATCCCGGGAGCACGTGGTATGACCTTGGACCTGGTGAGGCGCGAGTGTTGGGCAGTCTCAGGCGGAGACGGATGTCCTGAAGAGCACTCGCCGAGCCCCTGGACCTGGTGAGGCCGGTGTGTGGGGAGACCCTGGGAGGAGGGTCGCTCCCTGAATCGCACCCGGTGCGCCCTGTGTGTTGGACGGTCTCAGGCGGAGACAGAACGTCCTGAATAGCACACAGACAGGACACGTGAGTTTTGTGTGGTGTTTTTTTTTCGTTTCTCAACTCAGCATGCGGTGGCTCAGTGGGAGTCAAGAAGGTGACAAGCCGCTTCCTGTACTTCGGCGGGGTTACGAAGGGGACAAGCGGCTTCTGGTAACTTGGCGGGGTTACGAAGGGGGCAAGCGGCTTCCGGTAACTCGGCGGGGTTACGAAGGTGACACCAGCAGCTGTGTGTGAACGGCAGCCGGTGGTATCGAAGATCGGTGGCAGCAGGAGCTGTGGTGGTGCCAACAAGGACTTGTCTGGTATTGTAAGAGACATAAGCTGTGTGGTGTGAACTGTGGTCTGAGAAGACCGGTATAATGGACATAGGGAAATCTCAAAAGGGGGCGGTGGCCCAAATGGGGGTGGAGTTGTGGTAGGGGCCCAGATTGGGGGGTGGTCCACTGCTTACCGCGACCAGACAACACAGACACGAGACAGAGGCAGATCTTGGTTGCAACATGTCCGAGTTTATTGGCCGTCCTCCTGATGACCGTAGCCATACACCGCAGCACCTTCACAGCTCTCCGTATTCAGGCCCAGGTACCTGCACCTTTCTTCAGTCGTAGTGACGTTCCTCGTGGATCTTTCGCTGGGGCTGCCCTAGGCCTATCTACCGCCAGCGCTTCACCAGTCCGAGGTCGTCGTCCAATTGGTACCCATGGGGCCTCGTCTGTCCTGCGGTTCTTTGTGTCAGGACCACCCCCCTGACTGTCTCTTCCTATCAGTCCCCTGGTCGAGCTCTCCGCCGTTGTCATTTCTCCGTACTGATTCTTCTCCTCTTGAGCTCCTCCCGGGACTAGAACTGTCTGGAACCCTGTCCTGTCCTATTTATCTCCTTCCCCGGGAATTTCCCTCCTGGGTTCCTATCTCCCTGCCCCCCATGACTAAGCGGTTTCTAAAGCCCTAAGCTGCTGTTAAGTCCTGAACTACGCTCCCCCTGCCATCTTGTGGTCAAACTTAGGTATTGCACTCCTATTCCATTTTCCCCAGCTGTTTCCCTTCTGTCATTGCCAACATCCATCTACAGTGCACAAACCATCCCTTCTCCCTACAGGCAAGTCCCTCCATCAGGTCATCTTCCCTACACTCTCCCTTCCTTTGTCTATTGTCGCCCTCGACAATCGTATTCCCTACCTTCGTCGTTCTGAAGCTTGTCCACTGGCTGTTGTCGGACCGGTTGTTGGGCCAAACCTGCCATAAGTGGGAGGAGCCGAACCAAACCGGGAGCACCATGCTCCGAGCAGCCTACCGCTACTCGCCGGCACGCACGCCACATAACAATGTCTTTCAAGTTGGGCTAGGTCCACCCGGACTACTCTACGGCATGTACCTCCCACTACTCTCCCCTTCTGTCACCCTCAACTGTCCAGAACGCCCTGACCGAGGCCCTACGCCTACCAGGTCATCATCAGCGCCCGCCTGTCCTTCAGGGGTGTCCGTGGTGTCGGGGATCTGACTGAAGGACCACTGTCTGGTTCAATATCTTCCGTCTCTTTGTCCATCAAGTTAGAAAGTCATGGTCAGCGTTTTTATCGTACCCTGTACCCGGGACCTGTTGCACATTCTTATACATATTACACATTAAACCAACTTTTTGTATACCGTATATACGGTTTCCTTTGTTTTAATAACAATATGAGTTACTTAACAGGAGTAACTCCTTTTTCTTGTTGTTTTTTTTGTTGTTTTGTTTTTTTTCTTTCAACACAACATTTCTTTAAGCACAACATTTCAAAACAGAACATGAATACTCCCCCTTCCTTTAACAGGAGTACTTTCCCGTATGCATCCCCGCTGTGTCAGGAGAAAACAAAAAACAAAAAAAAATTTTTTCTTATCTTGGACGTGAAACTGTCCTTTAGGCTGCACAATGGTGCATCGAAATCCCCGTAGTCCGGGCCATTTCTGTTAGGAGTGGCGGAAGACACTAAATAAAAATATAAATAAAGTGCCTTCGCCACTCGGGGTCCACCGTGCAGAGGATGGAAAACCGCAGCTAGGTGACGACAGAGCAATCTGGCGGTAATGTGCACAGGGTTCAATGTCACCCAGGTGCACCTAGCAGTCTCTGTTATAGCCACAGTGCTGCTGAAACAACTTAAAGAACAAAGTACGCTGAGCCTGTTAGCAGCACAGGTACTCAGCGGCACACACAAGGTAGACAGTCACCGGAGTAGTTAAATAAAACCACACTACCCCCGAAGAGACCTACCGTGAAAACCAGTGTGCACAGCGTTGCAACCGCAAATGCGCAAATAAGCTGCTACTGCAGCGCGGCGTGGATAGTGCCGCCCAGTGACACCGCTGATAACGCAGGCGCGGTGACAGACGCTAAGCTGCTGAGGCAATGGACCAAATGGCACACTGGCGCTGATGCTGGCAATAACTCAATCACTCTCACAAGCGTAGTATCAGAGGGTAGGGGTTTCAAATGAGTCATTCACCAGTCCATGCATAATAATAACAATAATAATAATAATGTTTACTTATATAGCGCCAACATATTCCGCAGCGCTTTACAGTTGAACAGTTTCAAACACTACAGTCATAAGTAATAACGTTAACAACAATAATTAAAGCGAAATAAGACGACCCTGCACGTGGGAGCTTACAATCTACAATGAGGTGGGGGCGATACAAAGCACAGGTTTGTATTTACAATGATGTATTTACAATGATGGTCCAGCCATCTTCAGGGGGTGGGGGATAGATGGAGATAGTGAATGGGCTACACACACACAAGCATAAAATGACTTTGATTACTGAATGTGATAGGCCGCTCTGAACAAATGTATTTTGAGCGAGCGCCTAAAACTATGCAAATTGTGGATAGTCCTAATATCTTGGGGTAGAGCATTCCAGAGGATTGGTGCAGCACGGGAGAAGTCTTGGAGTTGGGAGTGGGAGGTACGGATTAGTGCAGAGGTTAGTCGAAAGTCATTTGCAGAGCGCAGTGGTCGGTTAGGCTGATAGACAGAAATGAGGGAGGAGATGTAGGGGGTGCCGCACTGTGGATAGCTTTGTGGGTGAGAACAAGTACTTTGAATTGTATCCTGTAATGAATGGGCAGCCAGTGTAACGACTGACGAAGAGTGGACGCGTCCGAGAAACGATTAGCCAGATGGACAACCCTGGCTGCTGCATCCATCCACAAACATAGAGCAGCAAGTATGAATATACTAGCGCATGCCGGGACAGCCATGCATGCTTTTTATAGCGAACGCGACCTTCCGGAAATCTCCAGGTCTCCAAGAGGAGCCAATAGGATCCGACACAGGCCCTGAACACCTGACTCCCGAACTCCAATGGGAGTTCGTCCTCTGAGCATGCTCAGATGCAGGAGTAAAGGATTTAGCCTCTGGAGAGAGTTGCCGCAAGGCAATCTCCTCTGCAGTCTCCTCTACAGCAGAAGAGCAGGAGACTGCAGAATGTGAGGATCTAGATTTCAGCAAAGGAGAGGCAGAAAACTGACTCCTAACAATTTCCTGATGGCCAATGTTCCGCCAATTGCAAGGGGCTCCACAGCTGTGGAGCTCCTGAGATGCTGGGAGTGTCTCTGGGGGTCCTTTTTTTTTACGGGGGATCATGTCCTTCGGGTTCGAGGACAACTGCTACCGCATAATAGCCGTGGGGACAGTACTCCTTATAATAGGACACCAAGTCCCCCTCCCGCAAAGCCCGGCCGTGACAGATGGAAGTCACGTTAATGTATACCTTTTGGCCGGTTGCGAGGTCCCTAATGAACCCGTATCCCTTCTCCAGATTGGTGTATACGAGCCGCCTGTTGGACTGTGGAGCCGCCATACCAGCCTCTCTTTCTCGTGGAGCAGGCCCCAGATCTCCCGCTCTCTGGCCTTCTTCTTCTCGATGACCTCCGTAACCCAAACGGAGGGTCCGGTGTAGGCCGCGGAGTCCGGTGGGTGGGACGTGGCCGGGGTCAAGAGCAGGGCAGAGGCGACCACAGATTCTGGCGGCCCAGCAGCTGCTGGGGCCGGGCGACGGGCAGGGACAGCCATGGATCCCGGTGGGTAGGCCGCAGAGCCCAACAAGTGGACCACAGCCGGCACCGGGGACGAAGTAGGCGCGGCCGCGGGGCAGGCCGCAACCGTAGTCGCAGACTGGGCCGAGGCGACCGCCGTCACTGGTAAGGAGGCCGCAGGTGAAGCCGGAGCAGCCGCGGGTTCCGGCAAACAGGCCGCAGACGAAGATGGAGCAGCGATGGCTGCAGATGCCAGTGGATAGGCCATGGGGGCTGGTGGCCCAGCCACCGCGGAGACCTGGAGTGGGGCCGGAGTGGCGGCAGGCTTCGGGTAGGCCGCCGCCTCAAGGTGGAGTGTGACAGGGACGGCCACGGGTGGGTTCCGCACCGGCGACACAGGACGTGGTGCCGCCGGGCGGGGTGGTTTGGGGACGTGGGCAGAGGCGTTGCTCAGCCCAGCAGAGGCCGCAAAGCCCTCCGCAGCCGGGCCCATTGGAAAGCAGGAGGCCGTGCGGGAAGGCTGCGTGGCGGGGGCCGGTTGCAGAGTCGCCGGCTGGGCCGGGGGACCTCTCACCTTCCCCGGCGCCGCGGCCTCCGGCAGGCCACCCTGCAGCTCCTCCCGCAGCCTCCGATCTTCTCCCCGCCTCCAGGCTCGTTGGTCCCACAGGGAGGCTCCCAGGAGATTTCTTCGGCGGCTGCTCCGACCGATGGGTGGTCTGGGGTGCTGTCAGTGGCTCCCAGGGGCAGGTCTCCCAATGAGATTCGACCTTCTGACGCCACCACCATTCCAGGCGTCCGAGACCGCGGCAGCTGCAACCTTGCATCCCGTCCGGTGTACAGCAATCAAATGGCGCCAAACAGCCGCAGCCGGTCTTCCCACCTGGGCCACTCCCGTTCTTGGGTGGGGCGGTGGTCGGCCTCTCCACCCATCTTCCAGGGTCCAGCATGAGGGGGCGGATTTGATTTAGCCCCAGATCGTCCAGTACAGCTGCAAACACCTGTGCCTCTTCCTGGCATGGAGTACCACAGCCATGTTATCCGGCTTTTGTACCGCCCCGGATCCCCTGATGACAGCCAATGATCCTGAACAAAGTCTCAAATTTGTAATCCACAGGTAAAGCAACTCGAGTCCTTTTAGTTCTCCTGACGAAGGCTTGCCGCTGAAGTTGTAGTATTGGCGGCGGCGATCCTGCCGACTATGCCAAATGTGGTAAGGGCCCAGATTGGGGGTGGTCCACTGCTTACCGCGACCAGACGACACAGACACGAGACGGAGGCAGATCTTGCCGCTGAAGTTGTAGTATTGGCGGCGGCGATCCTGCCGACTATGCCAAATGTGGTAAGGGCCCAGATTGGGGGGTGGTCCACTGCTTACCGCGACCAGACGACACAGACACGAGACGGAGGCAGATTTTGGCTGCAACAGGTCCGAGTTTATTGGCCGTCCTCCTGACGACCGTAGCCATACACCGCAGCACCTTCACAGTTCTCCGTATTCAGGCCCGGGTACCTGCACCTTTCTTCAGTCGTAGTGACGCTCCTCGCGGATCTTTCGCTGGGGCTGCCCTAGGCTTATCTACCGCTAGCGCTTCACCAGTCCGAGGTCGTTGTCCAATTGGTACCCCCGGGGCCTCGCCTGTCCTGCGGTTCTTTGTGTCAGGGCCACCCCCCTGACTCCTTCCTATCAGTCCCCTGGTCGAGCTCTCCGCCGTTGTCAGTTCTCCGAACTGATTCTTCTCCTCCTGAGCTCCTCCCGGGACTAGAACCGTCTGGAACCCTGTCCTGTCCTATTTATCCCCTTCCCTGGGAATTTCCCTCCTGGGTTCCTATCTCCCCGCCCCCCATGACTAAGCGGCTTCTAAAGTCCAAAGCTGCTGTTAAGTCCTGAACTACGCTCCCCCCTGCCATCTTGTGGTCAAACTTAGGTATTGCACTCCGATTCCATTTTCCCCAGCTGTTTCCCTTCTGTCATTGCCAACATCCGTCTACAGTGCACAAACCATCCCCTCTCCCTACAGACAAGTCCGTCCGTCAGGTCATCTTCCCTACAGAGTCCCAAATTGGGGTGGTAGCCCAAAAAGAGGTGGAGTCCCAGAGGGGGGTGGTGACCCAAATCGGGATGGTAGCCCAAAAGGGAGTTGAGTCCCAGAGGGAGGCGGTGACCCAAAGTGGGGTTGTGGTTCAGAAAGGGGCCGACTTTGAACAAATGACAGCACTGGTTGGCTTAGTGGGTATGTCTTGGGAACCGTAGTGTTCGTGTATGTCGTTTCCAGAATGTGGGATATTCTTTCTGGGTGATTACTGGCTGCAAGTGTGTACCGTGATAGTACACTGGGAAGGAATCTCAGGACGGTTGGACTCAAAGAGTCAGGTGACTCTGGTAGGAACTCCTCTCACTTTCTGTCTGACCGAGAAAATGGTCCAGGTTCGCTGTAAACATGGGGTCACGGTGAACTATGCGGTAGACAGAATAATGTTTGAGGGGCTCGGAGGCAGTGAGTGCCCAGGTGGCAGTATACCATCAAACTTAGTCTATGCCTTGGAGTGGGGCCGGGACTTTGTCAGGTTTGAGTCATGATCCATGCTGGATCAGGACAGATAAAAAGCACAGGTAACATTTTTTTTTCTTAAGCTGTGCGTAAGTTTGGTTTTTGCCCCCGGTGGCCATTAGGATTATTGCACTGTGGTGTCGTTTGTTCTAAGTTTGCCACCGGTGGTGGTGAGCGTCATTGCACTCTGGTTTCTTTAGTTAAGTGCACATGATTATAATGCAGGTGTGATTGCTCTGGCTCTGCTATAAAAGAGTCACAGGTGTTGCAAACATTGGTGGTGATGGTGTTCATTTCAACCATCCTTGGTGGAGGAAGGAGCTGGAGAGCGTTTCTTGCAGCACTGTCGTAGCCCTGCTGTGGAAGGATTCATAGGGGATTTCCTTGTAGCTCTGACAGAGCTTGGTGGCAGCGACTCAGGAGTAGAGCTGCATTCTGGTGGTGGACTCTGTTGCCAGGAGCAAGTGCAACAGAGTAAAGCTAAGTGCTGTTTCCCTGTTTGTGTTTTTCCTTAGTGTGTATTAGTACAGCGGTGGAGCCAGTGCCTGTGCCACCCAGCTCCCTAGCAAGGGCTAGGTGTAGGGTGTGCTAGGGCGACAGGTTCCTGATCGGCGCCCGGTGTGGAAGCGGCATAGGGAACGTTAGGAGCGTTAGGGACACTGACTCAGGGGAGTGCAGAAGGTCTCCACGTCCCCTTTCCCTATTGCAGGGCCCACCGTAGTAACTGTTTCCCCTTTCCCCGTGTCTTGTTGTTTTAGTTACTGGCCTGCGGGCCGTGTCACACAGGACAGTATCACGTGCCGCGTCTTGTTGTTTTAGTTACCGGCCTGCGGGTCGCGTCACACAGGACGGGTCATCGTGACAGTTTGATGACATATGCCAGGAGGGTGGAGACGTTCCTACTGTTAGGCTAACCAATACTAAGACGGTGACAGCTTTTGACGTGGAGAGGTCAGAGATAGAAGTGACCGGGAAAAGGGGTACGTCGGCCCAACGGACGGACCTGACACTTCGTGACAGGAATGACGTTGACCTGGTTGATAAGACGGCTGGAGTGTTCGCACGGTTAATGGGTAGCTGGAAGGATTGCTCGGCAGGTCGGGGTGACTCAGACTCTGGGGGTGACTGTGGCTCTGAGAGAGACAGGGAGCACAGACTAGAGGAGCTAGAGAAAGAAGTCTCTGAGTTCAAAGGTCACATGGTAACGTGGAAAGGACTGAATAAGGCCCTCAGAGAAGAAGTGGATGAACATGTTAAACGAGAAAGAGTCCTGAAACATGGCCGAGCACAGGGTCGAGGAGCTCGAGAAAAAGTCTTGGAGCTCAGAGGTCACCTGTCCACCTGGCAAAGTGTGAACAAGACCCTTAGGGAAGAGGTGGAAGAACTCAAAGAAACTGTTAGAGATCTTCGGCAGGAGAGGAAGTTGGACAAAGACTTACCGCGGGTGAGTGCGAGTGATAACAAGACGGAACTGCCAGTATCCATCATGGCAAAGGGTCGTGAAGACATAAAATCTTGTGAAGTTGTTGGGCAACGAACGGAAGAAGATAGTCACCCGGTCGGGTCAACTGTACTGAAGGAAGTGTCCGTGGTAAAGCCAGAGCCTCCTGGCCTGGAAGAGAGCAAGACCACGACCTTCAAATCTGTAATCGAGGTCGAAGACATGCAAGAAGCCTGTGCTGAGGAAGGTGTGCATGAGGCTTTCAAAGAGGCGGTCAAGGCGTGTAAGGTGCACTGGGCACCTGAGACTCGGCAGTTGGTGATAATATCAGCCAGGGAAGATACAGCAAACCGGGTAGCTGTCCTGAAAGAGATGCATTTACAATGTCTCCACGCCAAACAGCTGGTCAGGCGGAGTAATATGAAAGCTGCACACCAGGTGGCAGCCGCCTTCAACCCAAGATGTAAGGTCCCGAACGGTTCCTCCAAGTAGGGACATGGCGGGTGGCCGAAGAATGTCAGCAAGTGGTAGTTCGACTGGCAGGATGACGTTGAGAGACCGTAGTTCCTGTGAAATGCTGAATGAGTCAGACTCAGGCCAGACAGTAGGCTTAACTAAGACTTATGACCGTACCAACCGAGGGAGCTGGTCAGGGAACGGAACAGACAGAGAAAGGAATGTGATGACTAAACAGTGTCTGATGACGCAGACAGACTGTAACTGGAGGGCCAAAGATCAGGGCCGATATTCTGACCGCTGGGGGTGGGGGAGGCCTAACGTAGAGATGAGGCCGGATGACAGATGGAGATGGTTCTCTCGACTTGTGGGGCAAGATGTAGTGAGTGCCCGGTCTCGAGATCCTAGGGTTATGCTGTGTGTTCAACCCCACAGGTTTGAACAGAGGGGGGAGGTATGTGGTGTAATGACCACTGTGTCTTCTAGGGGGCACTGTGTGGATGTCCCAAGAGAGAGGATGAGTGGCAGAATCCTGAAGGACCATTATGTATCTCAAGGTGGGTGGCCTTGAGATGGAGACTGATGTGTGTGTTGATCAGCAGTGATACTGCTGAGATGCTGTGTCAATGTGTCAGGGAGAAGTCTCCAGGTAGCTGGGGAGATGGCCCAGTTACCTACAAACCCACCCAGGGGGTGTGTTTAAGAACGCTAGTGCAAAGTGTGTGTGAATGGTTCAAGGACCTGTGATATGAGGTCATAGCCATGTGACCTGGTGGGCGTGACTACGGACTATATAAGGTGGCCAGGGTAGGTCACATGTGGTGAATGCAGGGACCTGGTTGGTCCGTTGTGAAAGGTCCCGCTGGGAGATGTGTCTCCTGGCTAACAGTATGTTCAGTGGCTCTGTGTAATGGCTGCATGTGCCTGGTGATTCCCTGGAGGGAATGGATGTCTGCAGCATGGAGAAACAGCCATGAGGAAACCCGGACGTGGGTGAGATAACTATGAGGCTGAAGAGCCTGTGTATGCCAACCTGTGTGACTACAGGGAGGACAGAGAGAAGCTCAGTCAAGGATGCTGTGCTGATATGAACTTTATGTTGCTTGCTTTGGTTTATGCTGCATAAATAAACCGCATGGACTATAATGGTTTTATGGAAAACCCGTGCCGGATCTGGTTTTGTGGCGGCTAAACGAGAATCCCCTATGTGAATGACAGTGCTACCTCACAGTACATACATTACATTACTGATCCTGAGTTACCTCCTGTATTATATCCCAGAGCTGCACTCACTATTCTGCTGGTGCAGTCACTGTGTACATACATTACATTACTGATCCTGAGTTACCTCCTGTATTATACTCCAGAGCTGCACTCACTATTCTGCTGGTGCAGTCACTGTGTACATACATTACATTACTAATCCTGAGTTACCTCCTGTATTATATCCCAGAGCTGCACTCACTTTTCTGCTGGTGCAGTCACTGTGTACATACATTGCGCTGAGGTTACCTGTAACCAGTGATGTCTGTGGGCTTGGCAGACAGTCTTATGTTATTGGGGTTTGCTGCCTCTCTGAAGACAGATTATTTCGGGGGGGGCAGAAGGATCTGACATGTCCATGTTCTTGTTCTCGTTGAGATAAGCTATCAGAGGATTCTGTGGGAGGACAGAGGAGTCTGGCAGCGGCTCTGTCAAAGAAATCTCAGGAAAGGTGAGCACTCATGGGCATGGAGGAGTCAGAAGGGACGGCCACTGGCTGAATGATTTGCTCTCACCATTCATTAGACATCTCTATATAGTGTATGGGGGGCTTAGTAGTGACGTCGGAGCGATACGAGCTCATGAATATGGAGGACTAGTCCTCTAGTGATAATCTCCTACTGATAAAACACTGATTTTATCAAAACTACAGCAAGCAGCCCAGTATGTGACACATCACTGGAATATCAGAGTCTATCTTTATATTATGCTCTTTTTAAGTTAGGTGACAGACTCCCTATTAATTTCTTTGTGTTGGAAGTTTCCAGTTAGGAACAAGTTGGAAGTTGGATGAAAAGTTTTCCACACAACTCTTTCCCAACATTGACTGATCACTGGCCAAGCAAGAGCTGATTATCGGGGTTGATGACAGCTCCTGCTGGCCCCCTCCTTGGTCTGACCATGGTTATAGTGACCTCCCTAGTGCATGCGCTCTGCTCACATCCCAGTATTCCTGGCAGCTTACCAAGCAATTCTTTCAGGCTGCATTGTTCAGCAGGAAACAAACAAAGACCAAGGCACTGGGTGGGCACCATGGACATGTAAAAATAGACCTTGTCCCCTTCCCTGTCACCTCCCTCTGACCATGAAGTCAAGTTGACTGGTACTGCCTTGTTCCTCAGCAGAGATAACAATTAGTATGTACTATGTCTAATCACCAGATGCCTCAACCGCATGTTAGTTTAGGAAAAGTCAGTGCAAAAATGTAAAAGGTAAAACAGCTGTAATACTGCCCCCTATGTACAATAATATAACTACTACAATACTGACCCCTATGTACAAAAATATAACTACTATAATACTGCTCCCTATGTACAAGAATATAACTACTATAATACTGCTCCTATGTACAAAAATATAACTACTATAATACTGCTCCTATGTAAAAGAATATAACTACTATAATACTGCCCCCTATGGACAAGAATATAACTACTATAATACTGCTCCTATGTACAAGAATATAACTACTATAATACTGCTCCTATGTACAAGAATATAACTACTATAATACTGCCCCTATGTACAAGAATATAACTACTATAATACTGCTCCTATGTACAAGAATATAACTACTATAATACTGCTCCTATGTACAAGAATATAACTACTATAATACTGCTCCTATGTACAAGAATATAACTACTATAATACTGCCCCTATGGACAAGAATATAACTACTATAATACTGTCCCTATGTACAAGAATATAACTACTATAATACTGTTCCTATGTACAAGAATATAACTACTATAATATTGCTCCTATGTACAAGATTATAACTACTATAATACTGCCCCTATGTACAAGAATATAACTACTATAATACTGCTCCTATGTACAAGAATATAACTACTATAATACTACCCCCTAAGGACAAGAATATAACTACTATAATACTGCCCCGTATGTACAAGAATATAACTACTATAATACTGCTCCTATGTACAAGAATATAACTACTATAATACTGCCCCCTATGGACAAGAATATAACTACTATAATACTGTCCCTATGTACAAGAATATAACTACTATAATACTGTCCCTATGTACAAGAATATAACTACTATAATCCTGCCCCCTATGTACAAGAATATAACTACTATAATACTGCCCCCTATGGACAAGAATATAACTACTACAATACTGCCCCTGTGTACAAGAATATAACTACTATAATACTGCTCCTATGTACAAGAATATAACTACTATAATATTGCTCCTATGTACAAGATTATAACTACTATAATACTGCTCCTATGTACAAGAATATAACTACTATAATACTGCCCCTGTGTACAAGAATATAACTACTATAATACTGCTCCTATGTACAAGAATATAACTACTATAATACTGCTCCTATGTACAAGATTATAACTACTATAATACTGCTCCTATGTACAAGAATATAACTACTATAATACTGCCCCTATATACAAGAATATAACTACTATAATACTGCCCCCTATATACAAGAATATAACTACTATAATACTGCTCCCTATGTACAAGAATATAACTACTATAATACTGCTCCTATGTACAAGAATATAACTACTGTAATACTACCCCCTATGGACAAGAATATAACTACTATAATACTGCCCCCTATGTACAAGAATATAACTACTATAATACTGCCCCTATGTACAAGAATATAACTACTATAATACTGCCCCTATGTACAAGAATATAACTACTATAATACTGCTCCTATGTACAAGAATATAACTACTATAATACTGCCCCCTATATACAAGAATATAACTACTATAATACTGCCCCCTATATACAAGAATATAACTACTATAATACTGCTCCCTATGTACAAGAATATAACTACTGTAATACTACCCCCTATGGACAAGAATATAACTACTATAATACTGCCCCCTATGTACAAGAATATAACTACTATAATACTGCTCCCTATGTACAAGAATATAACTACTATAATACTGCTCCTATGTACAAGAATATAACTACTGTAATACTACCCCCTATGGACAAGAATATAACTACTATAATACTGCCCCCTATGTACAAGAATATAACTACTGTAATACTACCCCCTATGGACAAGAATATAACTACTATAATACTGCCCCCTATATACAAGAATATAACTACTATAATACTGCTCCCTATGTACAAGAATATAACTACTATAATACTGCTCCTATGTACAAGAATATAACTACTGTAATACTACCCCCTATGGACAAGAATATAACTACTATAATACTGCCCCCTATGTACAAGAATATAACTACTATAATACTGCCCCTATGTACAAGAATATAACTACTATAATACTGCCCCTATGTACAAGAATATAACTACTATAATACTGCTCCTATGTACAAGAATATAACTACTATAATACTGCCCCCTATATACAAGAATATAACTACTATAATACTGCCCCCTATATACAAGAATATAACTACTATAATACTGCTCCTATGTACAAGAATATAACTACTGTAATACTACCCCCTATGGACAAGAATATAACTACTATAATACTGCCCCCTATGTACAAGAATATAACTACTATAATACTGCCCTATGTACAAGAATATAACTACTATAATACTGCCCCTATGTACAAGAATATAACTACTATAATACTGCTCCTATGTACAAGAATATAACTACTATAATACTGCCCCCTATGTACTGATAAAATAATCCCGCTTTCCTAGGACCCTGACTGATGTGGTACCAGTGATAATGAGTATCGCCCAGTGTCATATCTGCTTTGTTGGAGGATTTTATGCCTCTCACTGCACATAATGTAAATTGTGATATTGTATTCCGAGCAGTGTTCTGGGTTTTGGGTGTTAGACACGGTCCTGACCACTCCCTGCCCGGCACGTACCGTACAGCTGTAGGGATTAATCTGATTTGGTCAGTGCGGCCTCTGTACCATGTTCTGAGCTGGCGATCTGCCCTGCTCCAGTCTTGTGCCAGCAATATTTGGCATCAATGCTCCTTATTTCTTTAATTTATTGCCATTATTATTGTCCTCATCGATGTGTGATGTGCGGTGGCGGCATGTACAGTATTTTCCTACAGTCACCATTAATAGTTATTTACTGGCAATCCTGTCCTCATCCTCTTGTATTGTTAGAAGTTCCAGTCAATGAAAGTTACAGTATAATCTCTTTCTAGGAAAGCTGGGTGAAACCGTACTACGTACTAGGTGACCTTATTATTTAATGATTCTTCTTTTCTTGACAGAAAGTCAGCATAATAGTGTCATGTCATGCTCCCATAATAGCGCCATCTAGTGATGAGCGAGTGTATTTGTCACTATAATACTGCCCCCTATGGACAAGAATATAACTACTATAATACTGCCCCTATGTACAAGAATATAACTACTATAATACTGCTCCTATGTACAAGAATATAACTACTATAATACTGCTCCTATGTACAAGAATATAACTACTATAATACTGCTCCTATGTACAAGAATATAACTACTATAATACTGCCCCTATGGACAAGAATATAACTACTATAATACTGTCCCTATGTACAAGAATATAACTACTATAATACTGTTCCTATGTACAAGAATATAACTACTATAATATTGCTCCTATGTACAAGATTATAACTACTATAATACTGCTCCTATGTACAAGAATATAACTACTATAATACTGCCCCCTATGGACAAGAATATAACTACTATAATACTGTCCCTATGTACAAGAATATAACTACTATAATACTGTCCCTATGTACAAGAATATAACTACTATAATCCTGCCCCCTATGTACAAGAATATAACTACTATAATACTGCCCCCTATGGACAAGAATATAACTACTATAATACTGCCCCTGTGTACAAGAATATAACTACTATAATACTGCTCCTATGTACAAGAATATAACTACTATAATATTGCTCCTATGTACAAGATTATAACTACTATAATACTGCTCCTATGTACAAGAATATAACTACTATAATACTGCCCCTGTGTACAAGAATATAACTACTATAATACTGCTCCTATGTACAAGAATATAACTACTATAATACTGCTCCTATGTACAAGAATATAACTACTATAATACTACCCCCTATGTACAAGAATATAACTACTATAATACTGCTCCTATGTACAAGATTATAACTACTATAATACTGCTCCTATGTACAAAAATATAACTACTATAATACTGCCCCCTATATACAAGAATATAACTACTATAATACTGCTCCCTATGTACAAGAATATAACTACTATAATACTGCTCCTATGTACAAGAATATAACTACTGTAATACTACCCCCTATGGACAAGAATATAACTACTATAATACTGCCCCCTATGTACAAGAATATAACTACTATAATACTGCCCCTATGTACAAGAATATAACTACTATAATACTGCCTTTATGTACAAGAATATAACTACTATAATACTGCTCCTATGTACAAGAATATAACTACTATAATACTGCTCCTATGTACAAGAATATAACTACTATAATACTGCTCCTATGTACAAGAATATAACTACTATAATACTGCCCCTATGGACAAGAATATAACTACTATAATTCTGTCCCTATGTACAAGAATATAACTACTATAATACTGTTCCTATGTACAAGAATATAACTACTATAATATTGCTCCTATGTACAAGATTATAACTACTATAATACTGCTCCTATGTACAAGAATATAACTACTATAATACTACCCCCTAAGGACAAGAATATAACTACTATAATACTGCCCCGTATGTACAAGAATATAACTACTATAATACTGCTCCTATGTACAAGAATATAACTACTATAATACTGCCCCCTATGGACAAGAATATAACTACTATAATACTGTCCCTATGTACAAGAATATAACTACTATAATACTGTCCCTATGTACAAGAATATAACTACTATAATCCTGCCCCCTATGTACAAGAATATAACTACTATAATACTGCCCCCTATGGACAAGAATATAACTACTATAATACTGCCCCTGTGTACAAGAATATAACTACTATAATACTGCTCCTATGTACAAGAATATAACTACTATAATATTGCTCCTATGTACAAGATTATAACTACTATAATACTGCTCCTATGTACAAGAATATAACTACTATAATACTGCCCCGTATGTACAAGAATATAACTACTATAATACTGCTCCTATGTACAAGAATATAACTACTATAATACTGCCCCCTATGGACAAGAATATAACTACTATAATACTGTCCCTATGTACAAGAATATAACTACTATAATACTGTCCCTATGTACAAGAATATAACTACTATAATCCTGCCCCCTATGTACAAGAATATAACTACTATAATACTGCCCCCTATGGACAAGAATATAACTACTATAATACTGCCCCTGTGTACAAGAATATAACTACTATAATACTGCTCCTATGTACAAGAATATAACTACTGTAATACTGCTCCTATGTACAAGAATATAACTACTATAATACTACCCCCTATGTACAAGAATATAACTACTATAATACTGCTCCTATGTACAAGATTATAACTACTATAATACTGCTCCTATGTACAAGAATATAACTACTATAATACTGCCCCCTATATACAAGAATATAACTACTATAATACTGCCCCCTATATACAAGAATATAACTACTATAATACTGCTCCCTATGTACAAGAATATAACTACTATAATACTGCTCCTATGTACAAGAATATAACTACTGTAATACTACCCCCTATGGACAAGAATATAACTACTATAATACTGCCCCCTATGTACAAGAATATAACTACTATAATACTGCCCCTATGTACAAGAATATAACTACTATAATACTGCCCCTATGTACAAGAATATAACTAATATAATACTGCTCCTATGTACAAGAATATAACTACTATAATACTGCCCCTATGTACAAGAATATAACTACTATAATACTGCCCCTATGTACAAGAATATAACTACTGTAATACTACCCCCTATGTACAAGAATATAACTACTATAATACTGCCCCCTATATACAAGAATATAACTACTATAATACTGCCCCCTATATACAAGAATATAACTACTATAATACTGCTCCCTATGTACAAGAATATAACTACTATAATACTGCTCCTATGTACAAGAATATAACTACTGTAATACTACCCCCTATGGACAAGAATATAACTACTATAATACTGCCCCCTATGTACAAGAATATAACTACTATAATACTGCCCTATGTACAAGAATATAACTACTATAATACTGCCCCTATGTACAAGAATATAACTACTATAATACTGCTCCTATGTACAAGAATATAACTACTATAATACTGCCCCCTATGTACTGATAAAATAATCCCGCTTTCCTAGGACCCTGACTGATGTGGTACCAGTGATAATGAGTATCGCCCAGTGTCATATCTGCTTTGTTGGAGGATTTTATGCCTCTCACTGCACATAATGTAAATTGTGATGTTGTATTCCGAGCAGTGTTCTGGGTTTTGGGTGTTAGACACGGTCCTGACCACTCCCTGCCCGGCACGTACCGTACAGCTGTAGGGATTAATCTGATTTGGTCAGTGCGGCCTCTGTACCATGTTCTGAGCTGGCGATCTGCCCTGCTCCAGTCTTGTGCCAGCAATATTTGGCATCAATGCTCCTTATTTCTTTAATTTATTGCCATTATTATTGTCCTCATCGATGTGTGATGTGCGGTGGCGGCATGTACAGTATTTTCCTACAGTCACCATTAATAGTTATTTACTGGCAATCCTGTCCTCATCCTCTTGTATTGTTAGAAGTTCCAGTCAATGAAAGTTACAGTATAATCTCTTTCTAGGAAAGCTGGGTGAAACCGTACTACGTACTAGGTGACCTTATTATTTAATGATTCTTCTTTTCTTGACAGAAAGTCAGCATAATAGTGTCATGTCATGCTCCCATAATAGCGCCATCTAGTGATGAGCGAGTGTATTTGTCACTATTCGCACGGATTGTACGGTATTCGCGTTACTCGTGACATTGCGAGTGTTTGTGTACTCGCCTCACTATATTCGGATGTCCCGCCATAGGGAGAGATTGCTCGGCTGCTAGGGAGAGTCCTTAGGCCTCTTGAAAAGATAAAAGCTCTTTTCAGGGCTACCTGCAGCAATGTATACTAGGTCCGTGTAGAGTAGGACAGTTTATACATACCTCCCAACTTTTGAAGAAGGGAAAGAGGGACAAAGGCTGTGGCACCGCTGCAAATTTTAGTCCACGCCCCGACCACACCCATTTCAAAACTAGTCACACCCATGTCCACGCCCAACCGAACCCATTTAGCACTGCTGATCACACTGACTGGTACTGAGGGCACAGTGACTGGTACTGTGGGCAAACTGACTGATACTAAGGAAAAGAAAGAAAGAAGAGAGAGAGAGAAAGAAAGAAAGGAGAGTGAGAGAGAAAGAAAGAAAGAAATAAAGAAAGGAGAGCGAGAGAGAAAGAAAGAAAGAAAGAAAGAAAGAAAGGAGAGCGAGAGAGAAAGAAAGAACAGAGAGAAGAACAGAGAGAGAAATAAAGAGGGGAAAGAAAGAACAGAGAGCGAAAAAAAGAACAGAGAGAGAGAAAGAAAGGGGAATGAAAGAAAGAATAGAGAAAAATAAAGAGTGGAAATAAAAAAAGAACAGAGAAAAAGAAAGAAAGAACTCAGAGAAGGAAAGAGGGGACAGATAAAAACAGAGAGAGAAAGAAAGAACAGAGGAAGAAAGAAAGAGGGGAAGAAACAAAGAAAGAAAGAGGGGAAAGAAAGAACAGAGATAGAAAGAAAGAACAGAGAGAGAAAGAAAGAACAGAGAGAGAAAAAGAGAAAGGAAGAACAGAGAGAGAAAAAAGGGGAAAGAAAGAACAGAAAGAAAGAGGGGAAAGAACAGAGAGAGAAAGAAAGAGGGGAAGGGGGAAGGAGAGAAAGAATAGAGAGAAAGAAAGAAAGAAAGAAAGAGGAAAAAAGAAAGAAAGAGGGGAAAGAAAGAACAGAGCGATAGATAGAGAGAAAGAAAGAGGGGAAAGAAAGAACAGAGAGAGAGAAAGAGAAAAAAGAAAAAACAGAGGGAAAGAAAGAAAGAGGGGAAAGAAAGAAAGAACAGAGAGAAAGAAAGAAGTAAAGAAAGAAAGAACTGTCACGGTCACGTGTCTGGACGCAACGAGTACCGCAAGGCGAACCCATATGACACACGTGACCCTGGATACACCGCCTCCAATGGGGCGAATTTAAATAATAAACACGTGCAGCTGGATACACCGCCTCCAACTGGCGATTTTAGACATTACACGTATATACAAGTCTGGAAACCCCGCCTCCAGTAAGGCGAATTTAAACAATAAGGGAAACCTGGGAAACATTAACAATGGTGGGCCCTGCGATAGGAAATAGGGAAGTGGAGACCTCCTGAGCTCCCCTGAGCCAGTGTCCCTGCACTCCTTACGTTCCCTATGCCGGTTCCGCACCGGGCGCGCAACAGGAACCTAAAAACCCTAGCTCGCCCTGACCTAAACCCTCACTAGGGAATTGGTCGGTGCGGAAACTAATCCCACCACTGCACTAAAACACACATGAGGAAAGATGACAAAACAGGGGAAACACTACTTAGCTTTGCTCTGTTGCGTACGCTCCTAGCAACAGAGCCACCACCTGCGTGCATCTTCTCCTCCACCCGGATCCATCACCATAACTGGATCCTTCACCATAGTGCAGCCTTGGAGCAGAGTCCACCACCAATTGCAGAAGTCCAGTAACAGAGTCCCAAAGATGAGTTCAGCTCCTGCCCAAAAAGTCAAGCATGCTTGAGTCCAGCTCTCAGCAACCAAGTCCCGCATGCTGAGTGCAACTCTCTCCAAAGTTGCCACTCCACCAAGCCATGCAAGCACTTCCTGCCGACACCATAAACTGTGATTCCACCACGCCATGCCAGCCCTTCTTGCAGACCACATAGCTGCCACTCGTCCCCTCTGGCTGGGCTGCACAGGACTCATGTTCAGCTCCTTCCTCACCCCAGGCTTACTTGCCAAATGAACACACAATATCACAGTGATTGAACACACCTGACTTTCTTTTATAGAGCCTAACACCTGATTTGTAATTAAGTGCACATTAAACCAAAGAAACTAAAGTGCACTACCGCTCACCACCACCGGGGCAACTTAGAATGAACGACACCACGTGTAATAATTCTAATGGCCACTGGGGGCAATCACACCACTTTGGCACCAAGCCAAAGGAAAAAAAAGTTCACTTTGTCCATTTAACTTGTCAGATCCAGCCTGGATCATGACAAGAACAGAGAGAAGGAAAGAGAAAGAAAGAAAGAACAGAGAGAGAGAAAGAAAAAAAGAAAGATTAGAGAAAGAAAAAGAGAGGGAAAGACAGAACAGAGAATGAGAAAGAAAGAACAGAGAAAGAAAGAAAGATTCTATAAAGATACTATAGCAGCCCGGCTCCCATTGTAATGCTCACCTGAGCCACCCGATGCAGGACATATCAAGATCCGCTCACATGGCCATTATCCCCGATTCCAAGACGATCCCGCTGTCTGCGCTGCTGGAGGAGGACATGGTGATGGATATGAAGCATTCCTGGTTCCATCACAATCTCCTCATGAAATTACCTAATTTCCGGTCAGCTTCCAGCACATCACTTCCGGTGGAACGGCATGTGCGAGTTTTAAAGTGCTCCTCGGGACTCCGCCATGTACTCCTGTGTCCGTGGGAAAAACCCGCTCCGTACATCCCGTACACATATGGCTCCACTCTGTACACATGCGGCTCCGCTCCATACACCAAGTACACACATGACTCTGCTCCGTACACCTCATACACGTGCGGCTCCGCTCTGTACACACGTGGCTCTGCTCCGTACACCTCGTACACGCGCGGCTCCGCTCCATACACCTCGTACACACACGGCTCTGCTCCGTCCACCTCGTACACACACGGCTCCGCTCCATACACCTCGTACACACACCTCTGCTCCGTACACCTCGTACACACACAGCTCCGCTCCGTACACCTCATACACACACAGCTCTGCTCCGTACACCTCATACACACACAGCTCTGCTCCGTACACCTCGTACACACACAGCTCTGCTCCGTACACCTCGTACACACACGGCTCTGCTCCGTACACCTCGTACACACATGGCTCCGCTCCGTACACCTCGTACACACACGTCTCCGCTCACAATGTACACACACGGCTCTGCTCCGTACACCTCGTACACACACGGCTCCGCTCCGTACACCTCGTACACACACAGCTCCGCTCCGTACACCTCGTACACACACGGCTCTGCTCCGTCCACCTCGAACACACACAGCTCTGCTACATCCACACTGTAAACCCCTCCTGACCCCACACAGAAACTTCACCTCATCCAACAAGTTGCTCTAACATTTTACAACTTTTCAACGCTTTTTTCCATCTGAATACTGGAGTAAAAGCTCAAGCAATGACGACACAAACCACATCTTTTTTTTAACAAATTTTTTTTAAGCCACTTAAACTAAAGAAAAAAAACTACACAAGTTTTATATCAAGCTGATCTGGAGATTCGTGATACCGGGACATTTTTACTGCACAATTAACTTCGTAAAAGCAAAACTCAAAGAACTACGGCGTCATTGCATTTGTAACGCTCTTTCATCCCACCTGGATTTTGTTTGCTTTTCTTCAGTACGTTACATGGTAAAATGAACGGTGTCATAAAAAACTACAACTCGTCCTGCAACAAACGTACATCATATATGGTGACAAAGAAATAAAGAAAAAATTATGTCTTTTGGGAGGTTTGGGGGGTAGACAAAGGGATCAATAATGCCATATGTGGCCATCTTTGGAACCCCATATTTTGTCAGAATGGGAGTCTCCCAACCCTTGTATCACGCTCCATAAAAAGCCAAGGAGGTGGAGAGGTGACCATACATGAGAGCACGTAGTGGAATATTCACATTAGCTACAATGGAGGGGACCACACGGTGTCTTTTCTTCTAGGAAGGGGACCCCCACTTTCCATAAATGTGGGAGTCCTAGACGTTAAATCAGACATTCAGACCTTATCATTTCTATACCCAATAAATTCCTCAAACAGTTATACTCCAGTTTTTTCGCAGTCCTTGGGATTGATTCGATCTGACAATATATATTTGCCCCTTTCTTTGTTATTACTCCCTTCCCCATAGAAAACTATGTAATCACGTTGTTTTAAGACCCCAGACTCATATCTTCCATACTGTCTGATCCATCGGCACAGCCCAGAATTTGAGGAGCTGTGCCACTGCCCCGGGAGGTCAGGGGTATGTGCTTAGGATATAATGGTGGAGCAGAGAGCCATCAGTTCCCTGTTCCACCACTACATCTGGATCTCTACCTGCAAGAACCTTCAGGTCACATTTCTGGCAGCAGCAGAGACCAGCTCAGCAGAGGAGCAGGGATGTGACAGGACACACAGGTAAGAGGGATGATTGTGTGAGGGACACTATGGGGAATTCATACTGAGGGGCATCATACTTTGTGGGGAGCATTGTGGAGCATCGTACTGTATTTGGTGGCACTATGGGGGCAATGAAAGGGGTATCTGTCACACACAGTGTGGGAAGAATAAGTGCAACAAGAAAAAGTGGAAATAAAGTCTCTAGGTGGAGGGATAGTGGAGACCCCTAGGTAGATCTAATAGCACCCTGCCTCCCCTACCATCCCTATATTGGTTCCACACCAATCGCCGAGCAGGAACCTAAGCCCTGTATGTCCCTAGACCTAGGCCCTGAATAGGGAAGGAGGAATGAGCACTGGTCAGTCCCCACTGTACACTAAAGAGAAGGAGGGAGACAAACAAGGGGGAAGAAACTTAGCTTGAACAGACTCAGAGAGGTAACACCAAATGTTCTCCAACTGCACTAGAGAGGAAGTAAGCCAAATGCTATAGCTGCAAGCCTTCACAAGGGAAAATGTGAATATCACTGGCAACTCCCTGAAGCAGACTGAGAGTCTATAAACACCCAGATCCGGGTGTGTCAATTAGAGCTGGAGGCAGGTTGCCACTGGGTCCAAAAGTCAGAAGGATTAATAAGGCGTCTGCAATGCTAACTGCAGAGACCTTCTGCAGCCAGATGCAGAGCGACTGTCTGTAGGATCTGACACACCCATGACAGTATCGTACTGTAATGGAACCAGTGGCAAATCTAGAGTTCAATGGGCCCGGTACAAAATTTGTACTGTACCTAGTCCCCCACTTGCATGTTGGTCAGTTGTATGGGCGGGCCCTTGAAGTGTTCTAAGTACTATAAAAACATATGTGGCCCTCCTATAGTGTAATATTGTCACCCATCCTGGGCCCCTTCCTGATATAATGTCGTCCATCCTGAGCCCCTTCCTGATATAATGTCCTCTATCCTGGGCCCCTTCCTGGTATAATGTCATCCATCCTGAGCCCCTTCCTCTAATACTGTCCCCCATCCTGTGTCCCTTCCAGTAATAATAAATGTCAACTGAATGTGCGTCCTTGGCAAATTTCAGCTGCAATAGGCTTCAGTGGGCCCCCATCTCGTACGGGCCCGGTTGCAGTAGCACCCTCTATGACTCCCCCGTGAATAGAACACTAATGGGCACAATAGTAGCAATATTTCTGTGTTGCCACATATAAAGGGCTGTACAAAGATAGGGAATTTTGCTTAGCTTGAAAAAAATATACATTCCCACGACGCGCGATGCAGGTTTTGTCCTTATTTTGTAACTTTTGGAGTTTTGAGTAATGCAAACTGTTTGCCTGCATTTTGGTTAAGCTGCAGAGTGACATCTAGTGGACAGAAATAGTAAAAACATCCCAAAGCTCACACCCTAGGACAGCGCGACATACAGATATAGCAGAGAACAGATCATTGTGTCGACTCGAAACAATACTGCATGCTTTCTTATGTACACCCCCAAGACCCCAAGAGTTGAGGCATAGAGCAGTCCTGGCTCTGCTACATCTGGTAAATCGTTTTTTTTCTTTTTCCAGCTGAGCCTGCGCCGCTCGCCATCTGCAGTGTAATCAGGCTATTATCCTTTAATCGGGCTGTATTTGCAGATGTTGTGTGTTTTAATAATATATTGTTTTCCTGGCATCAGCACTCGTGGCATTGTTGTAGCGATACGAGACTCTGCCAATCACGGCTCATTGTCCCGATGTCGCCCCGTCACCCACTTCTCATGAATTGTCTGTAATTTGTTTCTTGCATTTTTCAAACATTTAACAGTGCGTGTGCCAGGGCTGGAATATATCAGCCTCACATCCTAGCTCTGTATCAGCCACATAGTGAGAACCCTCCCCACCATTGTACTTTCAATACTGGGGGACTCTGCACCATCTGCCTGCAATCCGGAAATAAGACGCCCGTATTCGCCACGAGTGGGCAACGTGGCAAAGGCTGTTCTTTGTGCAACTTTCCGATGTACTCTGTGAGCCTAAAAAACATATAAAAATCACTACTTTCAAAATCTCTGTTTGCTGTCGGTGAATATGACCATTCTCGTCGCTATGAAGAGGCTGAAAACCCTGATCCAGAGCAGCTGACACCAATGCATGGCCTGTTACAGTGTATCTGAGCATGTCTTCAAGGCCGTGTTCACACATCCGTATGCCAAGGACCGGCTGTGTGTCCCCAATGAGATTGTCAAGTTTGGGCCAGGAAAGTCGGTGAACCTGTGTCGGTATTCACAGGGTCGGGACAAACGGTATTCAGTCTTGAGCCTCTTAAAAAATAAACATGCTGAATGACTGCGGCTGCCCAACGCCTTCCTCCTGCCGCAGGCATTCAGCAAAGTGACGGCTGAGGCTCAGGCACACAGCGGGGCAGTGTTAGTCACTGACATCGCTCGTCTCTCTCTGCTTGCGCTTTGGCCATTGCTCTCTCTGCACTCAGTTGTATTCGCATCTGTCAGACGAGAATACAATTTCTGTGAGTGCCGCCAGGAACAGGAGCAGAGAAGCTGTAAAGCTGTAATCAGCCGCCTGCTCCACCGAGAACTCCAGCAAGACGTAGGCCTCTTCCAGCTTGTGCCCAGTTGGAGACGGAGCACAGAGGGAGCACCGGATGGCGCGATGAAGTGATGTCATCGTGCCGTCAAGCACCACTGCTGTACTTCATGGAAGAGGAGATGAGGATCGGGGAATATAAGCTTTTTTGTTTTGTTTTTCTTATTTCTTATATTACTTGGCCATGAAATCAGGGACTGTGCAGGGGGGCATAAAATGAGGAGCTGTGCAGGGGGGGGCATAAATTGAGGAGCTGTGCAGGAGGAGGCTCTATGAAGGGTAGCATGAAATCAGGGACTGTGCATGGGGCATAAAATGAGGAGCTGTCAGGGGGGGCATAAATTGAGGAGCTGTGCAGGAGGAGGCTCTATGAAGGGTAGCATGAAATCAGGGACTGTGCATGGGGCATAAAATGAGGAGCTGAGCAGGGGGGGGCATAAATTGAGGAGCTGTGCAGGGGGGGGGCATAAACTGAGGAGCTGTGCAGGAGGAGGCTCTATGAAGGGTAGCATGAAATCAGGGACTGTGCATGGGGCATAAAATGAGGAGCTGTGCAGGGGGGGCATAAACTGAGGAGCTGTGCAGGAGGAGGCTCTATGAAGGGTAGCATGAAATCAGGGACTGTGCATGGGGCATAAAATGAGGAGCTGTGCAGGGGGGGCATAAACTGAGGAGCTGTGCAGGAGGAGGCTCTATGAAGGGGAGCATAAAATCAGGGACTGTGCATGGGGCATAAAATGGGCTGTGCAGAGAAGCATGAAATGAGGGGCAGTGCAGTGGGACAGGAAATGATGGGCTGTGCAGGGGAGCCTTGAAAAGAGGGGCTATGCATGGTGACCATGAATTGAGGGGCTGTGCAGTGGGTCATCAAATAAGGGACTTGCGGTGGGGCCATGAAATGAGGGGCTGTGAAAGGGAGCACAAAATGAGGGGATGTGCGGGTGGCCATGAAATGAGGGGCTGAACAGGGGGGCATAAAATGAGGGGCTGTGTAGGGGGGACCATGACATGAGGGGCTGTTCAGGGGGCAGGAAATGAGGGGTTGTGAGGTGGGACAGCAACTGAGGGGCTGTGCAGGGGGACAAGCAAAGTGTATGAGGAGCTGTGGCGACCAACCTGTATAAGGGGCTGTGGAGGAAATTGTACTCTTTGCTGTGGTGGCCATACTGGATGGGGTATGTAGTTAATATCAGACTGTTTAAGGTGCTGTTTGTGGGTCATAATCCTGTATGGGGTGCTGTGGGGGCCATCAAAATATACATTACATGGGGGCTGCTTTGGACAACATCCTATTTATGGGGGCTGTTTTGATCTTCATACTATATATGGGGAGCTGTGGTGTTGTGTTGACCATGTCCTATATTGGCAGCTTGTTGGGTGGAGGGCGGTATGAGGGCATAGTGTGACGAGGGGGCAGCGTGTGAATGGATATGGAGGGGGGAAGTGTGAAATTGGGGGCACAAAATGGAGAGGGGTTTTCATGGTGGGGGGCAGTGTGGAGATATAGAAAATGTAATGGAAAATTAGAGAGGGAACAGCCATGGTATAGGCCATTGTTCATAGGACAGATGGTGTGGCAGTTATAGATGATAATAGTAGAGTGGAGGCCATATGCCATAGGAGGCTTATTTAGGGTACAATATGGACAGATATCGTTATGCAGATGGCATTTTAATAACACTCTTATTTTTAAGGGCACTGTGTGAGGATGTGCTGCAAAAGACCGGAGAAGAGGGAGGGCTGCAGAAACCAGCTGTGGATGTGAAAAGTCATCATGGCGTCCCGACAAGATGGAGTTGAAGGCAAAGAGACGACTCCAGAGAAGATGTTATCTGTAAGGTTATAAGATACCTGGATGTAAATGTTTATTTGTGATATTAATTCTCATCACTACTGTTGTACCTGTATGGTCCTCAGTCTGATGATGGCTGTTAATAACAACTCCTAGTATCGCCTCACCATTGTTAACAACACACTGGGAGTTGTAGTGTTGGAGGTTCATGCGATACAATTGTTTATGGGACTGAGTTGATATTACAATTGATCGTTGCACTCAGCTTGGTTCTTGTTTTCAAGAACTCTTGGATCTGGTCATGTATTCATGTACTGATGGTGGTTCTGGTGATGTTTTTATTTACTGATGGTGGTTCTGATGATGTTTTTATTTACTGATGGTGGTTCTGTCGACAAATTCATGTACTGATGGAGGATCCTGTAATGTATTCATGTACTAGTGGTGGTTCTAGTAACATTCGTGTACTGATGGTGGTTCTGTTGATGTATTTATTTACTGATGATGTTTTTGGTGCCATATTCATGTACTATTGATGGCTCTAGTGCTCTAATTATGTACTGATGATGATTTTGGTTTCGTATTCATGTACTGATGATGGTTCTGGTGATGAATATATAACCAGAATCATCATCACTACATGATTACAGTGCCAGAACAAACATCACTACACAATATGTCACCAGAGTCGGAATACATCAGCAGAACCACCATCGGTACATCAATACATCATTAGAGCCACCATCAGATTTGTGCAAGCTATATTTATCTCATGACGGATGCAAAAACCATCAGAAGTTTCTTGTCTATAATGGGGGTCTGTTTATTTTCCAATAGGGTATCTGCCAAATGCTGAACACATTAATTGAAACCAAACAACTCCCATTATAGTTAACCTACAGTCATATGTTAAAGTTTGGGCACCCCTATTAATGTTAACCTTTTTTCTTTATAACAATTTTGGTTTTTGCAACAGCTATTTCAGTTTCATATATCTAATAACTGATGGACTCAGTTATATTTCTGGATTCAAATGAGGTTTATTGTACTAACAGAAAATCTGCATTTAAACAAAATTTGACCGGTGCAAAAGTATGGGCACCCTTATCATTTTCTTGATTTGAACACTCCTAACTACTTTTTACTGACTTCCTGAAGCACTAAATTGGTTTTGTAACCTCATTGAGCTTTGAACTTCATAGCCAGGTGTATCAAATCATGAGAAAAGGTATTTAAGGTGGCCACTTGCAAGTAGTTCTCCTATTTGATTCTCCTATGAAGAGTGGCATCATGGGCTCCTCAAAACAACTCTCAAATGATCTGAAAACAGAGATTACTCAACATAGCTTTTCAGGGGAAGGATACAAAAAGTTGTCTCAGAGATTTAACCTGTCAGTTTCCACTGTGAGGAACATAGTAAGGAAATGGAAGAACACAGGTACAGTTCTTGTTAAGCCCAGAAGTGGCAGGCCAAGAAAAATATCAGAAAGGCAGAGAAGAAGAATGGTGAGAACAGTCAAGGACAATCCACAGACCACCTCCAAAGACCGGCAGCATCATCTTGCTGCAGATGGTGTCACTGTGCATCGGTCAACAATACAGCGCACTTTGCACAAGGAGAAGCTGTATGGGAGAGTGATGCGAAAGAAGCCGTTTCTGCAAGCACGCCACAGACAGAGTCACCTGAGGTATGCAAAAGCACATTAGAACAAGCCAGTTACATTTTGGAAGAAGGTCCTGTGGACTGATGAAACAAAGATTGAGTTGTTTGGTCATACAAAAAGGCGTTATGCATGGAGGCTAAAAAACACAGCATTCCAAGAAAAACACATCATGCTTTGGGGCTGTATGGCCAATGGCGGCACCGGGAGTCTTGTTAAAGTTGAGGGTCGCTTGGATTCAACTCAGTATCAGCAGATTCTTGACAATAATGTGCAAGAATCAGTGACAAAGTTGAAGTTATGCAGGGGATGGATATTTCAGCAAGACAATGATCCAAAACACCGCTCAAGTCTACTCAGGCATTCAGGCAGAGGAACAATTACAATGTTCTGGAATGGCCATCCCAGTCCCCAGACCTGAATATCATTGAACATCTGTGGGATGATTTGAAGCGGGCTGTCCATGCTCGGCGACCATCAAACTTAACTGAACTGGAATTGTTTTGTAAACAGGAATGGTCACAAATACCTTCATCCAGGAACTCATTAATAGCTACAGGAAGCGACTAGAGGCTGTTATTTTTTCAAAAGGAGGATCTACGAAATATTAATGTCACTTTTATGTTGAGGTGCCCATACTTTTGCACCGGTCAAATTTTGTTTAAATGCAGATTGCACATTTTCTGTTAGCACAATAAACCTCATTTGAATCCAGAAATATAACTGAGTCCATCAGTTATTAGATATATGAAACTGAAATAGCTGTTGCAAAAACCAAAATTGTTATAAAGAAAAAAGGTTAACATTAATAGGGGTGCCCAAACTTTAACATATGACTGTAATTCTAGTTGAAGCTCTGATGACCAGCTTATTACCTAAGCCATCATGTAACAACCCTGCCGGCATCACTGCATGGCCGCTCATGCCCCACACACCAACTTACTCACTGCTCCAGGCCATACTTTCTGTCTGCTGCCGGCTCCATGCTATGTGCCTCTTGCTTCCTGCCTGCTCTCTGCATGCTTCCTGGCTGTGTACATAAGGGGCGGCACCAGAACTCTCTGGATCTTATGGAATCAGTGTGCACCTGCCTAATGTGTCCCTGGCCAATTACCAAGAGGCCTCTAGCATTTAGGGCAGCTCCACCCGGTGGAAGCTGCCTGTGCAATGTCTTAACTCATTTAGTGTCTTGCTACTGAGTTGCCAGGTCCTGTCCTGTATTTTGCCTTCTCTGAAAGCTAGTTCCTAACTTTGTCTTGTACCTGTCCATCCGCCCTCCAGGAGGCAGAATATCCTTATCTCTTTGCTATTGCTCCTGACCTTGTCTCATACTTGTCCTTGCCGCCCTCCAGAAGGCAGAATATCCTGGTCTCTGTGTCTTTGTTCCTGTACCTTGTCTCTTACCGTTACCTTATCTGAACTCAGTCCTACATCTGTCTGTTAGTCTACTTGTCTGTGGCTCCTTTCCCTGCTGTGTCTATCCTTGTGTCTTCTCCATCTGCCTGTGCTACGCACTCTTGCGACTCTGCCTGTGCATCGATCTCTTGCGATTCTGCCTGTGCTCCGTACTCCTGCGGTTCTGCCTGTGCTCCGCACTTCTGCTGCTGCGGAATCTCTCGCTGCAAACTGCAGCTCCTCTCTGCAGTCTTGCGGTTCTTCTCCAGTGTGAACCGGTCCAAACCTGTTCCCTCATACCTGTCTATATTTCCATCCTACCTGTACCAGTTCCTACACCTCCTGTGTGAACATGTCCCTACCTATTCCATACACCACTCTTTCCTGCCTGTGTCCCTGTGCTTTTCGAGTTATTCCCTGCCCCTGTGTCTCAGCCGTTCCCGCCTGCCTTGGTCTCAACCGTGCCCGCCTGCCTGTGTCTCAGCCGTGCCCGCCTGCCTGTGTCTCAGGCGTGCTCATCTGCCAGTCTTGCCTGCTGCCGGCACCTGTCCTAGTGTTCCGTCTCCTCAGTGGGATCAGCAGCCACAGCCAGACACCACCCTGGAGTGGCACCTGGCAGCTACCTGCCGCACAAGCCTGACCTCACCATCAGAGGCTCCAGTGAACACCAAGGCAGCTGTCCTAGTCACGCTCCTTCCAGGGTAGTCTGGTTTGTGGCAAAGTGGGGCCACAACCCCCTGACTCACGCCCACCAGGCAGGGCGTGAGCGTGACAAATCGGAGGGGGAGGTGCATTAGTTACCTTAGTCTCTGACCCATGAATTTGCTATTGGCTTTATCTGCCTAGGGCACCAAAATACCTTGTCCCGGCCCTGGGTCTCACACATGTGCAAATAAGGCATTAGACAAGGAGCTTTTTCACATGGAAGCTATTCAATAATGATTAAATACAGTTATGGGGCACTGTGATGTTATTGTTATGTATGAGGCACTGTAGCTGTTACTGTAATGAGCTCTGTTTTACTGTTTTTTCTCGCCCTACCTGTGCGCTTTAATTAGTTTGAATGGAACATAATGAGAGTAAGAAGTGTCAGCTGTGGGTTGACTGAGATTCACCTATACTGCGGATCCCACCTGCCCATTATAAAATATCCACCCAGAGATTCTCCTTTAGCTTTCTATTCCAGCAGTTGGCACCCAGCAAAGAAAGCCCTCACCGCGGTGCCCACTCATCAGCATTAACATATCCTCCATTCAATTCCAAAGCTCTGTTGCCCACCATTAGTTATGCTGACTTGCCTTAGTAACTCCTTGTAGCCACCACTAGGGGGAACTCATTCTATATAAATGTATACTCCTTTTACACAGCTCAATACCATTAGTTAAAATGTATATGGTATACAGTGCGCTTCCCCTAGTGGTGGCTGTACGAATCTGTATGTAGTGAGCTCCCCCAAGTGGTAGCTGTATAAATATGTATGTAGTGAGCTCCCCCTAGTGGTGGCTGTATAAATCTGTTTGTAGTGCGCTCCATCTAGTGGTGGGTGTATAATCTGTATGTAGTGAGCTCCCCCTAATTGTGGCTGTATAAATCTATATGTAGTGAGCTCCATCTAGTGGTGGCTGTATAAATATGTATGTAGTGAGCTCCCCCTAGTGGTGGCTGTATAATCTGTATGTAGTGAGCTCCCTCCTAGTGGTGACTGTATCAATTTATATGTAGTGAGCTCCCCCTAGTGGTGACTATAAACATTTGTATGTAGTGAGCTCTCACTAGTGATGGCTGTTTGAATCTGTATGCAATGAGCTTCCTCTAGTGATGACTGTATGAAAATCTATGTATGGAGCTCCCTCCAGTGGTGGCGGTATAATCTGTATGTAGTGAGCTCCCCCTAGTGGTGACTGTATAAAAATCTATGTATAGAGCTCCCTCCAGTGGTGGCTGAATTGATCTGTCTGTAGTGACCTGCCTCTAGTGGTGACTGTATAAATGTATATGTAGTGAAATCCCTCTAGTGGAGTCTGCATAATCTGTATGTACTGAGCTCCCTCTATTGGTGGTTGTACAATCTGCATGCAGTAAGCTCCCCCTAGTGGTGACTGCATCCACTGCTGAATATATAGTTTATAATAATAACAATTCTAAAATTTGTTATGGGGTGCCAGGACTTCACTAACATTTGATGACATTTCCTGGCTAGTGAATATAATGCCAGAACTACAGTATTAACTGACACACAGACATGAAGTAGATAGAAAATGGGGGGGGGGCAACAAGTCGAACACTACTCTCCCCCCAGATGTATCATCCATGGACCTCACTCCTGGTATTTAGTTACACTACTGGCACGTAGCGGGTTGGAAAGAGTCAGTGCCACCCTCCTTGTAGCAGCATGAGATGATAGAAAATCCTCCTCTCCTCCCGCCTGGCAGAATCGTACGCGGTGCCGCAATTTGTTTTATTTTACAATTTCTATCCTCCATCACACGCCACCCCTTATCTGATGCTGGAAGCGTAAGACGCTCTATCAAATCTTGCTTTCCAATTCCCTTATAATCAGCGGAGGAATGTATGCAACGGATATGATTTCAAATCTCGTCTCGACAGAAAAAAAAAGTTAATTTATCCTCGGGTCACCTTGTCACTAAGAGTTTGATTATGTTCTAGTTGTTAGGATTATTGAAGTTATTTATCATGATCTCCTTTTCATACAAGGATAAGGGGAAATATATATCCATATTGTTTTTGTATTTTCTATTCTTTGTGGTAATTAATTATTTTCTTTAAATATCAGTTAGTTTTAAACAAAGTACAGAGTTTAAAGTTATAATTTTATTTTCTATTATTTTTTTATTTATTTTTCACTCTTTTTTTCCCCTATAAACATCAGAATTTACCGTTAAGGTCGGCGTCACACTAGCGAGAAATACGGACGAGTACTATGCGAAAAAAAATCACATCGCACTCGTCCCAATGTTAATCTATGGGGCAGCTCCCATCAGCCGATTTTGTTCTCGCTCGTATTATACGTGCGAGTGAAATCACAGCATCCTGCGATTGTCAGCGTATTATGCCCGTAAACCGCTAATGCAAGTCTATGAGGGCGAGAAAACTACGGATTACTCACGGACCAGACGTGTGACTTGTGAATACGCACCGGTGTCCTTTAACAAAAACTGGCAATTCAGTGCACGATACAGTAAAATCACACTGTAAATATATTTATATTTCATAGAGTTCTTCATAGCAGAATAGCCGCTAAATCAATTGCCGGCTTCTGTAAAATCATTCCAAAACCCAACATGAAATGACACAAGGTTACATACAGTAAACCATTTCATTTCATTTAGATTTTTATATGTCTTTGACTAATAATTAGTTTAGGATACGTGTGTAAAATTTGAGACATGTAGGTGTTAAATTAACAAGTAAATTAGTTGAAAAAAATTGTGTGGACTCCCTAGGTAATTTCTCTGCCAGAGAGGGAAAGCCAGTGAGTGAGGGCAGATATTAATAGCCTAGAGAGGGACCATTGTTTTTGCTCCCCCACCTCGGCTAAAAAAAATCTGCCCACAGCCACCCCAGAAAAGGCGCATTTATAAGATGCGCCTTTTCTGGCACTTAGCCTCTCTATTCCCATTGGTTCATGGGTTAATAATAATGGGTTAATGTCACCTTGCTATTGAAAGGTGACATTAAGCCGGGTTAATAATGGAGAGGTGTCAATAAGAGAAGTTTTTTTGTGGCCTGTTTATGCGGCAGACCGCAGAAATCACAGCAATACGGCCTAATAGAACGGTCAGCGAAAAACACGTCAGGATGGTGAGTTTGTGTAGGTTGGGAAAAAGATGCAGGAAATGTGAGAAATAAAATGTGTCTCTGTTACAAAGTCTTCAGACAAGTTGTCACAAAAGACGAGAGAAGTGAACGACTCCATCAGAAAGAAGGTCAGCTGTAAGTCACCATCTGTAACTGTACTGTCTGCAATTTTCTACTACCTGGTCCCCATATGGCGGAATCATCGGGCTTATTATATAGTGTTTGCAGGTATTATCTAGTCCTGTTATAGCAGAAACTTATGATAACTATTTACTGTACGTATATAGTTTTATTTTAAGTGTCGGGGTGGGGGTGTACGGGAAGACGTATGCTTTGAAGCTTGCACCCCTGATCTTTTAAGATCGTCCTGGTCTCCATAGCAAGGGCCAGCTTTACAGCTGCGTAACCTGTGGTTTTACAAAGGGTGCATAGACCACCAAGGCTAAAATTTAGCACCATATATAGAATTGCCCCAGAGGATTATTTACACCATGAATATTCAATATTTATTGTAATGCGGTATTTTTATCAGCATTGTATTTCAATCAAATTTGTTATTACGTTTCTTTATGACTATACTTTTTATTTGGACACTGTATGGTGTTCTATTATGCTATTGGGTTTGGCAGTTGTATTTTTTGCACTGTATGGCACTTTTTGTGGCGCTGCTAGGCATTTACTGAGCAGTATATTATTTTTGTCGGAGTCACTGCATGGCAGTAGTATTATTTTGCACTGTATGGCGGTTTTTGTGGCATGGTTAGGCATGGTGTGAACAGTATATTATTTTTGTCAGAGTCACTGTATGGCAGTAGTATTATTTTGCACTGTATGGCGGTTTTTGTGGCATGGTTAGGCATGGTGTGAACAGTATATTATTTTTGTCAGAGTCACTGTATGGCAGTAGTATTATTTTGCACTGTATGGTGGTTTTTGTGTTTTTTGTGACACGGTTAGGCATGGTGTGAACAGTATATTATTTCTGTCAGAGTCACTGTATGGCAGTAGTATTATTTTGCACTGTATGGCGGTTTTTGTGTTTTTTGTGGCACGGTTAGGCATGGTGTGAACAGTATATTATTTTTGTCAGAGTCACTGTATGGTAGTAGTATTATTTTGCACTGTATGTCAGTTTTTGTGGCATGGTTAGGCATGGTGTGAACAGTATATCATTTTTGTCAGAGTTACTGTATGGCAGTAGTATTATTTTGCACTGTATGGTGGTTTTTGTGGCACAATTAGGCATGGTGTGAACAGTATATTATTTTTGTCAGAGTCACTGTATGGTAGTAGTATTATTTTGCACTGTATGGCGGTTTTTGTGTTTTTTGTGGCACGGTTAGGCATGGTGTGAACAGTATATTATTTTTGTCAGAGTCACTGTATGGCAGTAGTATTATTTTGCACTGTATGGCGGTTTTTGTGGCACGGTTAGGCATGGACTGAGCAGTATATTATGTTAGCATGTCTTATAGGCCACTGTATGAAACTTATAATTCCGTGACAGAACAGACTGTAATCATATGACAGGAATAGTTGAAGGAGTCAGGAGGGCGAGGCTAACAATTACCAACACCTTAAGTGACCATAGTGACCGCCCCATAGTTCACCTTAAACATAACATTATATAATTGAATATTTTAAAGTTTTCCTTAAAATAATAATATATCAATACAATAAAAATTGTAGCACCGGCCCTTTAAAAAAAAAAACTTGTATTGTCATCGACTCTTTCAAGAACCTCATTGCGCCAGGACAAGGTGACAGCGCATCTTTTATAAGTGTCTTTCCAAAGCCGAGAAAATTGTAGAGCGTTAATGTGTTCGGAAGAGATAGCGAGGAAGCGCCATGAATCACTACGAGTCTTAAGAGCTGATCCGTCCATGTGACCCGCTAAGTATCACCCCAGGGCGATATCAATAAGCTGCTGGATATTGTCTGCATTCATCATAACACAGAGGTTTGTTCAGCTCATATCAAAGTCCTACATCCTGGTATAATCTATGGATATCGCCACTCAGTCACCAGCCGTTAATTACATGACTTAAAGGGGCGGCGTCCTGATTATAACGGGAGATGTTCTGTAGCACAATTGCTTATTTGCATGGATATTGAAAAAGCAAAGATTTCCGCTAATGTTTCAGAGAGTGTTGGGGGAGGGAGATGATTTTACTGGAAGAAATGTCAGATAAGAGATCGTGGAAATCAGCAGCAGCAAATCAAAGAAAATCATTTTCTTTCATCAAAGCTGAAATTATAGCAACAGTAAGAAAAATGGAATAAACACACGGATTATAAAATAATCTAGAGTCTATAAAAAGAATCACAATTACCAACAATAATAAAGTAATCATTAATAATCAATTATCTCCCCGAGGAGAAATTACCCTGGTAATATCCCATATGGACATGAATATAAATATACCAGAATATAACTACTATAATACTGCCCCTATGTACAAGAATATAACTACTATAATACTGCTCCTATGTACAGGAATATAACTACTATAATACTGCTCCTATGTACAAGAATATAACTACTATAATACTGCCCCCTATGTACAAGAATATAACTACTATAATACTGCCCCCTATGTACTAGAATATAACTACTATAATACTGCTCCTATGTACAAGAATATAACAACTATAATACTGCCCCTATGTACAAGAATATAACTACTATAATACTGCCCCCTATGTACAAGAATATAACTACTATAATACTGCTCCTATGTACAAGAATATAACTACTATAATACTGTCCCCTATGTACAAGAATATAACTACTATAATACTGCTCCTATGTACAAGAATATAACTACTATAATACTGCCCCTATGAACAAGAATATAACTACTATAATACTGCTCCTGTGTACAAGAATATAACTACTATAATACTGCTCCAATGTACAAGAATATAACTACTATAATACTGCTCCAATGTACAAGAATATAACTACTATAATACTGCTCATATGTACAAGAATATAACTACTATAATACTGCTCCAATGTACAAGAATATAACTACTATAATACTGCTCCTATGTACAAGAATATAACTACTATAATACTGCTCCTATGTACAAGAATATAACTACTATAATACTGCCCCTATGAACAAGAATATAACTACTTTAATACTTCTCCTGTGTACAAGAATATAACTACTATAATACTGCTCCTATGTAGAAGAATATAACTACTGTAATACTGCCCCTATGTACAAGAATATAACTACTATAATACTGCTCCTATGTACAAGAATATAACTATTATAATGCTGCCCCTATGTACAAGAATATAACTACTATAATACTGCCCCTATGTACAAGAATATAACTACTATAATACTGCTCCTATGTACAAGAATATAACTACTATAATACTGCTCCTATGTGCAAGAATATAACTACTATAATACTGCTCCTATGTACAAGAATATAACTACTGTAATACTGCCCCTATGTACAAGAATATAACTACTATAATACTGCTCCTATGTACAAGAGTATAACTACTGTAATACTGCCCCTATGTACAAGAATATAACTACTATAATACTGCTCCAATGTACAAGAATATAACTACTATAATACTGCTCCTATGTACAAGAATATAACTATTATAATGCTGCCCCTATGTACAAGAATATAACCACTATAATACTGCTCCTGTGTTCAAGAATATAACTACTATAATACTGCTATGTACAAGAATAAAACTACTATAATACTGCCCCTATGTACAAGAATATAACTACTATAATACTGCCCCTATTTACAAGAATATAATTACTATAATACTGCCCCTATGTACAATAATATAACTATTATAATACTGCCCCCTTTGCACAAGAATATAATTACTATAATACTACCCCTATATACAAGAATATAACTACTATAATACTGCCCCTATGTATAAGAATATAACTGCTATAATACTGCCCCTATATACAAGAATATAACTACTATAATACTGTCCCTATATACAAGAATATAACTACTATACTACTGCCCCTATGTATAAGAATATAACTACTATAATACTGCCCCTATATACAAGAATGTAACTACCATAATACTGCCCCTATATACAAGAATATAACTACTATAATACTGCCCCTATATACAAGAATATAACTACTATAATATTGCACCCTATGTACAAGACTATAACTACTATAATACTGCCCATATGAACAAGAATATAACTACTATAATACTGCCACTATGTATAAGAATATAACTACTAAAATACTGCCCCTATATACAAGAATATAACTACTATAATACTGCCCCTATATACAAGACTATAACTACTATAATACTTCCCCTATGTACAAGAATATAACTACTATAATACTGCCCCTATGTACAAGAATATAACTACTATAATACTGCCCCTATGTACAAGAATATAACTACTATAATATGTACAAGAATATAACTACTATAATACTGCCCCTATATACAAGAATATAACTACTATAATACTGCCCCTATGTACAAGAATATAACTACTATAATACTGCCCCTATGTACAAGAATATAACTACTATAATATGTACAAGAATATAACTACTATAATACTGCCCCTATATACAAGAATATAACTACTATAATACTGCCCCTATGTACAAGAATATAACTACTATAATACTGCCCCTATGTACAAGAATATAACTACTTTAATACTGCTCCTATGTACAAGAATATAACTACTATAATACTGCTCCTATGTACAAGAATATAACTATTATAATGCTGCCCCTATGTACAAGAATATAACCACTATAATACTGCTCCTGTGTTCAAGAATATAACTACTATAATACTGCTATGTACAAGAATAAAACTACTATAATACTGCCCCTATGTACAAGAATATAACTACTATAATACTGCCCCTATTTACAAGAATATAATTACTATAATACTGCCCCTATGTACAATAATATAACTATTATAATACTGCCCCCTTTGCACAAGAATATAATTACTATAATACTACCCCTATATACAAGAATATAACTACTATAATACTGCCCCTATGTATAAGAATATAACTGCTATAATACTGCCCCTATATACAAGAATATAACTACTATAATACTGTCCCTATATACAAGAATATAACTACTATACTACTGCCCCTATGTATAAGAATATAACTACTATAATACTGCCCCTATATACAAGAATGTAACTACCATAATACTGCCCCTATATACAAGAATATAACTACTATAATACTGCCCCTATATACAAGAATATAACTACTATAATATTGCACCCTATGTACAAGACTATAACTACTATAATACTGCCCATATGAACAAGAATATAACTACTATAATACTGCCACTATGTATAAGAATATAACTACTAAAATACTGCCCCTATATACAAGAATATAACTACTATAATACTGCCCCTATATACAAGACTATAACTACTATAATACTTCCCCTATGTACAAGAATATAACTACTATAATACTGCCCCTATGTACAAGAATATAACTACTATAATACTGCCCCTATGTACAAGAATATAACTACTATAATATGTACAAGAATATAACTACTATAATACTGCCCCTATATACAAGAATATAACTACTATAATACTGCCCCTATGTACAAGAATATAACTACTATAATACTGCCCCTATGTACAAGAATATAACTACTATAATATGTACAAGAATATAACTACTATAATACTGCCCCTATATACAAGAATATAACTACTATAATACTGCCCCTATGTACAAGAATATAACTACTATAATACTGCCCCTATGTACAAGAATATAACTACTTTAATACTGCTCCTATGTACAAGAATATAACTACTATAATACTGCTCCTATGTACAAGAATATAACTACTATAATACTGCCCCTATGTACAAGAATATAACTACTATAATACTGCTCCTATGTACAAGAATATAACTACAATAATACTGCTCCTATGTACAAGAATATAACTACTATAATACTGCTCCTATGTACAAGAATATAACTACTATAATACTGCCCCTATGTACAAGAATATAACTACTATAATACTGCTCCTATGTACAAGAATATAACTACTATAATACTGCCCCTATATACAAGAATATAACTACTATAATACTGCCCCTATGTACAAGAATATAACTACTATAATACTGCTCCTATGTACAAGAATATAACTACTATAATACTGCTCCTATGTACAGGAATATAACTACTATAATACTGCTCCTATGTATAAGAATATAACTACTATAATACTGCTCCTATGTACAGGAATATAACTACTATAATACTGCTCCTATGTACAAGAATATAACTACTATAATACTGCTCCTATGTACAAGAATATAACTACTATAATACTGCCCCTATGTACAAGAATATAACTACTATAATACTGCCCCTATGTACAAGAATATAACTACTATAATACTGCTCCCTATGTACAAGAATATAACTACTATAATACTGCCCCCTATATACAAGAATATAACTACTATAATACTGCTCCCTATGTACAAGAATATAACTACTATAATACTGCTCCCTATGTACAGGAATATACAGTCATGGCCGAAAGTGTTGTACCCCTTGAAATTATTCTAGACAATTAAGTATTTCTCATAGACAATTATGCAATTACACACGTGTTTTGTTATACACACATTTATTTCCTTTGTGTGTATTGGAACAACACAAAAAAAGATTAAAAAAAGGCAAATTGAACATAATTTCACACAGAACCCCAAAAATGGGCTGGACAGAATTTTTGGCACCCTCAACTTAATTGCTGGTTACACACCCTTTGGAGAAAATAACTGCAATCAGTAACTTCCAATAACCATCAACAAGCTTCTTACACCTCTCACCTGGAATTTTGGACGACCCCCAACAGCAATTTTAAGGTGTCTGTACAGATGATCAATGGGATTTAGATCCGGATTCATTGCTGCAACTTCAGAACTCTCCAGGACTTTGTCTCCATTCATCTCTGCCATCTCTTACCTGTTACTTGCCACAGGTAAGCATGAATGAGCATCATGTGCTTGAAGCAAAGTTGTTTACCCACAATTTTTGAAAGGTGCCAACAATTTTGTCCTGACCATTTTTGGGGTTTTGTGTGACATGATGTTCATTTTGCCTTTTTATCTCTGTTTTTTTTTTTGTTGTTTCAGTACACACAAGGGAAATAAACCTGTTTATAACAAAACATGTGTAATTGCATTAATTTTCTGGGGGAAATACTTCATTCTCCGGAACAATTTCAAGGGTGCCAACACTTTCGGCTATGACTATAACTGCTATAATACTGCCTGAGGTGCTCAATAATATGATGTGTGACATTTGCATTGTCAGGCAGACTGTGTCAGACTGTTTCTTGCGGTTGTTGCTATCATACTATCATTTGTTATTAAATGTCAGAGAGTTTTTCTATGTTGCATAATGTGCAGATATTTTTCTATGAAGCCACTTTTTGCCTCTAACACCGGCTCGGCAGGGACCATGAACATGTCTACAATAATTGGGATCTGGAAATGCTTTTAAATTATGCCCCAATTAAAGGGAGCACTGGCTTTTATTATGTGTCTATGTGCAGCACTAAAATCCAGAATAACTGACATCTGGTGGTTCCAGAGTGCGGGGTCCTGATCATCATTAATGGGTAGAGAGATGTGTGGAGCGCCCTCAGCGATGGGTAGAGGAGTGCAGGCTGAACTGGAGAGTCCAAATAAAGGCAAATTGCAGGAAATCAGCCGCACTGGCAGGGAGAAATTTTTAAATGATTTTATTTATTTCCGGGAAAGTTTTTCACCACAGTGCTGGGCAGAGGACTGCAGAGCAACACATCGCATTTGCGTTTCGATCCGTCCCGGATCTTTTTCAAACGTCGCTGGAGGTAAAGTGAAAATATGCAGAATTAATGTGCTGTACTCTATATATAATACTAGGTACTGAACCCGTTCTATGCCCGGGTGGCGAGTCACTCTCTCTATCTCTTTCTGTCTCTATGTCTCTCTCTCTCACTCTCTCTCTTTCTGTCTTTTTCTCTCTGTGTCTCTCTGTCTCTCACTCTCCCGGTGAAGCTGCTGCTCCAACCAACATCCTGCGCATGCGCTCACTCCTGCACTGACTCCTGCACATGTGCTCACTCCTGCACTGACTCCTGCACATGCGCTCACTCCTACATTGACTCCTGCGCATGCGCTCACTTCTGCACTGACTCCTGCACATGCGCTCACTTCTGCACTGACTCCTGCACATGCGCTCGCTCCTGCACTGACTCCTGCACATGCGCTCAGTCATGTGCTGACTCCTGCGCATGACGATTCCTACACATGCGCTCGCTCTTGCACTGACTCCTGTGCATGCGCTCGCTCTTGCACTGACTCCTGTGCATGCGCTCACTCCTGCACTGACTCCTGTGCATGCGTTCACTCCTGCACTGACTCCTGTGCAAGTGCTCACTCCTGCACTGACTCCTGTGCATGCGCTCACTCCTGCACTGACTCCTGCACATGCGCTCAGTCATGTGCTGACTCCTGCGCATGCCGATTCCTACACATGCGCTCGCTCTTGCACTGACTTCTGCGCATGCCCCGGAGGCTTCGGACACAAGGACACATCTCTGGTTATATTATAGACTAGCTGAAGAGCCCAGCGCTGCCCAGGCATAGTAACTAACTACGGTTAGTTATAACAAATTATAATGATTATTTCTATATATATATATGAAGTTGAGTGTAGAGCCCCGCCCACTCCACATAGCCACATTCACTATAATATCCCACATCATCCCGTCAGCCAGAGCCACCGGACTACTACCCCTAATATCCCACATCATCCCGTCAGCCAGAGCCACCGGACTACTACCCCTAATATCCCACATCATCCCGTCAGCCAGAGCTACTGGACTACTACCTCTAATATCCCACATCATCCCGTCAGCCAGAGCTACCGGACTACTACCCCTAATATCCCACATCATCCCGTCAGCCAGAGCCACCGGACTACTACCCCTAATATCCCACATCATCCCGTCAGCCAGAGCCACCGGACTACTACCCCTAATATCCCACATCATCCCGTCAGCCAGAGCCGCCGGACTACTACCCCTAATATCCCACATCATCCCGTCAGCCAGAGCCACCGGACTACTACCCCTAATATCCCACATCATCCCGTCAGCCAGAGCCGCCGGACTACTACCCCTAATATCCCACATCATCCCGTCAGCCAGAGCCGCCGGACTACTACCCCTAATATCCCACATCATCCCGTCAGCCAGAGCCACCGGACTACTACCCCTAATATCCCACATCATCCCGTCAGCCAGAGCCGCCGGACTACTACCCCTAATATCCCACATCATCCCGTCAGCCAGAGCCGCCGGACTACTACCCCTAATATCCCACATCATCCCGTCAGCCAGAGCCACCGGACTACTACCCCTAATATCCCACACCATCCTGTCAGCCAGAGCCACCGGACTACTACCGCTAATATCCCACATCATCCCGTCAGCCAGAGCCACCGGACTACTACCCCTAATATCCCACATCATCCCGTCAGCCAGAGCCACCGGACTACTACCCCTAATATCCCACACCATCCTGTCAGCCAGAGCCACCGGACTACTACCCCTAATATCCCACATCATCCCGTCAGCCAGAGCCACCGGACTACTACCCCTAATATCCCACATCATCCCTTCAGCCAGAGCCACCGGACTACTACCCCTAATATCCCACATCATCCCGTCAGCCAGAGCCACCGGACTACTACCCCTAATATCCCACATCATCCCATCATCCAGAGCCACCGGACTACTACCCCTAATATCCCACATCATCCCGTCAGCCAGAGCCACCAGACTACTACCCCTAATATCCCACACCATCCTGTCAGCCAGAGCCACCGGACTACTACCCCTAATATCCCACATCATCCAGTCAGAGCCTCCGGACTACTACCCCTAATATCCCACACCATCCTGTCAGCCAGAGCCACCGGACTACTACCCCTAATATCCCACACCATCCTGTCAGCCAGAGCCACTGGACTACTACCCCTAATATCCCACATCATCCAGTCAGAGCCTCCGGACTACTACCCCTAATATCCCACACCATCCTGTCAGCCAGAGCCACCGGACTACTACCCCTAATATCCCACACCATCCCGTCAGCCAGAGCCACGGGACTACTACCCCTAATATCCCACATCATCCCGTCAGAGCCACCGGACTACTACCCCTAATATCCCACATCATCCCGTCAGAGCCACCGGACTACTACCCCTAATATCCCACACCATCCTGTCAGCCAGAGCCACCGGACTACTACCGCTAATATCCCACATCATCCCGTCAGCCAGAGCCACCGGACTACTACCCCTAATATCCCACATCATCCCGTCAGCCAGAGCCACCGGACTACTACCCCTAATATCCCACATCATCCCGTCAGACAGAGCCACCGGACAACTACTCCTAATATCCCACATCATCCCATCAGCCAGAGCCACCGGACTACTACCCCTAATATCCCACATCATCCCGTCAGAGCCACCGGACTACTACCCCTAATATCCCACATCATCCCGTCAGCCAGAGCCACCGGACTACTACCCCTAATATCCCACACCATCCTGTCAGCCAGAGCCACTGGACTACTACCCCTAATATCCCACATCATCCCGTCAGCCAGAGCCACCGGACTACTACCCCTAATATCCCACATCATCCCGTCAGCCAGAGCCACCGGACTACTACCCCTAATATCCCACACCATCCCGTCAGCCAGAGCCACCGGACTACTACCCCTAATATCCCACACCATCCCGTCAGCCAGAGCCACCGGACTACTACCCCTAATATCCCACATCATCCCGTCAGCCAGAGCCACCGGACTACTACCCCTAATATCCCACACCATCCTGTCAGCCAGAGCCACCGGACTACTACCCCTAATATCCCACATCAGCCCGTCAGCCAGAGCCACCGGACTACTACCCCTAATATCCCACATCATCCCGTCAGCCAGAGCCACCGGACTACTACCCCTAATATCCCACATCATCCCGTCAGCCAGAGCCACCGGACTACTACCCCTAATATCCCACATCATCCCGTCAGCCAGAGCCACCGGACTACTACCCCTAATATCCCACATCATCCCGTCAGCCAGAGCCACCGGACTACTACCACTAATATCCCACATCATCCCGTCAGACAGAGCCACCGGACAACTACCCCTAATATCCCACATCATCCTGTCAGCCAGAGCCACCGGACTACTACCCCTAATATCCCACACCATCCCGTCAGCCAGAGCCACGGGACTACTACCCCTAATATCCCACATCATCCCGTCAGAGCCACCGGACTACTACCCCTAATATCCCACATCATCCCGTCAGAGCCACCGGACTACTACCCCTAATATCCCACACCATCCTGTCAGCCAGAGCCACCGGACTACTACCGCTAATATCCCACATCATCCCGTCAGCCAGAGCCACCGGACTACTACCCCTAATATCCCACATCATCCCGTCAGCCAGAGCCACCGGACTACTACCCCTAATATCCCACATCATCCCGTCAGACAGAGCCACCGGACAACTACTCCTAATATCCCACATCATCCCATCAGCCAGAGCCACCGGACTACTACCCCTAATATCCCACATCATCCCGTCAGAGCCACCGGACTACTACCCCTAATATCCCACATCATCCCGTCAGCCAGAGCCACCGGACTACTACCCCTAATATCCCACATCATCCCGTCAGCCAGAGCCACCGGACTACTACCCCTAATATCCCACATCATCCCGTCAGCCAGAGCCACCGGACTACTACCCCTAATATCCCACATCATCCCGTCAGCCAGAGCCACCGGACTACTACCCCTAATATCCCACATCATCCCGTCAGCCAGAGCCACCGGACTACTACCCCTAATATCCCACACCATCCTGTCAGCCAGAGCCACTGGACTACTACCCCTAATATCCCACATCATCCCGTCAGCCAGAGCCACCGGACTACTACCCCTAATATCCCACATCATCCCGTCAGCCAGAGCCACCGGACTACTACCCCTAATATCCCACATCATCCCGTCAGCCAGAGCCACCGGACTACTACCCCTAATATCCCACATCATCCCGTCAGCCAGAGCCACCGGACTACTACCCCTAATATCCCACATCATCCCGTCAGCCAGAGCCACCGGACAACTACCCCTAATATCCCACATCATCCCGTCAGCCAGAGCCACCGGACTACTACCCCTAATATCCCACATCATCCGGTCAGCAGCGTCGGACTGGCCCACCGGAGAACCGGTGGATTCTCCGGTGGGTCCTGGCATCTGGTGGGCTCTGGCACCTGCTGGAATACAGGGCCAGCAGTTGCCTAGGGCCCCCGCTGCTCCAGGGGCCCCCAGCCAGTGGTGTGTCGCACACCATGCAGCTGCTATGGGGGCCCCTGCCAGCGGAGCAGCAGCGGGTGTCAGGAGGCAGGAGCCCCTGTCCCCGCTGCTAAAGAGAAATGAATATTCACTGCGAAGCAGGTCTCCACCCCCAGAGGCCCCGCCCCCAGCCCAGTAAGCTGCTCTGCAGACGACAGCTGTAAATCAGGGCCGGCGCCGCCCTCAGTCCTCTCTGCTCCTGGCTCACAGCCAGTGCGGGATGACGTCACTACATCGCGCACCCGCTGTGTGTCTGGCAGAGGGGGCAGCTCCTGAGTCTCAAGCAGGCATCAGCGTGGGAGCGAGGAGGAGAGGTGAGTATTGTGTTTTGTTTTGTTTTTTATATCTCTCTCGCTCTCTCTATCTGTCTCTCTCTCTCTCTATCTCTCTTATATCTATCTATCTTTCTATCTCTATCTATTATCTATATCTATCTCTATCTATCGCTCTATCTTTATATCTATCTTTCTATCTCTACATCTATCTCTATATCTATCTATCTCTATATCTATCTATTATGTATATCTATCTCTATATATATTATCTCTATATTTATTATCTATCTATCTTTATCTATATATATATCTCTATCTAATATCTATATCTATCTATCTCTATACCTATCTATTTATCTATCCGTTATCTATCTCTATATCTTTTCTCTGTATCTATCTATCTCTATATCTATATCTCTCGCTATCTATCGCTCTATCTCTATATCTATCTCTATATCTATTTCTCTCTATATCTATCTATCTCTCTCTATAGCTATCTATCTATATATCTCTATCTATCTCTATATCTATCTCTCTGTATATCTATCTATCGCTCTATCTCTATATCTATCTTTCTATCTATATATCTATCTATCTTTCTCTATCTATTTATCTCTATATCTTTTCTCTGTATCTATCTCTCTCTATATCTATATCTATCTATCTCTATATATATCTATTATCTCTATATCTATTTCTCTCTATATCTATCTATTTATCTCTATCTCTATATCTATCTCTCTGTATATCTATCTCTATATCTATCTCTATATCTATCTCTATATCTATCTCTATCTATCTATCTATCTATTTATCTCTATCTATTATCTATCTCTATCTATCTATCGCTCTATCTCTATATCTATCTTTCTATCTCTACATCTATTTCTATATCTATCTATATCTATATCTATCTATCTATTATGTCTATCTATCTAGCTATCTCTGTTATCTATATCTACCTATCTCTATATCTTTCTGTCTTACTCTATCTCTATATCTATCTTTCTATCTAACACTATATCTCTATGTCTCATTATCTATCTATCTCTATCTCTATCTCTCTCTCTTTATCTATCTATCTATTGATCTATCCATCTATCTCTATATCTATCTCTATATCTATCTATTATATCTATCTATCCATCTATCTCTATCTATCTCTATATCTCTCTCTATATCTATCTCTATACATATCTCTATATCTAGCTATTATCTCTATCTATCTATATCTATGTTTCTATATCTATTATCTCTATATCTATCTCTATATACACTCACTGGCCACTTTATTAGGTACACCTGTCCAACTTTGTGTTAAGACTTAATTTCTAATCAGCCAATCACATGGCGGCAACTCAGTGCATTTAGGCATGTAGACATGGTCAAGACAATCTCCTGCAGTTCAAACCGAGCATCAGTATGGGGAAGAAAGGTGATTTGAGTGCCTTTGAACGTGGCATGATTGTTGGTGCCAGAAGGGCTGGTCTGAGAATTTCAGAAACTGCTGATCTACTGGGATTTTCACGCACAACCATCTCTAGGGTTTACAGAGAATGGTCCGAAAAAGAAAAAAAATCCAGTGAGCGGCAGTTCTGTGGCCGGAAATGCCTTGTTGATGCCAGAGGTCAGAGGAGAATGGGCAGACTGGTTCGAGCTGATAGAAAGGCAACAGTGACTCAAATTGCCACCCGTTACAACCAAGGTAGGCAGAAGAGCATCTCTGAACGCACAGTGCGTCGAACTTTGAGGCAGATGGGCTACAGCAGCAGAAGACCACACTGGGTACCACTCCTCTCAGCTAAGAACAGGCATCTGATGGCTACTTTCAGCAGGATAATGCGCCATGTCATAAAGCTCGAATCATCTCAGATTGGTTTCTTGAACATGACAATGAGTTCACTGTACTCAAATGGCCTCCTCAGTCACCAGATCTCAATCCAATAGAGCATCTTTGGGATGTGGTGGAACGGGAGATTCGCATCAGGGATGTGCAGCCGACAAATCTGCGCCAACTGTGTGATGCCATCATGTCAATATGGTCCAAAATCTCTGAGGAATGCTTCCAGCACCTTGTTGAATCTCTGCCACGAAGAATTGAGGCAGTTCTGAAGGCAAAAGGGGGTCCAACCCGTTACTAGCATGGTGTACCTAATAAAGTGGCCAGTGAGTGTATATCTCTATATCTATTTTTATTTATAGCCATCTATCTATATATGTCTATATTATTATTATTATTATTATTATTATATCTGTATATCTCTATTATCTATCTCTATCTATTATCTATCTCTATCTATATATCTATCTCTATATCTTTCTATCTATAGCTATCTATCTCTATATCTATCTATCTATCCATTATCTATTTTCTATCTATCTCTATATCTATCTACCTATCTATCTATCTATATTTATTTCTATATCTATGTTTATATCTATCTCTATCTATCTCTATGAATCTTTCTATCTATATCTATCCATTATCTACTATCTATCTCTATATCTATCTATTTCTACATCTATCTTTCTATCTATATCTATCTAACTCTATATCTATATATCTATATAGCCTTATACCCTATGAGGGGGTGCATTATTCCCTATGAGGGGGGCAGCATTATACCCTATGAGGGGGGCAGCATTATACCCTATGAGGATGCAGCATTATACCCTATGAGGGGGGCAGCATTATTCCCTATGACGGGGTGCATTATTATACCCTATGAGGGGGGCAGTATTATACCCTATGAGGGGGGCAGTATTATACCCTATGAGGGGGGCAGTATTATACCTTATGAGGGGGTGCATTATACCCTATGAGGGGGGCAGTATTATACCCTATGAGGGGGGCAGTATTATACCCTATGAGGGGGGCAGTATTATACCCTATGAGGGGGTGCATTATACCCTATGAGGGGGGCAGTATTATACCCTATGAGGGGGGCAGTATTATACCCTATGAGGGGGTCAGTATTATACCCTATGAGGGGGTGCATTATACCCTATGAGGAGGCAGCATTATACCCTATGAGTAGGCAGCATTATACCCTATGAGGAGGGCAGTATTATACCCTATGAGGGGGTGCATTATACCCTATGAGGGGGTGCATTATACCCTATGAGGGGGGCAGTATTATACCCTATGAGGGGGTGCATTATACCCTATGAGGGGGTGCATTATACCCTATGAGGGGGGCAGTATTATATTCTATGAGATGGCTGCATTATATTCTATGAGGGGTCTACATTATATTCTATGAGGGGGCTGCTTTATATTCTATGAGGGGGCTACCCCAACTCCTGCTACATAACTAAGACCTGTACTGCCTTACATTATACCCGGATATTAGCGTGTTTTACCGCACAATTGGTGGTCTGGTATTTAACTCTATGCAGCTACATAGTGGGCCCCAAGAATGATTTTCTCTGGTGGGCCCAAGGTGTTCCAGTCCGACGCTGCCCGTCAGCCAGAGCCACCGGACTACTACCCCTAATATCCCACACCATCCTGTCAGCCAGAGCCACCGGACTACTACCCCTAATATCCCACATCCTCCCGTCACCCAGAGCCACCGGACTACTACCCCTAATATCCCACATCATCCCGTCAGCCAGAGCCACCGGACTACTACCCCTAATATCCCACATCCTCCCGTCACCCAGAGCCACCGGACTACTACCCCTAATATCCTACATCATCCCGTCAGCCAGAGCCACCGGTCAACTACCCCTAATATCCCACATCATCCCGTCAGCCAGAGCCACCGGACTACTACCACTAATATCTGTCAGCACAGCCAGCTCCATAACCTTCATCAGAAGCCAGAGGCAAACCCGAAAATGAGCTCACAACAGGAAACCCTGAGAAATTTTTCGCATATGTTAGGATGAAAATGGAGAACTTTGATTTATTATTGGAAAGAATTGGACACCTCATCAGAAGAAGTGACACATATTGCCGCTTCTCCATTTCACCGGCGGAGCATCTCATGGTGACTCTTCGGTAAGCCATATTTATTTGATCTGCTTGCTTGAGAGCACACTTGCTCTGGAATGTTGTTGATGGTCGTTTGGAATAATTGTTTTTATAGGATCCCATGTTGTATTTGACTTATAACTTATGTTATTGCTGTGAATTGGAAATCATTTTAAACTTTTTTTTTATTCACAGATTCCTTGCATCTGGAGAATCCCTTTCGTCACTCCATTTCAAGTACAGACTTGGGATTTCCACCATATCTGGAATTGTGAAGTACACATGCCGTGCATTGTGGGACTCTTAAGTTGACAAATTTATACCAGAGCCCACAATGGAGAGATGGCTTGAAATTGCTGACAAGTTCCAAAAAATATGTCAGTTTCCTAATTGCTTGGGCGCAGTGGACGGGAAAAATATCCGCATCGTCGAACCTGCTGGATCTGGATCGGAATATTTTAATTACGAGAAGTATTTTTCCATTGTCCTCATGGCCATCGTTGATGCTGAATACAAATTTATAGCGGTTGATATTGGGGCCTATGGCCGGTCCAATGATTCCCAAGTCTTTAAATTATCAGCAATGGGCTGGCTTGTCTATGGAATCACCTTCCAATTTCCACCCCCTAGACTGCTGCCTGAAACATCAGGCCCACCAATGCCTTTTGTTTGTGTAGGGGATGAAGCCTTCCAGCTCTTAGAATACCTATTGAAACCGTACTCCAGCAGTGCATTGACACCTACAAGAAGAATTTTTAATTACCGCCTCACACGAGCACGAAGAATGGTGGAGGGCGCTTTTGGTATTCTTACAGCAAAATGGCGTGTTCTATTGACCGCGATCAACCTCAAGACTGAAACTGTGGACGAGGTGATCAAAGCTTGTGTGGTCTTGCACAATTTTGTTATCTGCAACGAACAGATTTCCATTGATGACACCTCTGAAGAATCCACCTTGCATGATTACCAGAACATTACCTTTGGAACTTCTGTGGCTGTTTCCAGAATGAGGGACAAATTTGCTGAATACTTTAATTCACCTGAAGGACGAATTGACTGGCCCGATGACAGAGTTTGAAAACTTCTTCTGTTACCTTTTTAACCAAAATTCATGTACTTTCTGTAACCACATTATTTGAAATTTTTAACAAAGTGGTGTACCACCTTGTTGTTACCTACATGATGTTACCGTTTAACCAAAGTTGGGTACATGGATGTGTATTTTACCACAATATTTTTACCTTTTTGACAAAGTAGTGTACCTGGTTGTGTATTATACAAAGTATTTTAACTTCTTTACCCAAAGTTATTTACATGGTTGTGGATACCCAATCAATGTAACCCTATGTAAGACATTTTTTTAACCTTTGTTTTACTATTTAACCTTTGAAATAAAAAACAGACAACTTTTTGAACCAACATAATTTTTTTTTTTTATTGTACTGGTATTAATCATTTTTTACTGAAAACGATTTTTATTAATCTGAAAAAATTCTGAGTTTTTAATAGCAAAAAACTATAAATTAACATAGTGTTAGGTGGAGATAATGCTGGAGGGGCTACCACTTTGGGACACTTCGACATTGGGAGTATGGAGAGAGGACTGAGATAGTGGTGGTGGGGAAGGATCGGTAGGTAAAAGAGGTGAAGGGGTTGAAAAAGAATAAGAATGGGAGGACATGTGGGAGGCAGAAGAGGTGGTGGGTGGTGGAGAGGATCGTTGGGCAGGGACTGGATGCGCAGAAGATGTGGATGGGAAATGGTACAGGGAAGGATGTTGGAATGTGGCAGGTTGGTGGTACGGGGCAGTTTGGTGGTATGGGAGAGGTTGCTGGTACTGGGGAGGTTGCTGGTACTGGTGAGGCTGCTGGTACTGGGGAGGCTGCTGGTATTGAATAAGAGGGGGAGGGGGGACAGAGGCTGAAGGGAGGGCAGGTGTGGGTGGAATTACTGGGGTGGGTGGAGGAGCTTGGGAGGTAACCTGCGCTAGAGCAGCGTGGCACGACTACATTACATGCATCTGCTGGCCAGGAGATAGTCCATCTATGCGCTCAACTACAGACCTGAAAAATGTGTGGTTTGGAGTTCGACTTGCATCTGAATGCATGCTTTGCAAAAGTGTTTTGACCTCAAGAATGCTGTTGCAGAGCATATTAAAGCCTGCGGCAATTTGCTCAGACAAGACTTTGAGACCGTTTTGAAAAGATGCATTCAGATGCAAGAATTCTTGAGCATAGCTCCTTTCCTGACCCCTCTGCCGCTGCCGCCCAGTACCTGCAGGTGTACTAGAGGTGGCAGCGGCAGAAGGGTGGGGTAAAGGGAAAGCTATTTCCTCACCAGCAGATTCATGGAATGGAGCTGGCCACGATGCTGCAGCGCTGGTGGATGGGATGGAGGGATCACATGTGAGGGCAGGCTGTGAAGGTGCAGATGGGCGAGGGCAGTCGAAGTGTCCATCGGTGGCGGTCTCGTGAAGGATCGCCCCAGAAGGGTCCAACTGTGCAGGCTCCCGAGTGCTTCTCACGGTGCTGATGAAGAAAGAGAGAAAAAACACAATTAATATATTGCTATTGCATGTCCCTGGCTGAAACTAAAGGAATTTGTTAGACATGTTACATTTTTTTGTACATGGGGTTTTTCAATATTTACCTTCTGGTGACCATTGTTGTCCGGAGGAACGACAGGGCGTGAGCATACTTGTACTTGCTCCTGTGTCCTCCAGAGTCACTCGGGGCCTGCATCTCTTTGTTGAACTCCTTCTTGAAGCAATCCCTGATAGACCGCCACCGCTTCACAATTCTCTCCCCTGAAAAGAGAAAGCACAAATTGGTTATTAGTCAACATCAGGGTTTCCCAAACTCCAGTCCTCAAGTCCCCCACGGGTCAAGTTTACAGGATTTCCATAGTGTTGCACAGGTGATAGAATCACAGATGCCTTGATGATACTTCCACCATCTGCGTAATACAAATGAAATCCTGAAAACAGAACCCAAATAGGGTCCACGAGGACTGAAGTTTGGGAAACACTGGTTTACATGCAGCCACATTACTGAAATGTGTATACTTACGGTTTAGAATCTTGGACCGGGCATCGAGGTCCTCACAGTTGGCCACAGATTTCCTCCCACATCTTCCGTGTGACTATGAGATCGGCATGGCGGCGGTCCCCCATGTTCCACAGTGGCTCCCTTTCTCGGACCAGATCAATGAGGAGGTCAATGTCCAGCCCCCCCTCCTCACCGTCCGAGTCAGGAGCACGCTGTGAATCCTGTTAAAGGAAAAAAAAAAATGTTAGCCTCAAAACTTGACACAAAAAAATCATCAAAAAACATTCTACCAAAAAGACAAAATAAAATTTTTTTAAAAATAACTACCAAAAAAAGGTGTAAAAATTTTTTTTTAAAAAATTCGAAAAAAGCCCAATAAAAATTTGTAAAAAATTATTGGGAATAAAGGGCCAAAAAACTAAAAAAAATTTTAAAAAATGCCAAAACCATTTCAAAAAAAAATTTTGAGAAAAAAGTAAAAAAAAAAAAAAAAGGGGGGGAAATAATATGGCGAAAAATATTTTCGAAGAAATTAAAAGAAATGTGAAGAAAAAAAAAAAGGTACTTACACGATGACGATGCACATGCCGACTGCCCTGGGAGGCACTTTGAGGACCTCTTGAACTGCCAAAAGATTCCGAAGACTATAATAAAAAACATAAAACAAAAAAAAAATTGTGCTTGGATGTAGGTATATGTGCTGTGTGCAGTGTGATATCTGCAATCATCTATTTTTATTTGTTGCCTGCAGTGTGATGTCTGTAATAAATAGTTTTATATGTGTTGTGTGTACTGTTATGTTGTGTTTCTGTGATGTATGAAAGAAACCTACGAATTGTGAGCCCACTCCAGGTATCTCTCCACCCCTTCTTTCTTCTTCTGGGAGCTCCTCTTCAGCCACCTCTTCATCTTCAAAATCCTTTAAAGAAAAAAAAAAAAAGAAAAGATTAAAAAATATATTAACCTATATAAATATATATATATTCATCTTATCATGTCAGGTCTGTCTGTCTGTCACAAAATTCACACGTAGGTGTTTGGTAGGGTTCCGCTAGGGCGCTACAAATCGGGCCATTCCTATATGTAGGTTCCGCTCCCAACGCTAGGGTCAACCCCGGGGCAGTATTCATACCTGGCGTTTCCAGCCGCGGTTCCGGCTCCGGTACCGAGTGGTAGATGGCAGCAGCCTCAACTCCTGGGGTGACTGGTTGGATGGGCCGCAGTTGGATCCGTGCCGGGACCAGGTCGGTCTCAGTCGGGGTCGTCGGTGGAGGTCGGTGCAGCCGCGCCCGGTCCAGATGGGGGCACGGTCCCGGCCCTCCGTTCTGCTCCAGAGCTCTCATATACTGTATCTCCTCCGGATGGGACTCACCCAATGGCAACATCAGCTATAAGGCGGTGGTGGCTGCTGCAGAGGATGTATCAGCTGTCGCAGCCTCCGCAGGGGCGGCCTGGGAGCGAGTGGCCTCTCCTCCCCCTGTTCTTCTGACTTCTCTCTTTTCATCATGGCGTTCTGGCGTTCTTCTTCCTGCCTCGGGCCCTTTCCCACCACTGGCTTCTTCTGCCCCTCCTTCTGGGGGCGGCGTATTCTTCCAGCGCCTCCATACCAAGCCAGTATACGAACCTCTCGGGGGGTGGGCCATGTATCTGTCACATAGTAATTGAGGCAGGGAAGGCAGTATTATACCCTATGAGGGGGTCAGTATTATACCCTATGAGGGGGTGCATTATACCCTATGAGGGGGTGCATTATACCCTATGAGGGGGGCAGTATTATATTCTATGAGATGGCTGCATTATATTTTATGAGGGGGCTGCTTTATATTCTATGAGGGGGCTACCCCAACTCCTGCTACATAACTAAGACCTGTACTGCCTTACATTATACCCGGATATTAGCGTGTTTTACCGCACAATTGGTGGTCTGGTATTTAACTCTATGCAGCTACATAGTGGGCCCCAAGAATGATTTTCTCTGGTGGGCCCAAGGTGCTCCAGTCCGACGTTGCCCGTCAGCCAGAGCCACCGGACTACTACCCCTAATATCCCACACCATCCTGTCAGCCAGAGCCACCGGACTACTACCCCTAATATCCCACATCATCCCGTCACCCAGAGCCACCGGACTACTACCCCTAATATCCCACATCATCCCGTCAGCCAGAGCCACCGGACTACTACCCCTAATATCCCACATCATCCCGTCAGCCAGAGCCACCGGACTACTACCCCTAATATCCCACATCATCCCGTCAGCCAGAGCCACCGGACTACTACCCCTAATATCCCACATCCTCCCGTCACCCAGAGTCACCGGACTACTACCCCTAATATCCCACACCATCCTGTCAGCCAGAGCCACCGGACTACTACCCCTAATATCCCACACCATCCTGTCAGCCAGAGCCACCGGACTACTACCCCTAATATCCCACATCATCCCGTCACCCAGAGCCACCGGACTACTACCCCTAATATCCCACATCATCCCGTCACCCAGAGCCACCGGACTACTACCCCTAATATCCCACACCATCCTGTCAGCCAGAGCCACCGGACTACTACCCCTAATATCCCACATCATCCCGTCAGCCAGAGCCACCGGACTACTACCCCTAATATCCCACATCCTCCCGTCACCCAGAGCCACCGGACTACTACCCCTAATATCCCACATCATCCCGTCAGCCAGAGCCACCGGACTACTACCCCTAATATCCCACATCCTCCCATCACCCAGAGCCACCGGACTACTACCCCTAATATCCCACATCATCCCGTCAGCCAGAGCCACCGGACTACTACCCCTAATATCCCACATCCTCCCGTCACCCAGAGCCACCGGACTACTACCCCTAATATCCCACATCATCCCGTCAGCCAGAGCCACCGGACTACTACCCCTAATATCCCACACCATCCTGTCAGCCAGAGCCACCGGACTACTACCCCTAATATCCCACATCATCCCGTCACCCAGAGCCACCGGACTACTACCCCTAATATCCCACATCATCCCGTCAGCCAGAGCCACCGGACTACTACCCCTAATATCCCACATCCTCCCGTCACCCAGAGCCACCGGACTACTACCCCTAATATCCCACATCATCCCGTCAGCCAGAGCCACCGGACTACTACCCCTAATATCCCACATCCTCCCGTCACCCAGAGCCACCGGACTACTACCCCTAATATCCCACATCATCCCGTCACCCAGAGCCACCGGACTACTACCCCTAATATCCCACATCCTCCCGTCACCCAGAGCCACCGGACTACTACCCCTAATATCCCACACCATCCTGTCAGCCAGAGCCACCGGACTACTACCCCTAATATCCCACATCATCCCGTCAGCCAGAGCCACCGGACTACTACCCCTAATATCCCACATCCTCCCGTCACCCAGAGCCACCGGACTACTACCCCTAATATCCCACATCATCCCGTCAGCCAGAGCCACCGGACTACTACCCCTAATATCCCACATCCTCCCGTCACCCAGAGCCACCGGACTACTACCCCTAATATCCCACATCATCCCGTCACCCAGAGCCACCGGACTACTACCCCTAATATCCCACATCCTCCCGTCACCCAGAGCCACCGGACTACTACCCCTAATATCCCACATCATCCCGTCAGCCAGAGCCACCGGACTACTACCCCTAATATCCCGCATCATCCCATCAGCCAGAGCCACCGGACTACTACCCCTAATATCCCACATCATCCCGTCACCCAGAGCCACCGGACTACTACCCCTAATATCCCGCATCATCCCGTCACCCAGAGCCACCGGACTACTACCCCTAATATCCCACATCATCCCGTCAGCCAGAGCCACCGGACTACTACCCCTAATATCCCACATCCTCCCGTCACCCAGAGCCACCGGACTACTACCCCTAATATCCCACATCATCCCATCAGCCAGAGCCACCGGACTACTACCCCTAATATCCCACATCCTCCCGTCACCCAGAGCCACCGGACTACTACCCCTAATATCCCACATCCTCCCGTCACCCAGAGCCACCGGACTACTACCCCTAATATCCCACATCATCCCATCAGCCAGAGCCACCGGTCAACTACCACTAATATCCCACATCATCCCGTCAGCCAGAGCCACCGGACTACTACCCCTAATATCCCACATCCTCCCGTCACCCAGAGACACCGGACTACTACCCCTAATATCCTACATCATCCCGTCAGCCAGAGCCACCGGTCAACTACCCCTAATATCCCACATCATCCCGTCAGCCAGAGCCACCGGACTACTACCCCTAATATCCCACATCCTCCCGTCACCCAGAGCCACCGGACTACTACCCCTAATATCCTACATCATCCCGTCAGCCAGAGCCACCGGACTACTACCACTAGTATCCCACATCATCCCGTCAGCCAGAGCCACCGGACTACTACCACTAATATCCCACATCATCCCGTCAGCCAGAGCCACCGGACTACTACCACTAATATCCCACATCATCCCGTCAGCCAGAGCCACCGGACTACTACCACTAATATCCCACATCATCTCATCAGCCAGAGCCACCGGACTACTACCCACATCATCCCATCAGCCAGAGCAACCAGACTACTACCCCTAATATCCCACATCATACCGTCAGCCTGGAGTCAGAACCAGAGCGCTGAGTGGAACGGTCCTAACTTCCATACCAGGGATCCCTTTAAGAGAGGCCTGGCGTCAGAATCAGAGCGCTGAGTGGATTTGCCCTCACTTCCATACCAATGATCCCTTTAATAGAAGCCTGGGGTCTGAATCAGAGCTCTGAGGGATTTGCCCTCACTTCCATACTGGGGATCCCTTTAAGAAAGCCTGGGATCAGAACCAGAGTGCTGGATGGATTTGCTCTGACTTCCATACCAATGATCCCTTTAATAGAACCCTGGGGTCAGAATCAGAGCGCTGAGGGATTTGCCCTAACTTTCGTACAGGAGATCCCTTTAAGACTACTTTCACACATCAGTTTTTTGCCGTCAGGTGCGTTCCGGCATTTTGCCGGAGCGCCGGATCCGGCTCCAACTGGAAGAAATGGATGCGGTTTTCTGCCGGATTCATCTAACGGATCCGGCAAAAACCCGGATCCATTTCTTCCGTTTCATCCGGTTTTTAATCCGTTTTTCGCTGGATTACGACGGGTCCGTTTTTTAAAAACGCCCATGGGGGTGCTCCAAAACATGTTTGGCTACGGATAACCTATTTTTACAGTGTTCCCAGCCCATCTTTCACAGTTTGTAGAGGAGCAAGTGCAGGTTGGAGAGAGAGAAGAGAAAGTAGCTGGCTGGCGAAGATGGACGTTGTGATAGCAAACATTCTGAAGAATTTGGTGGATTTCACTGTTGAGGAGAATCGTTTGAAAGCAATTGTTCTGGAGAAGGAGCGAAAGAGACAGCAGCGCATCATGCGTCAGCACCGACAACGTTTGTGGACCAACCCCATCACAGTCAAGAGAATGACGCGTGGGGTGTATTCTACACTCTACATGGAGCTAAGAGGAAACTGTTATGAATGAGTCACCGAGGAGGAAAAAACAAAAAGCAAGCTAAGCCCAGAAAACCGGAGAGGTTGGTAACTAGCGGATTGCAGACCCCTGATCCTATCCACAACAACTAGCAGTAGCCGTGGAGCGTGCCTACGGTGGTCCTAGACACCTCGTCATGGCCAGAGAACTAAATAAGCCTAAAGAAAGAAAGGGAAAATCTAAACTGCCCCAGAGCAGACCCCAAAGCAATAGACAGCCCCCAACATGTATTGTCGGTGAAAAAGGATGATAACACAAACACAGATAGAAAGATAGGCTGAGCAAACGATGGGGCCCTCGCTAACAAGAAAGGACAGGAAAGAAAAGTTGCTGTCTGCATTCACGCAAAAAAACATGCCAAAAAAATGTCCAACACGTCTGATAGAAAAAGGCCCTGAAGTCGCTAGACTTCAAATCACTATATCAGCACTCAGGTATATTCTGAAGACAGAGCAAAAGAGATCAACTGATCAGAGACAAAATGGGGATTCAGCCCAGTCCCAGCCAGGGCTGGCTGAACACAAAAACTAAGTAAACCAGACAAAACCTCATATGAACAACAGCAGAGAAAACTTAGCTTTAGGAAGGCAGGAACCAAACTGGAAACCAGAAGCCACAGTCAGGAAAATTCACCAGCAAGAAACTAGGGAGTCGGCTGCCTTAAATCCAGTGAGAAACTCCTGATGTTCAATCGCAGTCCTCTTCCTCAGGTGGCCGGTCTCTGCCATTTAGATCAGCTTCATTACCTCCCTTCACCAACAGAGGGACTCCAGATAGAGAACTCACTACTCCTCTGTCAGCACAGCCAGCTCCATAACCTTCATCAGAAGCCAGAGGCAAACCCGAAAATGAGCTCACAACAGGAAACCCTGAGAAATTTTTCGCATATGTTAGGATGAAAATGGAGAACTTTGATTTATTATTGGAAAGAATTGGACACCTCATCAGAAGAAGTGACACATATTGCCGCTTCTCCATTTCACCGGCGGAGCGTCTCATGGTGACTCTTCGGTAAGCCATATTTATTTGATCTGCTTGCTTGAGAGCACACTTGCTCTGGAATGTTGTTGATGGTCGTTTGGAATAATTGTTTTTATAGGATCCCATGTTGTATTTGACTTATAACTTATGTTATTGCTGTGAATTGGAAATCATTTTAAACTTTTTTTTTATTCACAGATTCCTTGCATCTGGAGAATCCCTTTCGTCACTCCATTTCAAGTACAGACTTGGGATTTCCACCATATCTGGAATTGTGAAGTACACATGCCGTGCATTGTGGGACTCTTAAGTTGACAAATTTATACCAGAGCCCACAATGGAGAGATGGCTTGAAATTGCTGACACGTCCCAAAAAATATGTCAGTTTCCTAATTGCTTGGGCGCAGTGGACGGGAAACATATCCGCATCGTCGAACCTGCTGGATCTGGATCGGAATATTTTAATTACGAGAAGTATTTTTCCATTGTCCTCATGGCCATCGTTGATGCTGAATACAAATTTATAGCGGTTGATATTGGGGCCTATGGCCGGTCCAATGATTCCCAAGTCTTTAAATTATCAGCAATGGGCTGGCTTGTCTATGGAATCACCTTCCAATTTCCACCCCCTAGACTGCTGCCTGAAACATCAGGCCCACCAATGCCTTTTGTTTGTGTAGGGGATGAAGCCTTCCAGCTCTTAGAATACCTATTGAAACCGTACTCCAGCAGTGCATTGACACCTACAAGAAGAATTTTTAATTACCGCCTCACACGAGCACGAAGAATGGTGGAGGGCGCTTTTGGTATTCTTACAGCAAAATGGCGTGTTCTATTGACCGCGATCAACCTCAAGACTGAAACTGTGGACGAGGTGATCAAAGCTTGTGTGGTCTTGCACAATTTTGTTATCTGCAACGAACAGATTTCCATTGATGACACCTCTGAAGAATCCACCTTGCATGATTACCAGAACATTACCTTTGGAACTTCTGAGGCTGTTTCCAGAATGAGGGACAAATTTGCTGAATACTTTAATTCACCTGAAGGACGAATTGACTGGCCCGATGACAGAGTTTGAAAACTTCTTCTGTTACCTTTTTAACCAAAATTCATGTACTTTCTGTAACCACATTATTTGAAATTTTTAACAAAGTGGTGTACCACCTTGTTGTTACCTACATGATGTTACCGTTTAACCAAAGTTGGGTACATGGATGTGTATTTTACCACAATATTTTTACCTTTTTGACAAAGTAGTGTACCTGGTTGTGTATTATACAAAGTATTTTAACTTCTTTACCCAAAGTTATTTACATGGTTGTGGATACCCAATCAATGTAACCCTATGTAAGACATTTTTTTAACCTTTGTTTTACTATTTAACCTTTGAAATAAAAAACAGACAACTTTTTGAACCAACATAATTTTTTTTTTTTATTGTACTGGTATTAATCATTTTTTACTGAAAACGATTTTTATTAATCTGAAAAAATTCTGAGTTTTTAATAGCAAAAAACTATAAATTAACATAGTGTTAGGTGGAGATAATGCTGGAGGGGCTACCACTTTGGGACACTTCGACATTGGGAGTATGGAGAGAGGACTGAGATAGTGGTGGTGGGGAAGGATCGGTAGGTAAAAGAGGTGAAGGGGTTGAAAAAGAATAAGAATGGGAGGACATGTGGGAGGCAGAAGAGGTGGTGGGTGGTGGAGAGGATCGTTGGGCAGGGACTGGATACGCAGAAGATGTGGATGGGAAATGGTTCAGGGAAGGATGTTGGAATGTGGCAGGTTGGTGGTACGGGGCAGTTTGGTGGTATGGGAGAGGTTGCTGGTACTGGGGAGGTTGCTGGTACTGGTGAGGCTGCTGGTACTGGGGAGGCTGCTGGTATTGAATAAGAGGGGGAGGGGGGACAGAGGCTGAAGGGAGGGCAGGTGTGGGTGGAATTACTGGGGTGGGTGGAGGAGCTTGGGAGGTAACCTGCGCTAGAGCAGCGTGGCACGACTACATTACATGCATCTGCTGGCCAGGAGATAGTCCATCTATGCGCTCAACTACAAACCTGAAAAATGTGTGGTTTGGAGTTCGACTTGCATCTGAATGCATGCTTTGCAAAAGTGTTTTGACCTCAAGAATGCTGTTGCAGAGCATATTAAAGCCTGCGGCAATTTGCTCAGACAAGACTTTGAGACCGTTTTGAAAAGATGCATTCAGATGCAAGAATTCTTGAGCATAGCTCCTTTCCTGACCCCTCTGCCGCTGCCGCCCAGTACCTGCAGGTGTACTAGAGGTGGCAGCGGCAGAAGGGTGGGGTAAAGGGAAAGCTATTTCCTCACCAGCAGATTCATGGAATGGAGCTGGCCACGATGCTGCAGCGCTGGTGGATGGGATGGAGGGATCACATGTGAGGGCAGGCTGTGAAGGTGCAGATGGGCGAGGGCAGTTGAAGTGTCCATCGGTGGCGGTCTCGTGAAGGATCGCCCCAGAAGGGTCCAACTGTGCAGGCTCCCGAGTGCTTCTCACGGTGCTGATGAAGAAAGAGAGAAAAAACACAATTAATATATTGCTATTGCATGTCCCTGGCTGAAACTAAAGGAATTTGTTAGACATGTTACATTTTTTTGTACATGGGGTTTTTGAATATTTACCTTCTGGTGACCATTGTTGTCCGGAGGAACGACAGGGCGTGAGCATACTTGTACTTGCTCCTTAGTCCTCCAGAGTCACTCGGGGCCTGCATCTCTTTGTTGAACTCCTTCTTGAAGCAATCCCTGATAGACCGCCACCGCTTCACAATTCTCTCCCCTGAAAAGAGAAAGCACAAATTGGTTATTAGTCAACATCAGGGTTTCCCAAACTCCAGTCCTCAAGTCCCCCACGGGTCAAGTTTACAGGATTTCCATAGTGTTGCACAGGTGATAGAATCACAGATGCCTTGATGATACTTCCACCATCTGCGTAATACAAATGAAATCCTGAAAACAGAACCCAAATAGGGTCCACGAGGACTGAAGTTTAGGAAACACTGGTTTACATGCAGCCACATTACTGAAATGTGTATACTTACGGTTTAGAATCTTGGACCGAGCATCGAGGTCCTCACAGTTGGCCACAGATTTCCTCCCACATCTTCCGTGTGACTATGAGATCGGCATGGCGGCGGTCCCCCATGTTCCACAGTGGCTCCCTTTCTCGGACCAGATCAATGAGGAGGTCAATGTCCAGCCCCCCCTCCTCACCGTCCGAGTCAGGAGCACGCTGTGAATCCTGTTAAAGGAAAAAAAAAAATGTTAGCCTCAAAACTTGACACAAAAAAATCATCAAAAAACATTCTACCAAAAAGACAAAATAAAAATTTTTTAAAAATAACTACCAAAAAAAAGGTGTAAAAAATTTTTTAAAAAAAATTCGAAAAAAGCCCAATAAAAATTTGTAAAAAATTATTGGGAATAAAGGGCCAAAAAACGAAAAAAATTTTAAAAAATGCCAAAACCATTTAAAAAAAAAATTTTGAGAAAAAAGTAAAAAAAAAAAAAAGGGGGGGAAGTAATATGGCGAAAAATATTTTCGAAGAAATTAAAAGAAATGTGAAGAAAAAAAAAAAGGTACTTACACGATGACGACTGCCGTGTTGCACATGCCGACTGCCCTGGGAGGCACTTTGAGGACCTCTTGAACTGCCAAAAGATTCCGAAGACTATAATAAAAAACATAAAACAAAAAAAAAATTGTGCTTGGATGTAGGTATATGTGCTGTGTGCAGTGTGATATCTGCAATCATCTATTTTTATTTGTTGCCTGCAGTGTGATGTCTGTAATAAATAGTTTTATATGTGTTGTGTGTACTGTTATGTTGTGTTTCTGTGATGTATGAAAGAAACCTACGAATTGTGAGCCCACTCCAGGTATCTCTCCACCCCTTCTTTCTTCTTCTGGGAGCTCCTCTTCAGCCACCTCTTCATCTTCAAAATCCTTTAAAGAAAAAAAAAAAAAGAAAAGATTAAAAAATATATTAACCTATATAAATATATATATATTCATCTTATCATGTCAGGTCTGTCTGTCTGTCACAAAATTCACACGTAGGTGTTTGGTAGGGTTCCGCTAGGGCGCTACAAATCGGGCCATTCCTATATGTAGGTTCCGCTCCCAACGCTAGGGTCAACCCCGGGGCAGTATTCATACCTGGCGTTTCCAGCCGCGGTTCCGGCTCCGGTACCGAGTGGTAGATGGCAGCAGCCGCAACTCCTGGGGTGACAGGTTGGATGGGCCGCAGTTGGATCCGTGCCGGGACCAGGTCGGTCTCAGTCGGGGTCGTCGGTGGAGGTCGGTGCAGCCGCGCCCGGTCCAGATGGGGGCACGGTCCCGGCCCTCCGTTCTGCTCCAGAGCTCTCATATACTGTATCTCCTCCGGATGGGACTCACCCAATGGCAACATCAGCTATAAGGCGGTGGTGGCTGCTGCAGAGGATGTATCAGCGGTCGCAGCCTCCGCAGGGGCGGCCTGGGAGCGAGTGGCCTCTCCTCCCCCTGTTCTTCTGACTTCTCTCTTTTCATCATGGCGTTCTGGCGTTCTCCTTCCTGCCTCGGGCCCTTTCCCACCACTGGCTTCTTCTGCCCCTCCTTCCGGGGGCGGCGTATTCTTCCAGCGCCTCCATACCAAGCCAGTATACGAACCTCTCGGGGGGTGGGCCATGTATCTGTCACATAGTAATTCAGGCAGGGAAGGCCCAATACTCTTCGCGGTCTTTTCCTAGGACCTCCCATCTCTTCACGCCCATCTTCTCCGTGCCAGCGGCCATTTTTAATGTCCATTTTACAGTCTATCAAATCAGGTCTTCTTCACATTTTCAAAAGTTCAAAGTCTCACAAATTTCAGGCACACAGAACCCGATGGCATCAGGTCTCGTCATCCTGTTCGTGACGCCAAATTTTGGGTCGCCCCGTCTCAGGGCTGTGGGGTACTCGGTACCGGGCCGGTGTCAGTGGGATGTGTCACGGTGGCTGTGACCCGGTCCGTGGCCCTGGGCGCCCAAATCAATGGTGGTTTGAGATATAGTTTATGTGATAGTTCGTGATGCCACCTGTGGTGTTTGGCAAGCAAGATGTTAAGCCAACGCTGCGTGCAGATCCTCTGGGGATGATGGTCTGTTGCAGCATAGATGGTGTAGCTCCCCACAGGTGAAGCTGTAACCCCAGGGCAGTGTGTAGGCGCAGGCGGTGTGAGGAATGTAGGTACCCAGATGTAGCAGTGCTGACGGTGTTGGCGCACAAATGAATGGAAGACACCAGGGCTTGCAGTGCCAAAGCTTAACTCACAGTTCGTGGTACACATTGGTGCCTGCCTTCGTGCCGTGTCCTCTGGGGTAGAGACTCAATCAACCTCCCGGCAAGTCAGGATTCTCCTCTCCAACACTCCGCCATCATGTACCTCTCCTGAACGACTCCTCTATTGCGCCTTGTAGTGTGAAGAGCTCCAGTACCGTGGTACTCTGAAGTTCCTCCTGTCAGATGTTCCTAACAACTCTACTTGTATGACAGACAGCTGTAGCCTCTCTCGGGGACTCCCTTCTCTGGAGTCCTGGCTCTCTATTCAGTTGCTGTTGTGCCCCAAGTCTTGGATGGGAGTAGTGCATTTACAGCCAACTACTCCACCGGTGTCTGCTGCAGAACCATAAGTGTCCATACAACCTCGGGGACCGGGCCCCGGCCTTGCGCTGAGAACCTATATGCAGGGTTCCTCTTCCAACCCACAACTCCTCTCTGTTCTCCTACTCCTTCGTTCCGCCCTGTTCCTTCTCTCTCTTACAGAAGTTTAGGCTGCAGTTCTACGTCTTTCTCCTTCTGTTCCTTTCCCGTGCCAGCTGGCTCAGGTCACTGAGGCAGCTGCAGCACTCCTTCCTCTCTCCCTCTTCTAGGGATCTCCTTCCTCTCAGACCCGTCCTCAGACTCTCCTGACTGACTGTCCAGACTCCCACTCGACTGACCTCCCGTCAGACTGACCTGTAATTCTAAACCTTCCCAACCTTTTATATATCTCAACTCCACTCACCTCCCAGCACATCTCGTGTTACTAAGCAAAGACCCACGAAAGGTGCTCTGCTACCCTCTAAGCATGAAGCCGCAATGTGGTCAGTGCTGAACTATCCTGGGTGTGGGGTGCAGGTGTTGTAGTGTGGATGTGCTGTTCCATGCATGTTTCTAGTTAAAGAAATCTATTTATGTTTTTTCGCTTGTCTCTGCTGCCATCTACTGGCCAGACCATTTAGTTCCTCGGTCTTTCCTTGTTCAGCCTGTGGGGAGGGGCTTCTCTTCAGCCTCTTCTCTTCCTGTTTGCTCAGTCATCGGCAGACATCTTACCTGAGAGAACTGTTCTCCCTCATGAGCTGAGGAAGCAAAGTCTTTTGACCCGCAAGTAGCGACTCCAGAGACAAGCTCCATGCAAGAGACTCAATGTAATGTTTGGATCGTTATCTACGGAATAAACCAACATTGTTCTTCATCACAACGCGTGTATGCTTATCTGAGAAGCTGCTAAGGGTCATGTCTGCCTCGCTTATTGGATACACAAAGGTAGGAAACTTCTCTCACTTACATGTCTGCATACCTTTAATCGCCATTAAGTGGGGACAGAACAGTCAAAAGACTAGCTTGCCGGCCCATACAAGTCAGAAGACTACTTTTAAAGCTCATAAGCAGCTAGAAAACCTCCTTATAGCCCAGCACCCCAGCTACAGATCTCCATCTGCCCCGTCTCCCTATGTGTAATCTGCCCAGCAACAAGCCTCGCACACCAGTCTGCCTGCTGCAGTGCACGTCTGGACAAGCCTAGAAGTAGCTCCACCACCTGCCACATCTTGCAATAACTCTGCTCGTACTGTTAATGAGGACTGTCTATGCACCTGCTGTTTCCTTCTGGCCACATCGCTCCTAAAGGCCTGCAGTACTCCATACCTCATTACCGCGCATCAGCGATCCGCGAACCCCCAAGTTTCGCCAAAGCCACTCTGGGAATCTAATCCGGGACCTCCCGCAGAGCCGCACAGCGATTTTCGGACCCCGATTCAAAAGTTGAATTTTTTAAAGAGACAGTACACCTTTATTCAAAATGGCCGAAAAAGACTTCGGACAGGTCCCTACTGCTGAAACAGTGCAAATACAACCTGATACCGTCCACGATGAAGCCCAGGAGGCAGACCCCACATCTCAAGCAGACCAAGTCACCCGACCAAAACGTTCTGCCAAACCAACTATAAAGGTGCTTGAAAACTATCACAATATGAAAGATGAGCTATGTGATCACCTGGAAGAACAGTGGGAATGCGTCACCTCTTATATGTCAAGACTCGAATCCTCATCAGGCAACGCCGCAAGCTTGCAATCCGTCATGGAGCGGCTGAACACCGCCCGTGAAAGGTACAAGAGACTATCAGCAAAGTACATCGCTCTTCTAAAAGATTTTAATTCTGATGAAGCTCCTCCAGACCTCAGTGAGGCGCTAGAGACGGACAAGGAGAGAGACGCCAAGGTCCAACAGGCCATAAACAAGGCTGAACACCGTATCTCTCACCTGCAAGAAACCAGGTCACACCGATCGACCTCATCTAAACGTTCCTCTCGGTCATCCAAGGCATCGTCCTCAAGAAGTTCAACCATGAGCGACAGGATACTAGAGGCCCGCATAAAGGCAGAGGAATCCAGAGTGAGACGCTCTTTCACTGAGAGAGAAGCTAAGGCAGAGGCAAAAAGGGCAGAAGCAGACATGGAAGCCAAGAGAGCAGAAGCAGAAGCGGAGGCTCAGCTGAAGATTCTTCGGTCACAGATGGAAGAGGAGGTCGCACTAGCTAAAGTGAGACTACTTGAGCAGGCGTTGATCCAAGGTCCTGATGCAGCTAACTCGCCACCACTGGAATCAGACGATCCAGTCAATCGCACGAAAGACTATGTACTAAACCAGCTACCTGTAGCAACCCCGGTCTACAGTACCGTCCAAGTCGACAACACCAAAACCTCCAACGTACTTCCAGAGGTGCCAGTACCCTCGAAGGCACCCGAGCTAATTAATGACAGTCACCCAGAGATACCTTCTCAAACACAGTCACCACCACAAGATGGCAACCAAGTGTTTCCTGACCCACCTTCACAGCTCAAGCGGTATTCGTCAGATTCTTCAAGGGCTAAACCACAGCTCAACCCTGCAGCAACATCGTTCTATCCGGGAACAGCTCATCCATTCACACCAGGCGGCCCATACGCCCCAGGGGCATCACGAGTCGTCGTGGCAACGAGTGGTGAGAAGTTGGATATGTCCGAGTTCGCCAGGTTCATGGTGAGCAGAGAGCTAATCAACACCAGTCTTATGAAGTTTGATGATCGTGCAGAGAGCTACAGGGCCTGGAAAGCAACCTTTAAGGCAGCCATCGCCAATCTCAACCTAACTGAAGAACAGGAACTTGACCTCCTGATAAAGTGGTTAGGTCCAAGCTCTTCAACCCGCATCAGGAGCCTCAGAGCGGTCCACGTGGGACAAGCAGAAGCAGGTCTCGCTGCCGCATGGCAAAGGCTGGAACGCACCTTTGGCAGCGCAGAGGCAATAGAGAAAGCCCTATTCAAGAGACTGCAGGATTTCCAAAAGATCAACCTTAAAGACGTCCACAAGCTGCAAGACCTAAGTGACCTGCTAATGGAGCTGGAGCTCGCCAAAAGAGACCCTCGTCTGTCTGGGCTGTGCTATCTGGATTCAGCCCATGGAGTAAACCCGATCGTGGTGAAGCTGCCATACAGCCTGCAGGAAAGGTGGGCAATGTCAGTATCAAGATACAAAAGAGTGAACGACGTTACCTTCCCTCCATTCATCCACTTCTGCAGGTTCATCGATGAACAGGCCCAGATGAGGAATGACCCCAGCCTCGACTTCCTAGAGTCCAACGCTTCGACAGCCGCACCAACTCCTGCGCCAAGGTATGAAAACACCACATACAAACGTAGAGACACTAAGAGAGCTGTGAGCGTTAGGAAGACCGAGCTACCGTCACCTGCAACGCCCACAGACGAACAGAACATCGTCTCAACACGAGATAAATCCTTTAATCGTGAATGTCCCATCCACAAGAAGCCACACTCGTTGACCAAGTGCAAAGGGTTTAGATCCAAAACCCTACAGGAGCGCCAGAAGATCCTCACAGAGCTCGGGGTTTGCTTCAAATGCTGCGCATCACTTGAGCACATGGCCAAGGACTGCAAATCCACAGTCAAGTGTGGGGAGTGCCACAGCGAAAAGCATGTTTCAGCCATGCACTCAACCCGAATAGCTAGAGACACACCGGCTGCAGTCACCACCGCTCCCGCTCCAAGTCATGGCGGGGAGCCACAGAATCAGACCGACACCGCCACAACTGTCTCCTGCACATGCTCAGAAGTATGTGGAGAGGGCCGCATGGAGAAATGTTGCGCCCGAATATGCCTCATCAAGGTTTACCCCGAAGGACATCCAGAAAAGGCAATGAAGGTGTATGCCATCATAGACGACCAAAGCAACCGGTCCCTGGCAGGAGCCAAATTCTTTGAAGCCTTCGGAATTAGTGGACCATCAGAGCCCTACACCTTGAACACCTGCTCAGGCCGCATAGAGACTAGCGGCAGAAGAGCCCAGGGATTCATCGCTTCTCCTATCAACGGGAAGACTGAAATACCTCTGCCAACGCTAGTTGAATGTGACCAAATACCCAGCCATAGGAGTGAAATTCCTACCCCAGAAGCTGTACTTCATCAGCCGCACCTGAAGCACCTCGCAAGCGTCATCCCACCTATGGACAACAACGTGGAGATTCTACTCCTGCTCGGCAGAGACAACCTGAGGGTACACAAGGTGCGACAACAGTGCAACGGACCTGACTACGCACCATACGCCCAGAGACTGGACCTCGGATGGGTAGTCATAGGAAACGTGTGCGTTGATCGATCAGAAATCGACTCCTTCAGGACCTACGTCCATGGAGACGGACGCACAACCTGCCTAAGGCCATGTCCTCATCACTACGAAGTGAAAGAGAAGCCCCCAGACTCAATACAGCTGCCTGACATCGCTTCTTCTCTGCGTACCGACAACTTGGGAAGATCAGTCTTTCACATCACCAAGGACGACGATAAAGTAGCCTTGTCAGTGGAGGACAGAGAATTCATCGACATAATGGACCGTGAGTTCTCTAAGGACAAAACCGACCACTGGGTCTCTCCATTACCCTTCCGATCCACCAGGGTAAGACTGCCAAACAACCGAGACCAAGCTCAGAACAGATTCAACTCTCTTCAACGTTCAACGAACCACAAACCTGAAATGAGGGAGCATATTGTCGCCTTTATGGACAGAATATTTCGCAACAACCACGCGGAACCCGCTCCTCCCGTGAAGAAGAACGAAGAGTGCTGGTATCTGCCTTCATTTGGTGTCTACCACCCACGGAAACCGAACCAAATCAGGGTTGTCTTTGACTCCAGCGCCAAACATGGAGGCGTATCACTCAACGATGTCCTCCTCACAGGTCCCAACCTGACGAACAACTTAGTAGGAGTGTTGCTGAGGTTCAGGAAAGAACTCGTCGCCATCACTGCCGATATCGAACAGATGTTCCACTGTTTCCTAGTCAGGGAGGACCACCGGAACTTCCTCAGATTCCTGTGGTTCAAGGACAACGACACCAACAAAGAGATGGTGGAATACCGAATGAGAGTCCATGTCTTCGGGAACAGCCCTTCACCCGCAGTAGCAACCTACGGTCTCCGAAGGACCGCATCAGAGGGAGAGTCTGAGTATGGCACAGACGCAAGAGACTTCGTTGAAAGAGACTTCTATGTAGACGACGGGCTCAAATCACTGCCCACTGAAGAAGCAGCCATTGATTTGCTCAAGAGGACCCAAGGTATGCTGGCCCAGGCAAGGCTCAGGCTTCATAAAATCGCTTCAAACAGCCCGACCGTAATGAGAGCCTTTGATTCGGGTGATCACGCCCCTGGATTCAAGGACATTGACTTGGGGCTAGACAGCCCACCCGTGCAGAGGAGCCTAGGCATCAGATGGGATCTCGCAGCCGACTCCTTCGGGTTTCAAGTGAATTGCTCGGACAAACCGTTCACAAAACGTGGTGTCCTCTCCATAGTGAACAGCTTATTTGACCCGCTGGGGTTCGTGGCGCCCATCACCATACAAGGCAAATCCTTGTTGAGACAACTATCTGAAACTGTCAAGGATTGGGATACCCCGCTCCCCTCCGACAAAGAGAAAAAATGGGAAACTTGGAAACAGTCGTTGTGCGGATTGAACAATATTCACATCCCGAGATGCTACACCAAAATCTCCCTTGCCTCTAGCGGAAGGAAAGAACTCCACGTCTTTTCAGACGCCTCCACAGAAGCCATAGCGGCGGTTGCATACCTGAAGGTGATGGACGCCAGCGGGCAAAGCTACGTCGGATTGGTGTTCGGCAAGGCGAAGCTAGCCCCGAAGCCCGACCACACCATCCCCAGACTCGAACTCTGTGGAGCCGTCTTGGCAGTGGAAATTGCTGACTTCATACTACAAGAACTGTGTATCGAAATAGATGAGGTCCAATTCTACACCGACAGCAAGGTCGTTTTGGGTTACATCTACAATACATCGAGACGATTCTACGTGTATGTCAGTAACCGCATCGAAAGGATCAGGAGATCCTCCAAACCGGAACAATGGCGTTACGTACCATCGGAGCTGAATCCAGCAGATCTTGCAACCAGACCCATGTCTATATCTTCTTTCGTTAACTCTTCTTGGCTTACAGGTCCAGAGTTCCTGCTGAGACAGTCAGAAGAAGGTGTCCAGGAAGACTTCAGCATCCTAGATCCAGACAACAATCCAGATGTCCGAACTGAAGTCCATACCCTGACCACCAGTGCTGAGAAAACATCCAACCTCGGCTGCCAACGTTTTGAACGTTTCTCCAGCTGGTTAAGACTCGTCAGGACTGTTGCCAGGTTAGTGCACATCGCCAGATGTTATCGTGCAGACTTTAAAGACAAGGACTGTCATCGCTGGCATGTATGCCACAGACCTCTTTCTGCTGAGGACATCTCCCGTAGTGAGTTCCTCATTATACGCCACCTCCAACAGAGCGAATTCGCCACCGAATGGAAGTGCTTAAATAACAAACAGCAGATTCCATTAAGAAGCCCCCTCGCCAATTTAAACCCAGTAATGGACAGCTTCGGCTTACTGAGGGTTGGCGGTCGTTTAAGCCAGGCTCGTTTCGGTGTCGCAGAGCAAAATCCTCTCATCATTCCCAACAAACACCACGTTACAGTCTTACTGATCCGTCATCATCATGAAAGGGCTGAACACCAAGGCAGGCAAATTACAGAGGGCACTCTACGGTCTGCAGGCCTCTGGATTGTCGGGATGAAGAGATGTGTAGCACAAATACTTCACGATTGTGTGCACTGTCGCAAAGTGAGAGGAAAGCAACCGTGCCAACAAATGGCCGACCTACCTACAGATAGACTTTCCATGGAACCACCTTTCACCTATGTGGGCCTAGACGTTTTCGGACCATGGATGGTATCCACACGCAGAACTCGTAGCAGCCGTGCGGACAGTAAGCGGTGGGCTGTGCTATTCACCTGCTTGAGCATCCGAGCCGTTCACATCGAGGTGTTAGAGTCCATGGATACCTCCTGCCTGATTAACGCCTTGAGAAGATTCCTCGCCATCAGAGGACCAGTAAAGCAGCTGAGGTCCGACCGCGGCAGCAACTTCGTCGGTGCATGTAGAGAGCTGAACATCGACACCAAGCCAATCCAAGACCAGCTGGCAGACAAGGGTTGCACCTGGATCTTCAATTCTCCTCACAGTTCTCACATGGGAGGCTCCTGGGAGAGGATGATCGGAATCTCACGCAACATCCTGAACTCCATGCTAAAGGACGTCAACTCCTCGAGACTCACGCACGAGACTCTAGTGACTCTTTTAGCCGAAGTCTCAGCCATCATCAACTCGAGACCCCTTGTGCCGGTGTCAATGGATCCAGAGGTACCAACCATGTTGACTCCCAACATCCTTCTTACCCAGAAGATCGACAACGCGGTAATTCCCAGCGGAGACTTCACTCATGCCAACACCTACCAAAGACACTGGAAACGAGTCCAATATTTGGCCGACTACTTCTGGAACCGATGGAGGAAGGAATACCTTACCATTCTTCAAGGGAGAAGGAAGTGGCGACATCCCAAGCCGAATATCAAGGAAGGAGATCTGGTCCTCATGAAAGACCAGACCACTGAAAGGACTGACTGGCCTCTGGGACTTGTTACCAGGACACTGCCTAGCCAGGACGGCAACGTGCGGAAGGTGGAGCTGAGGGTCTTTAGGAAGGGTGAGACGAAGATCTTTGCGAGGCCAATCCATGAACTCGTCCTCTTACTGCCTATCGAGAGCGCCACTACGGGATGAGCGTTCTGCACCTGAAGTTTGGCCGTTTTTCTGATTTTTTGAACTTTAATTGTTGCATTTAACATGCCCTTTCTTTTAGGTTTATTATTATTATGGACAATAGTGGAATCCCCATAGTGAATTCCAGACGGGGAGTGTGCTGTTCCATGCATGTTTCTAGTTAAAGAAATCTATTTATGTTTTTTCGCTTGTCTCTGCTGCCATCTACTGGCCAGACCATTTAGTTCCTCGGTCTTTCCTTGTTCAGCCTGTGGGGAGGGGCTTCTCTTCAGCCTCTTCTCTTCCTGTTTGCTCAGTCATCGGCAGACATCTTACCTGAGAGAACTGTTCTCCCTCATGAGCTGAGGAAGCAAAGTCTTTTGACCCGCAAGTAGCGACTCCAGAGACAAGCTCCATGCAAGAGACTCAATGTAATGTTTGGATCGTTATCTACGGAATAAACCAACATTGTTCTTCATCACAACGCGTGTATGCTTATCTGAGAAGCTGCTAAGGGTCATGTCTGCCTCGCTTATTGGATACACAAAGGTAGGAAACTTCTCTCACTTACATGTCTGCATACCTTTAATCACCATTAAGTGGGGACAGAACAGTGGAAAGGAGTTCCCAACTTACCTAGGAGGTGGGGCACTACACCTTAGGAGAAGGTTCAGTACCTCTGTGATGACTGCGCCTCAGGGGCGCCACATACACACTTGGTCAAAATTGTTGCTACCCCTCATTTAATGACAGAAAAACCTACAATGGTGACAGAAATAACTTGAATCTGACAAAAGTAATAATAAATCAAAAATCTATGAAAATGAGCAAATAAAAGTCAGACATTGCTTTTCAGCCATGCTTCCACAGAATTTAAAAAAAATATAACTCATGCAATTGGCCTCGACAGAAATGATGGTTCCTTAACTTAATATTTTGTTGCACAACCTTTTGAGGCAATCACTGCAATCAAACGATTCCTGTAACTGTCAGTGAGACTTCTGCACCTCTTGACAGGTGTTTTGGCCACTCCTCAAGAGTAAACTGCTCCAGTTGTCTCGTGTTTGAAGGTTGCCTTTTCCAGACGGCATGTTCCAGCTCTTTCCAAAGATGCTCAATAGGATTTAGGTCAGGGCTCATAGAAGCCACTTCAGAATAGTCCAGTGTTTTCCTCTTAGCCATTCTTGGGCGTTTTTAGCTGTGTTTTGGGTCCGTATCTTGTTTCAAGACCCATGACCTGCGACTGAGACCAAGGTTTCTGACACTGGGCAGCACATTTCTCTCTAGAATCCATTGATAGTCTTGAGATTTCATTGTACCTTGCACAGATTCTAGACACCCTGTGCCAGATGCAGCAAAGCAGCCCCAGAACATAACAGTGCCTCCTCCATGTTTCTCAGTAGGGACAGTGTTCTTTTCTTGATATGCTTTATTTTTCCATCTGTGAACATAGAGTTGATGTGCCTGGCCAAAAAGTTCCATTTTTGTCTTATCTGTCCATAGGGCATTCTCCCAGAAGCTTTGTGGCTCGTCAATATGTAATTTGGCAAATTCCTGTCTGGCTTTTTTATGATTTTTTTTTTCAGCAATGGTGTCCTTCTTGGTCATCTCCCATGAAGTCTACTTTGGCTCATACAACGACGGATGGTGCGATCTGACACTGATGTTCCTTGAGCTTGAAGTTCACCTTTAATCTGTTTAGAAGTTTCTCTGGGCTCTCTTGTTACCATTCATATTATCCGTCTCTTTGATTTGTCATCAGTTTTCCCCCTGCGGCCACGTCCAGGGAGATTGGCTACAGTCCCATGGAGCTTACATTTCTGAATAATATGTGCAGCTGTAGTCGCAGGAACATCGAGTTGCTTGCAGATGATCTTATAACTTTTACCTGTAACATGTTTGTCTAACATTTTCCTATCTCCTGAGACAACTCTTTCCTTCGCTCCCTCTGGCCCATGTTGAGTGTGATACGCACCATGTCACCACACAGCACAGTGAGGATCTGTAGCCTCTATACAGACCGCTCACTGATTCCAGGATTGTAGACACCTGTGATGCTAATTAGTGGACACACCGCGATGTAACATGTCCCTTTTGTCACATTATTTTCAGGGGTCCCATCCTTTCTGTCCAGGCCTATTCCATGAGTTTTATATTTTTAAAAATTCTGTGGAAGCATGGCTGAAAAGCAATGTCTGACTTTCATTTGTTCATTTTCATAGATTTTTTAAATTTATTATTGCTTTTGTCAGATTCAAGTTATTTCTGTCACCATTGTGGGGGTTTTTTTCTGTGTGGGTACCAACAATTTTGACCACGTGTGTACCTCTAATCACAAGGATAAGGGGCGTTGCGCTCCAGTGTTGATGTGATGTCATTCATAAAGGTATTAATTTTAGAAAGTGAACCAAAAGCGTGATGTCCTATTACTGCAGACCGGAAGTCTGTATATCTTCACTTTACCCACCAGCGACGTTTAAAGAAGACCCGGGACGAGTCGAAACGTAAATACGACTTGTCGCTCTATATTCTTGCACTCAGCACTTCGGTGAAATAATGTCCTGTAAATAAATGAATACAAACAATCGTTTATAAACTTCTCCATGCGAGTGCGGCCGATCATCAATAGGTAGACAGAACGGTCAGAAAAAAAAAAAAAGCCATCTTTATGCTGTGGATGGGCCCCCATAGGACTCATTACGCTTTGCCGGCGCTCAGATGTGCTTGGCTAAGGAAATTTCACCTGATAAGAACGTTTTGCCGCAGATTAATGGCGTCCGCCGGGAAACATTTATTGCTGTAACCTAATAAGAGGCGTAGCAGAGGAGTAGAAACGGCTGATTACACAAGTTACTTCTGAAGATCTTTACCTGACACCACAAGTTAAAAGGATCGATGCAAGGGGAAGAAGGAAAAATCAAAGGGCCTGGAGCGTTCTGACAATCTTGGGGAGTGAGGACATATGACACTGCGGGCACCGCGCTACGAGCGCTGTTTTCTATGTGGTTGGATCTCTTGTGGAGGCACTATTATAACATTGGAAACATTATATGGGCACCGCTTTATAGCTGACACTGCGGTATGGGACTACCGTGGCTCGGTTAATAGTATATGGTCATCATTACTCTATGGATGAACCTTTTTGGACAGGCACTGTTATATCACTGGCAAAATGGAATGGACACTGCTATATAGCTGGCACTATAAAAATAACGTTCTCAGGTGGCGAGCACAAAAATGGCAATGTTAGGCTCGCTTCATACTAGCCTTTAGGGCAGCAGCGCACGGCCGCCACTAAGCCCCGCCCCCTCCGGTCATCTCCGCCTAGTATCGCACTCGGCTGCATGCGATCTGCACACCCTATCTTTAGCATAGGGTGCGCAGACCATGCGCTGACGTGCGCTAGTAGAATTTTGCGTGCGCTGCGCCCCTTTGATGGTGCGCCGGTGTGCGCCGAACGCACCATGTTGCATTCTGGTGTGCTCGGGGCACCGTCAAAAGGGCGCAGCGCATGCAAAATTCTACTAGCGCACGGTCAGCTCACGGTCTGCGCACCCTATGCTAAAGATAGGGTGTGCAGATCGCATGCAGCCGTGTGCGATACTAGGTGGAGATGACCGGAGGGGGCGGGCAGGGGGCGGGGCTTAGTGGCGGCCGTGCGCTGCGGCCCAAAACGCTAGTGTGAAACTAGCCTTATATAGCTAGTTCTATTATTGAGGGCACTGATTTGTGACTGGTACTGTTGTGGGGTCATGAATATAAAAAGGTAACAACTTACAAGGCACCGTGATCAGATGATTCTATTATGTGGACATTTCAAGACACAAACCATAGATATATGGCTGACACTATTATATAAGATTAGGGAGGGCAAGGAAAGAAAACAAGAGTAAGGATGTGTAGTTAAAATTTAACTTTTATTCTTATATTAAGTTAAAAACTTTCAATTCAAAGACATCTATTTAAGGATCTATATTGGATCACCGTTATAGAAGTCGTTAGCGGTTATTACAACTGTGATCCACTAAATCCCGATTAGCGTCGATGGAGAAATAGAAAGTGAGATGAGAAACCCGACTATTGTTTCTTGCAAATTATAAATCAGGTTATTTAGTCCCCATATTCAATATAAGGCAGCTCTAATAACTGCAGTGTATTTGCGGTTTGCTGCGCTGTAACGGCACACATGTAATCTATTCCTTTATCATGATCTGTTACATACAGACTCAATGGTGATTCTGTATTAGACACACTATCCGGACATGTATCCCTGATGCGCATTTAACCGGGATAATGGCTTTTTCTAAAAAAAAAATCCGGTATCCCAGTGAAACGCGCGTCAGGGAGACATTTCCCAATAATGTGTCTATATGTCGAAATTATTGAGTTGCAGTGGCAACTTCTGGATTTGCGCAACTCTGGCCCGGAAGTTCAGTGGGGATCATTATCATTACCGTGGATTCCTAAATCAATGTCATATCTATTTTCAGATGCAACCTTCTCCGGTTACCAGTGATAGGAAAAAGGCTCTGTTCATCATTAATCTCCTGACTGATGAGGCTCATGCATGAACCTCACTTTATGTAAAAAAAAGAACTCTGACCTCCTAAATGACTTAGCTTCCTTCATCACAGCTATGGATCAAGTGTTTGATGACCCAAATCGTTGTGCTACAGCTGAAACCAAGTTGCATAATCTACGTCAAGGGCGGCGCTCTGTAGCTGAATATACCTCCGAATTCCGCCGCTAGGTGGCAGACACCACATGGAATTTAGCTGCCCAGAGGAGTCAATTTTGCCGAGGATTATCAGAGCTAATAAAAGATGAACTTGCAAAGATCGAGATCACTGATAATTTAGAGGACTTTATTCAACAATGTATGCGAATTGATCACTGAACGAGGAAAGGAAAGGCTGCAAATATTTGGAAACACCCCTAAGTACTCCTTTACTCAATATGCATTAAAAAAAAACAACAGGAAATGGAAAATGTGCCTGAACCTATGCAAATTGATGTAATCCGTAACCCTCTCTCTGCAGTAGAGAAGGAGAGGCGGCGTACAGAGAATCTATGCCTCTATTGTGGGACCGCTGGACATTTTGCCTTTAACTGTGCTAATAAAAGGACCATAGCCCTCACAAATGCCAGGACTGAAAGCGATTTAGACCTTTCTGAATGGATAGATCCAGTTCTGCAGACCATCTCATCTGTAATGCAGGCTAAAGCCAAAGAGCAACAAACATCGTCCCATTTTGTCATTCCCATACTGGTCATTAATAATAATAATAATAATAATAATAATAATTTTATTTCTATAGTGCCAACATATTCCGCAGCACTTTACATTTCAATAAACATTACAGCATAACAATAATCACATAAATCAACAGATACCAAGAGGAATGAGGGCCCTGCTGCTCGCGAGCTTACAATCTATGAGGAAATAAGGGGTCACGAAAGGTGGATGGTAACAATTGCTTTCGTTGTTCGGACCAGCCATAGTGTAAGAATCGGATGTTCATGTACTGCTGCATAAACAGGTTATCAGCTAGATTATGTAACAGTACAGACACAGAGGGCTAGTAAATGCATAAAGCGTGTGAGAACATGATGCAAGGAACCTGGTTATGGTAAAAATTTTGAATGGGCAACACAGGGATAGTTAGATTAATGCATTGAGGTGGTAGGCCAGTCTGAAGAAATGCATTATTAGGGCACGCTTAAAACTGTGGGTATTGGGGATTAATCGAATTAACCTGGGTAGTGCATTCCAAAAAAATTGGCGCAACACGTGAAAAGTCTTGGAGATGGGAGTGGGAGGTTCTGATTATTGATTTTGTTAACCTCAGGTCATTTGCAGAATTGAGGGCACGGGTAGGGTGGTAGGCTGAGATGAGGGAGGAGATGTAAGGTGGTGCTGAGCCATGGAGAGCTTTGTGGGTGAGGGTAATAAGTTTGTACTGGATTCTGGAGTGGATGGGTAACCAGTGTAATGACTGGCACAAGGTAGAGTCATTGGTGTAACGGTTGGTGAGAAATATGATCCTGGCTGCAGCATTCAGACGGATTGGAGGGGGGAGAGTTTGGTAAGAGGGAGACCGATTAGAAGAGAGTTACAACAGTCCAGATGAGAATGAATAAGAGAAACAGTAAGAGATTTGCAGAGTCAAAAGTAAGAAAAGGTTGAATTCTGGAAATGTTTTTGAGGTGTAGATAACAAGTGTGAGCCAGTGATCAGATGTGGGGGGGGGGGGTTAATGAAAGCTCTGAATCAAATATTATCCCAAGACAGCGGGCATGTTGCTGGGGAGTAATACTGGAACCATACACAGAAATGGCAATGTCGAGCATAGGTACATTAGTAGAGGGAGGAAACACAAGGAGTTCAGTCTTTGACAGGTTCAGTTTCAGATAGAGGGAGGACATGATGCTGGAGACAGCGGTAAGACAATCACTGGTGTTTTCTAATAATGCAGGGGTGATGTTAGGTGTAGAGGTGTATAATTGGGTGTCATCAGCATAGAGATGGTACTGGAAACCAAATCTACTGATTGTTTGACCAATAGGGGCAGTGTACAAAGAGAAGAGGAGCGGGCCTAGAACCAATTTTTGAAGAACCCCAACAGTAATCCAGGAGAATCAGCATGGAGTAGTGACCATTAGATTTAGCTGTTAGTAGATCATTTTTGGGAGCCAAAAAATACAATGTTCTGCCTTGTTAGATTCTGGAGCAGGAGGGAATTTCATGGACTTAAAAGTCACATTTGATAATAACATTGCAAGTAGGACTAAATCCATGCCAATTGATATGGAAACTGTGGATGGATCACCTTCATCATCTGGACCTGTTACTCATGAGACAATTGAACTGGAAATCTGTATTGAACCGAACCATCATGAAGCAGTTAGTTTCCATTTTATTTCATCTCCAAAATTTCCAGTTGTTCTAGGAATTCCCTGGTTTTCAATCCATAACCCATCTATCAACTGGGCATCAAGGACCATTACCTTTCCTTCTGAGTACTGTAAGAACAATTGCCATGCTAATGTATCGGTTTTCAAACAAATTCAAATTTCTGAGATTTCTCATCAGAATGATGATAAACTACCACCTCAGTGCCAGCAGTTCAGTGAGGTCTGCAGTAAGAAGAAAGACGATCAACCGCTTCCTCATCGTCCTTACGACTGTCCCATTGAACTACTTCCTGGAGCGTCCAATCCATTTGAGCAACTTTATAATGTTTCCGAACCAGAATTAAAAGTGCTAAATGTATATCTAGCCGAAAATTTAGAGAAAGGCTTCATTCAACCTTCTTCTTTGCCAGCTGGAGCACCCTAGTTTTGTGTAGAAAAGAAGGACTCGACCCTGCGGCCGTGTATTGATTATAGAGAAATCAATAAAATTACCATTAAGAATCGCTACCGACTCCCCTTAATCCCTGAGTTGGTGGAGAGACTGCCTTCTGACAGACTTTTTACCAAACTCGATCTAAGAGGGGCTTATAATCTCAAACGAATTCATCCAGGAGATGAGTGGAAGACCGCCTTTAGAACTAGATACGGACATTTTGAATACCTGGTTATGTCTTTCGGCCATTCAGCACTTCATCAATGATGTTTTTTGAGATTTTTTTTGGATCAATTTGTTGTTGTTTATCTCGATGACATTATTATATTTTCAGATACCCTGGAGGAGCATCGCAGACTTGTTCATTTAGTCCTGGAACGTCTACTAGAAAACCATCTCTATATTAAACTCGAAAAATGCGAATTCGAACAAACCAGAACTCAATTTCTGGAATATATCATCTCCCCAGAAGGTCTGAGCATGGATCCCAGTAAGATCAGAGCGGTAGTTGACTAGCTACCCCCAAAAATTCTAAAAGACGTCCAACGCTTTATAGGATATGCAAATTTCTACAGTAGATTCATTAAAAAATTTTCAAAAATCATTTTACCAATTACTTCACTCACAAAGAAAAAACTAAACTAAAAGAAAAAACAAACTAAAGACTCTTTTTACTTCCACACTATTACTTGTCCATCCAAACCTTGAACTGCCGTTTGTTGTCAAAGTAGACACCTCACCTCACAGCGAGTTGGAGACAAAACGCAGCTTCATCCATGTTTCTTTCTCATACCATGTCGGCTTCAGAATAGATCTATGACATTGGAAATAAGGAACTTTTAGCCATTAAAGTCGCCTTCTCCAAATGGAGACATCTTTTGGAAGGGGGCAAAGCATCCGGTGACTGTTCTTACTGACCACAAAAATTTAGAATCTATCCATACAGCTAAGAGGTTGTCTGCAAGACAAGCACATCGGGCCTTATTTTTCACCAGGTTTAACTTTATAATTTCTTATCGACCCGGTTCAAGAAATGGCAAGGCTGATGCTCTGTCCAGGATTTTTGCTGAACCTGAACCTCAGGAGGGATTTTGGATGCAGAACCACCAAATATATATCCCTGAATCTTCTCGACTTGAAGTCCTCAAACATGTCCAAGATTCTAAGCTTGTAAGACACCCTGGAATAATGAAAATGCAAGAACTACCGCTTTGTTCTTTTTGGTGGCCTAATTGTAGGAAAGATGTGAGAAAATATGTGTCCTACTATTTAACATGTGCACGGAACAAGACGCCACGATCTTCTCTAGGACTTCTTCAACCTCTTCCAGTTCCATCCAGGCCTTGGGGATCAATCTCAATGGATTTTATTGTGGACCTACCTCCATCTAAAGAAATGACTGTTATCCTTGTTGTGGTGGATCGGCTCACAAAGATGGCCCATTTTATTCCGACTAAAAGGATTCCTACCGCTGAACAAACCGCAGAATTAGTGATCAAAGAGATATTTATGCAGCATGGAATCCCTGACAGCGTAATTTCTGATAAAGGTGTTCAGTTTAGATCAAGATTTTGGAAAACCTTCAGTACAGGTTTAGGAGTTACTGGCAATTTGTCTACTGCCTTCCACCCACAATCCAATGGCCAGACTGAAAGAACTAACCAAACTCTTGAACAATAGCTGCGCTGTTTTATTTCTTACCTACAGGATGACTGGTTGGATTACCAACAGCAGAATTTGCTTATAATAACTCCAAACACAGTTCTACATCCCAAAGCCCATTTTTGGCTAACTATGGCTTACAGCCGGTATTTATTCCTAATCTTCCTTTTAATACCTCGGTTCCTGATATTACAAACAGACTTGGGCTAGGTTCACATTAGCGTACCGGAGCTCTGCGGAGGGCTGCATACTTCCTCCCTGAAGCTCCGCCCACTTCCGCACTTCTTCCATTTAGGTCCGCCTACTTCTGCATGCGTCCTGCGTACCTATGTTTAATAATGGGTACACAGGACATGCTGATGTATGTGGATGCGTTGTTTTGATGCGCCAGCCGACCGCACGGGAACGCAACATGTTGTGTTTTGCGAAGATGGCGGACATCCGTATACATCCGCATGCCCTTCATACCCAATGTTAAAGATAGGTACGCAGGACACATGCAGAAGTAGGCGGACCTAAACGAAAGAAATGTGGAAGTGGACGGAGCTTCAGGGAGGAAGTGCGCAGCCCTCTGCAGAGCCCCGGTACGCTAATGTGAATCTAGCCTTACAGAGTTGCAGAAAGCTCAAAAAGAACTAACGTAGATGTTAAAAAAGGCCCAAGATGATCACAAAGAAACAGCAGATAAACATCGCAAAGCCCCTCCTACCCTTCAGGTTGGTGACAATGTTTGGCTTTCTACAAAAAATTTGAAAACAAACATACCGTCTTCTAAATTGGGTGAAAAATTCATAGGACCTTTTCAAATTTCTGCCCAAATGAACCCAGTTACTTTCCTTTTAAAACTTCCTAACAGCCTGAAAATGCATCCTGTGTGCCATGTGTCCTTGCTCAAGCCATTCAGTGAGAACCCATTTCTAGGAAGAACTCAGCCACCTCCTCCACCAGAAAAAGTCCATGGTGAAGAAGAGTACATTGTGGATGAAATTCTTGACTCTAGAAGATTTAGCGGAAGACTACAATATTTGGTACGATGGAGGGGTTACAGATCAGAAGATAATTCATAGGTGCCAGAGGGCAATGTCCATGCACCCAGGCTTACAAGAGCTTTTCATTTGAGACAACCAGAGAAGCTAACGCCTGAACTGTCCAGAGGCCATCCTGGAAGTGCAGTACTGTCAGGACTCAAACCCAGCAGCTCTTGTGCACCAGGTGGCAGCTCTTACCTCTGAGCCATTCAGCTCGCTAGACAGTTCTGTGCTAACCCAAATACTAGTACCCGTGTTGTATCTGATTATCTCCACCCTGAGTTCTTGATTATCTCCACCCTGAGTTCCTGGTTGGCTTCACCCTGATTGAACACCTTATTTAAACCTGGCATTACACTCCCTTACTTGTGAGATTATTGAGCTACCAGCCTCAAGTCAAGCTTCGTTTCACCTGCTGCTCATCCTCAAGATTCTACTGCTGCTCAGTTTACCTACCTCTGGCTATATCCTGACTACGTAGCCTGCTGATCCTCAAGATTCTACTGCTTCACCATGTACTGTCCTCTGGCTATATCCTTACTATGTAACCTGCTGATCAGGGCCGCCATCAAGGCATTACTGCCCTGACTGGCGTATGGGGACCGGTGGGCAGAGGGGGCGTCTCATCTGCTCACCCAGGCCCCTACCGGCACACTAAACCGCCGGGCCCTTAGCGGCGTTGTACTGAGGCAGCTGAACGCTATTGACATGCAGACCCATCGGCCCGCATGTCAATAGTTAACAGCCGCCAGCCAATCGGAGGCTGGCAGCTGACGTTAGCTGCAGCGCGCCCGTCGCCGGCGTCTGACGTCACTGTCAGTCACCGGCGAGTGTGCGCTTCAGCAGCGTGGACTGGAGGGAGCCTCGCCCGCCGCTGGAGCGCGACCAGGTAAGGAAGAACTTTTTTTATTTTTTAATTGAAAGCGGCGATCCGGGGGGCCCGGGGCAGATTGCAGACATAATGGTGGCAGAATGCTGGACATAATGGGGGCAGAATGCTGGACATAATGGGGGCAGAATGCTGGACATAATGGGGGCAGAATGCTGGACATAATGGGGGCAGAATGCTGGACATGATGGGGCAGAATGCTGGACATGATGGGGGCAGAATGTTGGACATGATGGGGCAGAATGCTGGACATGATGGGGGCAGAATGCTGGACATGATGGGGCAGATTGCTGGACATGATGGGGGCAGATTGCTGGACATGATGGGGGCAGATTGCTGGACATGATGGGGCAGATTGCTGGACATGATGGGGCAGATTGCTGGACATGATGGGGCAGATTGCTGGACATGATGGGGCAGATTGCTGGACATGATGGGGCAGATTGCTGGACATGATGGGGGCAGATTGCTGGACATGATGGGGGCAGATTGCTGGACATGATGGGGCAGATTGCTGGACATGATGGGGCAGATTGCTGGACATGATGGGGGCAGAATGCTGGACATGATGGGGGCAGAATGCTGGACATGATGGGGGCAGAATGTGACAGTGAGACACAGGAGGGGGCAGAATGAACACGGGGCAGAATGTGACAGTGAGACACAGGAGGTGGCAGAATGTGAGACACTAGGGCAGAAAGTGACAATAAGACACAGGAGGGGGCAGAATGTGGCAGTAAGACAAAGGAAGGGGCAGAATGTGAGACACAGGAGGGTGCAGGATCATGGGGCAGGATGGATACGATGGAGACAGATGGGGAGATCATATAGGGCACAATGGATACTCATGAGGGTGGGCTGGGAGAACATATGGCTGAAGCCAGGAATGAGACACACGGGAGCCAAGATGCGGAATATTATTACCATAGTGGCTAATTAAGGGATATTATTACTGCAGTGATGTCTTTATTTTATTTTTTGAGTATACTGTTTTAAATGGGGGTATTTGTCCTGTTACTGTGTAGAGTGACTTTTTTTTCTTTATGTGATGTAATGTAGAAGTTGGGAAAAAAATAAGTAATGTGTTCTGCTCTAGATAACTGTGTTATTTCCTGCAGAGAAGAGTCCTGGCTGGAAGACGTGATGGTGGTCTGTGCTGGATGAAAGATGAAAAGCAAAGATGAAGGACTTCACCTAGATATGTCACTGGTGAGTTAGTGTGTTACCTATACACTGACACTATACAGTGGGGCAAAAAAGTATTTAGTCAGTCAGCAATAGTGCAAGTTCCACCACTTAAAAAGATGAGAGGCGTCTGTAATTTACATCATAGGTAGACCTCAACTATGGGAGACAAACTGAGAAAAAAAAATCCAGAAAATCACATTGTCTGTTTTTTTTTCATTTTATTTGCATATTATGGTGGAAAATAAGTATTTGGTCAGAAACAAGCAATCAAGATTTCTGGCTCTCACAGACCTGTAACTTCTTCTTTAAGAGTCTCCTCTTTCCTCCACTCATTACCTGTAGTAATGGCACCTGTTTAAACTTGTTATCAGTATAAAAAGACACCTGTGCACACCCTCAAACAGTCTGACTCCAAACTCCACTATGGTGAAGACCAAAGAGCTGTCAAAGGACACCAGAAACAAAAGTGTAGCCCTGCACCGGGCTGGGAAGACTGAATCTGCAATAGCCAACAAGCTTGGAGTGAAGAAATCAACTGTGGGAGCAATAATTAGAAAATGGAAGACATACAAGACCACTGATAATCTCCCTCGATCTGGTGCTCCACGCAAAATCCCACCCTGTGGGGTCAGAATGATCACAAGAACGGTGAGCAAAAATCCCAGAACCACGCGGGGGGACCTAGTGAATGAACTGCAGAGAGCTGGGACCAATGTAACAAGGCCTACCATAAGTAACACACTACGCCACCATGGACTCAGATCCTGCAGTGCCAGACGTGTCCCACTGCTTAAGCCTGTACATGCCCGGGCCCGTCTGAAGTTTGCTAGAGAGCATTTGGATGATCCAGAGGAGTTTTGGGAGAATGTCCTATGGTCTGATGAAACCAAACTGGAACTGTTTGGTAGAAACACAACTTGTCGTGTTTGGAGGAAAAAGAATACTGAGTTGCATCCATCAAACACCATACCTACTGTAAAGCATGGTGGTGGAAACATCATGCTTTGGGGCTGTTTCTCTGCAAAGGGGCCAGGACGACTGATCCGGGTACATGAAAGAATGAATGGGGCCATGTATCGTGAGATTTTGAGTGCAAACCTCCTTCCATCAGCAAGGGCATTGAATATGAAACGTGGCTGGGTCTTTCAACATGACAATGATCCAAAGCACACCGCCAGGGCAACGAAGGAGTGGCTTCGTAAGAAGCATTTCAAGGTCCTGGAGTGGCCTAGCCAGTCTCCAGATCTCAACCCTATAGAAAACCTTTGGAGGGAGTTGAAAGTCCATGTTGCCAAGCGAAAAGCCAAAAACATCACTGCTCTAGAGGAGATCTGCATGGAGGAATGGGCCAACATACCAACAACAGTGTGTGGCAACCTTGTGAAAACTTACAGAAAACGTTTGACCTCTGTCATTGCCAACAAAGGATATATCACAAAGTATTGAGATGAAATTTTGTTTCTGACCAAATACTTATTTTCCACCATAATATGCAAATAAAATGAAAAAAAAACAGACAATGTGATTTTCTGGATTTTTTTTTCTCAGTTTGTCTCCCATAGTTGAGGTCTACCTATGATGTAAATTACAGACGCCTCTCATCTTTTTAAGTGGTGGAACTTGCACTATTGCTGACTGACTAAATACTTTTTTGCCCCACTGTATATTGTATACTATATACAGAGGTCCTGTGTATAATGTCACCAGTGATCACTGTATTACCTGTACATTATATACAGAGCTCCTGTGTATAATGTCATTGATCACTGTATTACCTGTACACAGATACTGCATACTAAGTACAGATCTCCTGTGTATAATGGCACTTATGGTGATGGTATTGTGTTTTTTTATTACTGATCAGCATTGTAGTATTCAGTCACTATGTGTTGGTAATATGTGGTCTGGACATGGTGTTGTGGTATTTGTCCCTTGTATGTGCTATTATTTGGTCACTGTGGTGGTAATATGTGGTCTGGTCATGGTGCGATGGTATTTGTCCCTTGTATGTGATATTATTGGTCATAGAATCATAGAATCATAGAATCATAGAATCGTAGAGTTGGAAGGGACCTCCTGGGCCATCTGGTCCAACCCCCTGCTCAAAGCAGGATTCGCTAAATCATCCCAGTCAGATGTCTGTCCAGCCTCTGTTTGAAGACTTCCATTGAAGGAGAACTCACCACTTCTCGTGGCAGCCTGTTCCACTCATTGATCACTCTAACTGTCAAAAAGTTTTTTCTAATATCTAATCTGTGTCTCTTCCCATTCAGTTTCATCCCATTGCTTCTAGTCTTTCCTTGTGCAAATGAGAATAAAGTTGATCCTTCTACAATGTGACAGCCCTTTAGATATTTGTAGACAGCTATTAAGTCTCCTCTCAGTCTTCTCTTTTGCAAACTAAACATTCCCAAATCCTGCAACCTTTCCTCATAAGACAGGGTTTGCAGACCGGTCACCATTCTGGTCGCTCTTTTCTGAACTTGCTCCAGTTTGTTGATGTCTTTTTTAAAATGTGGTGCCCAAAACTGGACACAATATTCCAGATGAGGTCTGACCAAAGAGGAGTAGAGGGAAATAATGACTTCACGTGATCTAGACTGTATGCTTCTGTTAATACATCCTAGAATTGCATTTGCCTTTTTTGCTGCTGCATCACACTGTTGACTCATATTCAGTCTGTGATCTATTAGTATACCCAAGTCTTTTTCACATGTGCTGTCACTTAGCCCTATTCCTCCCATTCTATATATGCTTTTTTCATTTTTATTGCCCAGATGTAGTACTTTGCATTTCTCCCTGTTAAAAACCATTCTGTTAGTTGCTGCCCACTTCTCCAGTTTATTTAAATCTTTTTGAATCCTCTCTCTCTCTTCTCTAGTATTAGCTATCCCTCCTAGCTTTGTGTCATCAGCAAATTTAATCAGTTTACCCTCAATTCCTTCATCTAAATCGTTGATAAAGATGTTGAACAATACAGGGCCCAGGACAGAGCCCTGTGGTACCCCACTTGAGACATTCTTCCAACTGGATGTACAGCCATTTAAGACCACTCTTTGGGTCCGATCACTAAGCCAGTTATGAATCCACCTAACAGTTGCCTTGTCCATTCCATACTTAGTCATTTTTTCAATAAGGATTGTATGAGAGACTTTGTCAAATGCTTTGCTGAAGTCAAGATATACTATATCTACAGCATTTCCTTGATCCACCCAATCAGTGATACCGTCATAGAAGGAAATTAAGTTAGTCTGACATGACTTATTAGTTAGAAACCCATGCTGACTCTGTTTAATCACTTCATTCTTATCCAGGTATTGACATACATGTTGTTTAATAATTTGTTCAAAGATATTTCCTGGTATAGAAGTCAGACTCACCGGCCTATAGTTGCCTGGGTCCACCTTCTTCCCCTTTTTGAAGATAGGAACAACATTTGCTCTTCTCCAGTCTTCTGGCACTTCTCCTGTTCTCCAAGAATTTTCAAAGATTATGGAGAGGGGTTCAAAAATTTCTTCTGCTATCTCCTTCAGTACTCTGGGGTGTAATTCATCTGGACCTGGAGACTTGAATTCATTTAGGTTAGCTAAGTGTTTCCTCACTATCTTTCTGTTTATAGATATCCTGGATTCTTCTATTCCCTTAATAGGACAGTGAATAACAGTTGATGTTGCATTTCCTTTCTGAGAGAAAACAGATGCAAAATATGAATTTAAAAGTTCAGCCTTCTCAACATCCTGTCTTACCATTTCATCATTTTCATCCTGTAAAAATCCTATAGCATCTTTGACTTTTCTTTTACTTTTGACATATCCCCAAAATCCTTTATTATTGCTTTTGACATCTCTTGCAAGCCTCAGTTCATTTTCAGCTTTAGATAATCTGATTTGTGCCCTGCAGGTTCTGCAGACAGCATTATATTCTTCTTTAGATATGCCTCCCTCTTTCCATTTTATAAACATTTTTTTCTTCCTTTTTAGCATGTGCTTAAGTTCTGTGTTCATCCATCCTGGTTTCCTTAAATGCTTCCTATTCTTCCCTCTTTTCGGAATTGTTAACAACTGTGCTTTGAGAATTTCATTTTTCAAGATTTCCCATCCTTCCTGGACATTTTTGTCTTTAAGGATATCCAGCCATTGGATCCCTCCAATTCTCTTTCTGAATCCCTTAAAATCTGCCTTTCTGAAATCTAACCTTGACGTCTGAGTCTTCACAGGTCTTCCACCTCTAGTAATCCAAAATTCTAAAATAGCATGGTCGCTACCTCCTAGGGTCCCAGCCACTTTTACCTCCTCAACCATTTCCTCCCTGTTTATAAGGATTAGATCCAAGGTAGCAGTTCCCCTTGTTTTCTCCCTTACCTTTTGGAAGATAAAGTTGTCAGCAAGAGAGGATAAGAATTTCCTTGACCTGTTAGTTTTGCCTGAGAGAGATTCCCAACAAATGTCTGGATAGTTGAAATCTCCCATGACAACTATGTCATATTTTTTGGAGAACTTGGCCATCTGATGCATAAAGAGTTCATCTATATATTCGGCTTGCACAGGCGGCCTGTAGTAAATGCCTACAATGGTGTCCTTTCCATTGTTCTGTCCTTGTATTCTTACCCAAACAGTTTCCACAGAACTCCCAGTCTCTGAAGCTTCAAGCTCTGTGCAGATATACGCGTTTCGAACATACAATGCGACACCCCCTCCTCGTTTATCAAGTCTGTTTCTTGCAAATAAGTTGTATCCTTCTAGTCTTGTATTCCAATCATGTGTATTGTCCCACCAAGTTTCAGTGATTCCAATTACATCATATTTCTGTTCCTGTGTTAGTAGTTCCAATTCTCCTTGTTTGTTGCCCATGCTTTGTGCATTAGTATAGAAACATTTTAGTTTGTGATTGGTTTCTCTTTCTCCAATATTTTTATTAATTAGATTCTTTCGTCTTTGTTCTTCCTTTCCACTTCTAATAGCAGAGTTCTCAATAGCATTTGTCAGGTGTATGGCTTTTTCTGGTCTTTTGCTTCCCTTCCCATGGTCATTTTAAAAATTGAAAAATAAATAAAAATATACTGTACTTAAATTGTATTGCATATTTTAACAAATATTTAATAGGTTACAGTAGAGTAGGGCTGGGCCAAAAGTGTCTACAGTGTTGAAATGGCGGCTTAAAAAATCTTTTGGCCAAAACAAAAGCTGCCGGCTATATGTGTGATCTGGTGATGGGAACTGTTAATTTGTGATTGGTGAGAAGTGGAGTTTTTCCAAGAGAGCGGTGGGGCTGTGGACAGTTTGAGGAGTGGAGGCGGGGCTGCGGTGGAGCCTGGGCGGAATCTAAAGGGGGGCCCCGAAAATTTTGCCAGTATGGGGCCCTGAAATTCCTAGTGGCAGCCCTGCTGCTGATCCTCAAGATTCTACTGCTGCTCTGTGTACCGACCTCTGGCTATCCATGGCTACACTACCTGCTGCTGCCCCTAGTGGTTGCAATACCACTACTCCAACCCAGGTCAGTCCATAACAGGCTGTGTCAGAGAGGTCGTGCCTGAAGCTACTATTATAACCCGCGATCACTCACGTTAACCGCTCATATTTAGACACGGTGAGTGGAGTGGAGTGAACAACAGTGTATTTGACAATAGGGCAGTGGTGTGGCCACATTGGACTGCATTAAAAAGAGCTGCCTTATATTGAATATAGGGATTAAAAACCTGACTTATAATTTACAAAGGACAATAGTCAGGGATTCCATCTCACTTTGTATTTCTACATAGACACTAATTGGGATTTAGTGGATCGCAGTTCTAATAAACACTAGCAACTTCTATAACACTGATCCGGTATAGATCCTTAAATAAATGTATGTGAACTAAGAGGTTTTAGATTAATATAACAATAAATAGAATGCAAGACGTCTGAAATATACACTTTCCTATAACCCGGGCCTTATAGTCCTTGTGCATATCATATGGAGGAACTCAATAAATAACTTTTACAAGTTTATTTCAAAATTGCAAAATAAGATATGAAAAATGCACTTAGGTAATTTTGCAGAAAATATTAAAAAAAGTAAGCTACCGGGCCTGGGTTACACATTCTTGGGTTAAATTTTAATTACACATTCTTCCCCTTTTTATCTTTCCTTACCCTCCCTACTAATATACAGTTTACTGGTGGTGTACACCAATCTGTAATTATGTCCAATGACATTTGACAATATACATAGCGCACTATTATATAAGCACTGTGGTATATACTATTGTATGCGCAGTGTTATCTGGATATACAGTGCGGGCATCATTATGTAACTGGCACCACTGTAAAATCACCGGTAAAAAGCATTCACTATTGTCGAGATGTATCATTGTGTACCCTCCTCAGTGATTACCATCAGTGTGTGCCCTCATCAGTGATTACTCATCAGTGTGTGACCTCATCAGTGATTACCATCAGTGTGTGCCCTCCTCAGTGATTACCGTCAGTGTGCCGTCCTCAGTGATTACCATCAGTGTGTGCCCTCCTCAGTGATTACCCATCAGTGTGTGCCCTCCTCAGTGATTATCCATCAGTGTGTGCCCTCCTCAGTGATTACCATCAGTGTGTGCCCTCCTCAGTGATTACCATCAGTGTGTGCCCTCCTCAGTGATTACCCATCAGTGTGTGCCCTCCTCAGTGATTACCCATCAGTGTGTGCCCTCCTCAGTGATTACCATCAGTGTGTGCCCTCCTCAGTGATTACCCATCAGTGTGTGCCCTCCTCAGTGATTACCCATCAATGTGTACCCTCTTCAGTGATTACCATCCGTGTGTACCCTCCTCAGTGATTACCCATCAGTGTGTGCCCTCCTCAGTGATTACCCATCAGTGTGTGCCCTCCTCAGTGATTACCCATCAGTGTGTGCCCTCCTCAGTGATTACCCATCAGTGTGTGCCCTCCTCAGTGATTACCCATCAGTGTGTACCCTCCTCAGTGATTACCATCTGTGTGTGCCCTCCTCAGTGATTACCCATCAGTGTGTGCCCTCCTCAGTGATTACCCATCAATGTGTACCCTCTTCAGTGATTACCATCCGTGTGTACCCTCCTCAGTGATTACCCATCAGTGTGTACCCTCCTCAGTGATTACCATCAGTGTGTTCCCTCATCAGTGATTACTCATCAGTGTGTGCCCTCATCAGTGATTACCATCAGTGTGTGCCCTCCTCAGTGATTACCATCAGTGTGTGCCCTCCTCAGTGATTACCCATCAGTGTATGCCCTCCTCAGTGATTACCCATCAATGTGTACCCTCTTCAGTGATTACCATCAGTGTGTGCCCTCCTCAGTGATTACCCATCAGTGTGTACCCTCCTCAGTGATTACCATCTGTGTGTGCCCTCCTCAGTGATTACCCATCAGTGTGTGCCCTCCTCAGTGATTACCCATCAATGTGTACCCTCTTCAGTGATTACCATCCGTGTGTACCCTCCTCAGTGATTACCCATCAGTGTGTACCCTCCTCAGTGATTACCATCAGTGTGTGCCCTCATCAGTGATTACCATCAGTGTGTGCCCTCATCAGTGATTACCATCAGTGTGTGCCCTCATCAGTGATTACCATCAGTGTGTGCCCTCATCAGTGATTACCATCAGTGTGTGCCCTCATCAGTGATTACCATCAGTGTGTGCCCTCATCAGTGATTACCCATCAGTGTGTGCCCTCCTCAGTGATTACCCATCAATGTGTACCCTCTTCAGTGATTACCATCAGTGTGTGCCCTCCTCAGTGATTACCCATCAGTGTGTACCCTCCTCAGTGATTACCATCTGTGTGTGCCCTCCTCAGTGATTACCCATCAGTGTGTGCCCTCCTCAGTGATTACCCATCAATGTGTACCCTCTTCAGTGATTACCATCCGTGTGTACCCTCCTCAGTGATTACCATCAGTGTGTGCCCTCATCAGTGATTACCATCAGTGTGTGCCCTCATCAGTGATTACCATCAGTGTGTGCCCTCATCAGTGATTACCATCAGTGTGTGCCCTCATCAGTGATTACCATCAGTGTGTGCCCTCGTCAGTGATTACCATCAGTGTGTGCCCTCATCAGTGATTACCCATCAGTGTGTGCCCTCCTCAGTGATTACCCATCAGTGTGTGCCCTCCTCAGTGATTACCCATCAGTGTGTGCCCTCCTCAGTGATTACCCATCAGTATGTGCCCTCCTCAGTGATTACCATCAGTGTGTGCCCTCCTCAGTGATTACCCATCAGTGTGTGCCCTCCTCAGTGATTACCAATCAGGGTGTGCCCTCCTCAGTGATTACCCATCAGTGTGTGCCCTCCTCAGTGATTACCCATCAGTGTGTGCCCTCCTCAGTGATTATCCATCAGTGTGTGCCCTCCTCAGTGATTACCCATCAGTGTGTGCCCTCCTCAGTGTTTACCATCAGTGTGTGCCCTCCTCAGTGATTACCATCAGTGTGTGCCCTCCTCAGTGATTACCATCAGTGTGTGCCCTCCTCAGTGATTACCCATCAGTGTGTGCCCTCCTCAGTGATTACCCATCAGTGTGTGCCCTCCTCAGTGATTACCCATCAGTGTGTGCCCTCCTCAGTGATTACCCATCAGTGTGTGCCCTCCTCAGTGATTACCATCAGTGTGTGCCCTCCTCATTGGTTACCCATCAGTGTGTGCCCTCCTCAGTGATTACCCATCAGTGTGTGCCCTCCTCAGTGATTACCATCAGTGTGTGCCCTCCTCAGTGATTACCATCAGTGTGTGCCCTCCTCAGTGATTACCCATCAGTGTGTGCCCTCATCAGTGATTACCATCAGTGTGTGCCCTCCTCAGTGATTACCCATCAGTGTGTGCCCTCATCAGTGATTACCATCAGTGTGTGCCCTCATCAGTGATTACCATCAGTGTGTGCCCTCCTCAGTGATTACCATCAGTGTGTGCCCTCCTCAGTGATTACCATCAGTGTTGCCCTCATCAGTGATTACCATCAGTGTGTACCCTCCTCAGTGATTACCACCATCAGTGTGTACCCTCCTCAGTGATTACCATCAGTGTGTACCCTCCTCAGTGATTACCCATCAGTGTGTGCCCTCCTCAGTGATTACCCATCAGTGTGTGCCCTCCTCAGTGATTACCATCAGTGTGTGCCCTCTTCAGTGATTACCCATCAGTGTGTGCCCTCCTCAGTGATTACCCATCAGTGTGTGCCCTCCTCAGTGATTACCTTCAGTGTGTGCCCTCCTCAGTGATTACCCATCAGTGTGTGCCCTCCTCAGTGATTACCCATCAGTGTGTGCCCTCCTCAGTGATTACCATCAGTGTGTGCCCTCTTCAGTGATTACCCATCAGTGTGTGCCCTCCTCAGTGATTACCCATCAGTGTGTGCCCTCATCAGTGATTACCCATCAGTGTGTGCCCTCCTCAGTGATTACCCATCAGTGTGTGCCCTCATCAGTGATTACCATCAGTGTGTGCCCTCCTCAGTGATTACCATCAGTGTGTGCCCTCCTCAGTGATTACCATCAGTGTGTGCCCTCCTCAGTGATTACCATCAGTGTGTGCCCTCCTCAGTGATTACCATCAGTGTGTGCCCTCCTCAGTGATTACCGTCAGTGTGCCCTCTTCAGTGATTACCATCAGTATGTGCCCTCCTCAGTGATTACCATCATCAGTGTGTGCCCTCCTCAGTGATTACCATCAGTGTATACCCTCCTCAGTGATTACCATCAGTGTGTGTCTTCCTCAGTGATTACCACCATCAGTGTGTGCCCTCCTCAGTGATTGCCACCATCAGTGTGTGCCCTCCTCAGTGATTACCACCATCAGTGTGCCCCCTCCTCAGTGATTACCCATCAATGTGTACCCTCTTCAATGTTTACCATCAGTGTGTACCCTCCTCAGTGATTACCACCATCAGTGTGTACCCTCCTCAGTGATTACCATCAGTATGTGCCCTCCTTAGTGATTACCACCATCAGTGTGTCCCCTCCTCAGTGATTACCCATCAATGTGTACCCTCTTCAGTGATTACCATCAGTGTGTACCCTCCTCAGTGATTACCACCATCAGTGTGTACCCTCCTCAGTGATTACCATCAGTGTGTGCCCTCCTCAGTGATTACCCATCAATGTGTACCCTCTTCAGTAATTACCATCAGTGAGTGCCCTCCTCAGTGATTACCATCAGTGTGTACCCTCCTCAGTGATTACCATCAGTGTGTACCCTCCTCAGTGATTACCCCATTAATGTGTAAAGAATTAGGCTGAGTTCACACGTGGCGTTTTTTTCGCGTTTCCGCGCGATTTTGCCGCGAAAACGCGAAAAATAAGCATCCCATGCATTCCTATGGGATTCCGCAATGCTGTGCTAATGCTGCGGTTTTTACCGCGGCGGAATCGCTTCGCGGTAAAAACCGCAGCATGCTCATTAATTTGCGGAATCGCGGAGATCCCGCACCCATAGGAATGCATTGTTCCGCTTACTTCCCGCATGTGGCTGTGCACACCATGCGGAAAGTAAGCAGAACAATTGCGGATGGTACCCACGGTCTGGTACCAGACTGTCCTCCGGGCTTTGGGTACCATATCCCTGTAAAAAAATAGAATTTAAAATAAAAAATATTGTTATTCTTACCTTCCGACGTCCCGCGCAGTCGGAATTCCAGTCCGCGGGAAAATCGCATTTTAAATTCCCGCGATTTTCCTGCGGAAAAACTAGCGTTTTGCAAGCGTAATTAGCTTGCAAAATGCTAGCGTTCTCCAAGCGATCTGTAGCATCGCTTGGAAAACTGATTGACAGGTTGGTCAGACTTGTCAAACATAGTGTTTGACGAGTGTGACCAACTTTTTACTACTGAGGCCGCCTATGCGGCATCAGTAGTAAAAGATAGAATGTAAAAAAAAAAAAAAAAACAGTGTTATTCTCACCCTCCGACGTCCCGCGCATCCGTTCCCAGTAGTCCTTTGCGAAAATGCCCGCGATGACGTCAGTTCTCGCGGGATCGCGACGTCTCGCGGTAATTCGCGATGACGTCACGCGAATGACCGCGAGACTTCGCGATCCCGTGAGAACGGACGTCATCGCGAGCATTTTCGCAAAGGACTACTAGGAACGAGAGCGTGAAGAGAAGCGGGAAGGCTGCGCGGGACGTCGGAGGGTGAGAATAACAATATTTTTTATTTTAAATTCTATTTTTTACAGGGATATGGTACCCAAAGCCCGGAGGACAGTCTCCTCTCCTCCGGACCATGGGTACCATCCGCAATTGTTCTGCTTACTTTCCGCATGGTGTGCACAGCCACATGCGGGAAATAAGCGGAACAATGCATTCCTATGGGTGCGGGATCGCCGCGATTCCGCAAATTAATGAGCATGCTGTGGTTTTTACCGCGAAGCGATTTCGCCGCGGTTAAAAACGCAGCATTAGCACAGCATTGCGGAATCCCATAGGAATGCATGGGATGCTTATTTTTCGCGTTTTCGCGGCAAAATCGCACGGTTAAAACCGCAGCGGAAACGCGAAAAAAACGCCACGTGTGAACTCAGCCTTAATGTTCACATTTTTATATTTCCAGTCGCTGTCTGCGGCTTTATGACTGCAGTTCAGGGTTTTAATAAATGCTTCTTTTTCAAGTCTTCAGTTTTGTTCAAGAAACATTTCCTTAGAGGATTTCAGCTGCGCTGCTTGAATGATTACAGTCCTGGAGTTAAAAATCTCAATATAAAGTAAAGTAATATCTAGTAAATAACCAAAGGGACAAATGCAGACTGCGGGACCTTTACAGACTAGTCCACCCCAAGCCCTGTACATGGAGGCTGACACGCTTACAAATGGAAGAATAGTTGTTCAGAAGCTTCTACAATGTACACAGCCACAAATCATTAAAATGTGTGAAGGTCACATTGATGGCTTCAAAGATGGGGCACCCCGTGGGTCTCATTACGAACACATCAGATGATTAATCTTATAATATATCAATTTATTAACCCCATGATGTGCAGTTCTGGCGTTAAATGTATAAAAGTAATCCTTAAGCTCCTGAGCTCCCCCTGGGGGTGGCTGCCAGAGATTTTTTTCTTTGCCTAATAAGAATGATGTTGCAAAATTTACTTCTCTCTAAATCCTTGTCTTTCCATGCACTGTAGAAAATGCTTTCCTGCCAGGTGAGACCTATAAAAGTGTTAAAGTAAATCATTGAATGTGAGAACAAACCAGAATATATAAACTCATTAAAAGAATTTTCAAAGTTTAGGTTGTTTATGCATATGTGCTCATTGTAGGGGAAAACAATATTCTCTCCCTCCAGTGATGCCTCTTAGGGCTCTTTCACATGTCAGTGTGTCTAGTATGTGGATTGTTAGTGAATGGGTCTATGCACATGTCAGTGTGATTCCAGAAGCACGGGCTGCAAAACAGCGAGAGCAGGTGGCATCTAACAGGACTACTACTCCCATCAGCCTACACCTGCTGTTGCTAATAACAGTGAGAGCAGGTGGCGGTTGATGGGATTATTTATCAGCTGGTGCCTGCGCTATAAATAAAATAAATACACAAAAATGGCATGGGTTCCTCTTTATTTTTGATAACCAGCTAGGGAAAACTGACATCTGCAGGCTGCAACCGTCATTTGTCAACTTTAGCAAGACTGGTTATCAAGAATAAAGGGCTTCCACACCATTTTTTAAAAATATTTCAATAAATAATTTAAGACGGTGTGGGATCCACCTCATTTTTGACAACTAACCAAGTGAAAGTAGACACCTGGGGGTTGGAATTTTCAGGCTGATAAGAGACAATGTGTATTGGCCCACACCCCACACCAGCCTAAAAATAGCAGCCCGCAGCCGCCCGGCTTTGTCCAACTATTCCCACTTGCTTTGTGGTGGTGGTATGTGGGGTTCATATTTGTGGGGTTGATGTCACCTTTGTATTGTGCGGTAACATGAAGCCCATGGCTTAGTAATAAAGAGGATGCTGTATGTATCAGGTCTAGGTCTGTCATGTATGAGGTATAGGATCCTGTATGTACAATACACCTATCCATTACTAATCCTATAGTTATACTGTAAATAAACACAGCCAGAATAAAGTCCTTTATTTGAAATAAAAACAAAACACACTTTAGGCTGTGTGCCCATGTAGCGTTTTATTCCGGACACTAAAAACTGGACTCCTTCCCAGAAATCACGCGTTTTTTTCAGCGCGATTATGATTGCGGTTTTGCCGCGATTTTCGCGTGCGATATTCAAGCACTTTCCAAGCGATTTGAAGCATCGCTTGGAAAGTGATTGACAGGTGGGTCACACTCGTCAAACATAGTGTTTGACAAGTGTGAGCAGCTTTTTACTATTGAGGCCGCCTATGCAGCACCAATAGTAAAAGATAGAATGTTAAAATGCTAAAAAAAATAAAAAATCGGGGTATATTTACCTTCCGGCGTCCCGCACTGCATTCCCGGCCTCAGCGTTCCCAATAATGCCTTGCGAGACCTGTAATGACGTTGGTCTCGCGTTACTATAGCGATCTCGCGAGACCGCTAGAGTCACGCGAGACTACGTCATCACAGGACCTTGCCGCAAGGCATTACTGGGAACGCTGAGGCCGGGAATGCAGTGCGGGACGCCGGAAGGTAAATATACCCCGATTTTTTATTTTTTATTCTTTTTTTTACAGGGGTATGGTACCCAGGGCCTGGAGGACAGTCTCCTCTCCTCCACACCGTGTGTACCAACCGCACATGAGACGCTTAACTTCCTGCATGGTGGGCATAGCCACATGCGGGAAGTAAGCGATTCTCATGCATTCCTATGGGTGCGGAATCGCGGCAATTCTTTGCGATTCCGCACAAAAGAATGACCATGCTGCCATTTTTTCTGCGATGCGATTCCGCCGCGGAAAAAAGCACAGCATTAGCACAGCATGTGCGGAATGCCATAGGAATGCATGGGGGGGCGTTCTGTACATGATTTTTAAACGTTTTTGCACCGAAAATCACAGCAAAAACGCTTAAAAATCGCTACGTGGGCACACAGCCTTAATAACTTTCTTATTTAAAAATAACAAACAGTTATACTCACCTAACGCCTAATCCACCGATGCCCTCGTCTTCAGAAATGAATAGAAAATAAAAAACAACCATATCCCTCACTTGTCCGATGTTCTGTTCCAGCGCCATAATCCATGTTTTCAACCTGGACGGTGCCAAGATGCAACCCTGCAGGCTGAAAACCACCAGAGAATGAGCTGCTGTGAGAATGAGCTGCTGGTTGTCAAAAATGGGAGGTCCCCACACCGTGTTTTTTATTTATTTAAATAATAAACAAACTGCATAGGGACCCCTCTATTCTTGATAATCAGCCTTGGTAAATCTGGCAGATGAGGGTTGTGTCCCGCAGCGGTCACACAGGTTGGCATACACAAGCTCTTCAGCCTCATATTTATCTCACCCACGTCCGGGTTTCCTCATGGCTGTTTCTCCATGCTGCAGACATCCATTCCCTCCCGGGAATCACCAGGCATGTGCAGCCATTACACACAGCCACTCCACATGCTGTTAGCCAGGAGACACATCTCTCAGCGGGACCTTTCACAGCAGACCAACCAGGTCCCTGCATTCACCACATGTGACCTACCCTGGCCACCTTATATGGTCCGTAGCCACGCCCACTGGGTCACATGGCTATGACCTCATCACAGGCCCTTGAACCATTCACACACACATTGCAATAGTGCGTCGCCCGCCAGGGCCGTGGTGTACTCGGTACTGGGACGGTATCCGAGAGGGTAGTGTCACGATAGCAGTGACCTGGTCCGTGGCCCTGGGCGTCCATGTGAAAGGGGATGGTGTTAAGCGTGGCTGGTTAAAGTTTATAAGTGAATGATTCGTGACGCCACCTGTGCTTTCTGGTGAATTTGACCAGCGCTGCAGGGTTGCTTCTCTGGGACAGATGGTGTGGTGCAGCAATGATGTTGTAGCCCTCCACAGGTAGGGCTGTAGTCCCAGGGCAGTGTAAATAGGGAGATAGTGAGGAGAGCACAAAGGTGCAATGGTAAGCACAGAGATGTAGCAGTGCTGAGTGGGTTGATACAGGAATAAGCGGAGGACACCAGAGCATAAAGTTCCAAAGCTTTACTCACAGTCTGTTGTGTGTTATGATTGAGTCACCGAGGAGGAAAAAACAAAACACAAGCTCAGCCCAGAAAATCAGAGAGGTTGAAAACTAGCGGATTTCAGACCCCTAATCCTATCACACAACTAGCAGTAGCCGTGGAGTGTTCCTACGGTGATCCTAGACACCTCGTCACAACCGGAGATCTAAATAAGCCTAAAGAGAGAAAAGGGAAAAACTGACTGCCCCAGAGCAGACCCCAAAGCAATAGGCAGCCCCCAACATATAATGACGGTGAAGCAAGATGAAAACACTAACACAGATAGAAAGATAGGTTGAGCAAACGATGGGGCCCAAGCTAACTAAAAAGGACAGGACAGAAAAGCTGCTGTCTGCAATCCGAGAAAACCCTGCTAAAAATATTACCAACACAACTGATAAGCAAAAAGGACCCTGAAGTCACTAGACTTCAAACCGTATATCAGCACTATTCTGAAAGCAGAGCAAAAGAGAACACTGATCAAGGAAAAAGAATCCAGCACACTCCCAGCCGGGGATGGCTGAACTCAGAAAACAAGGTAAACAAAACCAAAACTAATAAGTTCAATAGCAGAGCAAAAAACTTATCTTTGGGAAGCAGGAATCAGACTGGTCTCCAAGAATCCAGCAGAGAAATCACCAGCCACTCAGAAGGGCGTCGGCTGCCTTATATCCAGTCTGAAGTTCCCGTTACCCAGTCACAATCCACCTGATCAGGTGTTTGGTTTCTTTCATCCAAATCAGCCTCACTACCTTCCTTCACCAGAAGAGGGAGATCCTCGGACACAAAAGGTGAACGAACAGATGAGCTCACAACAGTACCTCCCCCTTGAGGAGGGGTCACCGAACCCTCATCCAAGCCACCAGGCCGATCAGGATGAACCCGATGAAAAGCACGCACCAATCTTTCAGCATGAATATCAGAGGCAGAGACCCAGGAATTATCCTCCTGACCATAACCCTTCCACTTAACCAAATACTGGAGTCTCCGTCTAGCCAGACGGTAATCCAGTATCTTCTCTACCTCATATTCCATGTTACCTTCAACCAACACAGGGTCAGGAGGTGCCACCATAGGAACCACTGGTTCAACAAACCTCTTCAACAGGGACTTATGAAACACATTATGAATCTTAAATGTGACAGGAAGAGCCAACCGAAAAGAGACCGGATTAATAATCTCCAAAATCTTGTAAGGTCCAATAAATCTAGGTTTAAACTTTGGGGAAGCCACTTTCATAGAGATATTATTTGATGACAACCAGACCATATCACCCACCTTAAACCGGGGACCAATGGTCCTATGCCGGTTAGAAAACCGTTGGGCCTTTTCCTGGGAAAGAGACAACTTATCCACCACTTGGTCCCAAATCTGCTGCATTCTTTCCACCACAGTGTCAACCCCTGGACAGGCAGAAGACTCCACCTGCCCTGAAGAAAATCGAGGATGAAACCCAAAGTTACAGAAAAAGGGTGACATCAAAGTGGCAAAACTAGCTCTATTATTTAAACAAATTCGGCCAAGGGTAAAAATGAGACCCAATCATCCTGATCAGCAGATATAAAACATCTCAAATAAGCCTCCAAAGTCTGGTTTGTTTTCTCCGTCTGCCCATTGGTCTGAGGGTGAAATGCAGAGGAGAAGGAAAACTGAATTCCCAACTTGGAACAAAAGGTCCTCCAGAATCTAGAGACAAACTGAACTCCTCTGTCCGATACAATGTTCTCAGGAATCCCGTGCAAGCGAACCACCTGTTGCAAAAACAAGGGCACCAACTCTGAGGAAGATGGCAACTTAGGGAGTGGTACAAGATGGACCATCTTAGAGAATCTATCACAAATCACCCAGATAACAGTCATCCTCTGAGATACAGGCAGATCAGAAATAAAATCCATTGAAATACGGGTCCATGGCTTCCTGGGCACCGGCAAGGGCATCAACAACCCACTAGAACGAGAACAAGGCTTAGATCGGGAGCAAGTCCCACAGGACTGCACAAAATTTCTGACATCACGAGACAAGGCAGGCCACCAAAAAGACCGACTCACCAAATCTCTAGTACCAAAAATACCTGGATGACCAGCCAACGCGGAGCAATGAACCTCAGACATCACTTTCCTCCTCCACTGGTCAGGAACATACAACCTACCACTGGGACAACGCTCAGGCTTATCCTCCTGAAACTTCTCCAGAGCACGGCTCAAATAGGGCAAGATGGCAGAAAGAACCACCCACTCACCTAAGATGGTAGCAGGCTTGGTCACAATAGGAGAATCGGCCAAAAAACTCCTAGAGAGGGCATCAGCCTTAACATTCTTAGTGCCCGGAAGAAAGGAGACCACAAAATCAAAACGTATGAAAAACAAGGCCCACCTGTCTGTCTTCAAGCGTTTAGCCGACTCAAGGTAGATCAAAATCTTGTGGTCAGTGAGGACCACAACTTGATGTCTAGCTCCCTCCAACCAATGTCTCCACTCCTCAAATGCCCACTTCATGGCCAACAGTTCTCGATTCCCCACATCATAGTTGCGTTCCGAAGGAGAGAACTTTCGGGAAAAGAAGGCACAGGGGTTCATTTTAGATGTTACAGGATACTTTTGGGACAAAGCAGCTCCTGCACCAATCTTTGAAGCATTCACCTCCACCTGAAATGGAAGTGAGACATCGGGTTGTCGCAAAACCGGAGAAGAAGTGAACCTCCGCTTCAGCTGCTGAAAAGAAAAAAACAGCCTCTGGAGACCAATTCAGCAAATCAGCGCCCTTCTTAGTCAAATCAGTCAATGGTTTGGCAATAACAGAAAAATTGGCTATAAACTTACGATAAAAATTAGCAAAACCCAAAAACTTCTGGAGAGCCTTCAAAGAAGTGGGCTGAACCCAATCATAAATGGCCTGTACCTTGGCCGGGTCCATTTCAATAGTTGACGGAGACAAAATAAATCCCAAAAATGAAATCCTCTGTACACCAAAAAGACATTTCAATCCCTTAACATACAGGGAGTTTTCCCTCAAAATCCGGAACACAGTCCGAACATGTTTCACATGAGAGTCCCAATCCCTGGAAAAGATCAAAATATCATCCAAATAGATGATCAGAAACTTATCCACAAAGTCCCAGAAAATATCATTCATGAAGCACTGGAAGACAGAAGGGGCATTAGTGAGCCCAAAAGGCATCACCGGGTACTCAAAATGTCTCTCCGGAGTATTAAACGCTGTCTTCCATTCATCCCCATGCTTAATGCGAATAAGATTATACGCCCCCCTGAGGTCTAGCTTGGTAAACCAGCAAGCACCTTCAACTCTAGAAAATAGGTCAGAAATCAGGGGTAACGGATACTGATATTTAACAGTAATTTTGTTAAGGGAGCGATAGTCAATACAGGGCCTTAATGAACCATCCTTCTTGGCCACAAAAAAAAAAACAGCACCCAAAGGTGAAGAGGATGGTCTAATATGACCCTTCTCCAACGACGCCTTAATATAAGAACGCATAGCCTCATGTTCGGGTACAGATAAATTAAAAAGTCGACCCTTGGGAAATTTACACCCCGGACTCAGCTCAATTGCACAGTCATAACTCCTATGAGGAGGCAAAGACGCAGACTTACTCTCACTAAACACATCATAAAAATCAGCCAAATAGTCAGGAACCTCATGCGACTGGGGAGAGGTGGAGAAAACAGGAGCATCACTAAGGGCACACCGACAACCCCAACTCACCACAGACACAGGTTTCCAATCCAAAACTGGATTATGGATTTGCAACCAGGGGAACCCCAGAACGATGGTATCATGCAAATTATGCAACACCAAAAATCTGCAATTTTCTTGATGGTCTGGGGCGACCCGCATTACCACCTGGGTCCAAAACTGAGGTTTATTCTTCGCCAACGGAGTAGCATCAATACACCACAAAGGGATAGGCGTCCGCAGGGGTGTCATAGAGAAACCACAACGTTTAGCAAAATCCAAATCCATTAGGTTCAGAGCTGCTCCTGAATCCACAAAGGCTTTAGCGGAAAATGTAGACAGGGAGCAGATCAGAGTAATTGCCAGAAGAAACTTAGGTTGTACACCACCCACAGCAAATGTGTGTGCAAAACATTTCTCTCGTTTAGGGCAGACAGAAATAGTATGAGAGGCATCTCCACAGAAAAAACACAGCTTATTACGTCTTCTAAACTCCTGACGTTGCGCCCTAGACAAAACTCTATCACATTGCATAGGTTCAGACATTTGTTCAACAGATGGCAGCATTTCCCGTGTAGTTTTACGTTCACGTAAACGCCGATCAACCTGAATGGCTAATGACATAGAATTGTCAAGACCAGAGGGAACAGGAAATCCCACCATAATATCTTTTACGGTTTCTGACAAACCCTTCCGAAAGAGAGCTGCCAAGGCACCATCATTCCAAGTGGTGAGGACCGCCCACTTTCGGAATTTTTGACAGTACAGTTCTGTAGAATCTTGACCCTGGCTCAATGCCAACAGGGTCTTTTCAGCTTGATCAATCGCATTAGGTTCATCATACAACAACCCCAAGGCCTGAAAAAATGCATCCACATTTGTTAGAATAGGATCATCTGGTACTAAAGAAAACGCCCAATCCTGGGGATCGCCGCTCAGCAAGGAGATGACAATTTTAACCTGCTGCGCAGAGTTCCTCGATGAGTTAGGCTTCAAGGCAAGAAATAATTCTTAAAATTCAAAAATTTAGACCGATCCCCAAAAAACACATCAGGAGTGGGGATTTTTGGTTCAGCAGCGTGTGAATGAGCAAGATAGGCGGAAAATCCTCGCACTTCAGCAGCAAGCTGCTCCACACGATCAGACAATTGCTTAACTCCATCAGAAAAAAAAAAAATATTCCGCCGACGGCCTCAGAGAAAAAGAGGAAAAAATATACACACACACACACAAAAAAAAATAAATTCTGACACTCTTTTTTATTTTAACAAATCCTTCCTGCTTTTTAGTACCCTACAATCTGTGGTATGGCTGGTGATTCTGTTATGACTGAGTCACCGAGGAGGAAAAAACAAAACACAAGCTCAGCCCAGAAAATCAGAGAGGTTGGAAACTAGCGGATTGCAGACCCCTAATCCTATCACACAACTAGCTGTGGAGTGTTCCTACGGTGATCCTAGACACCTCGTCACAGCCAGAGATCTAAATAAGCCTAAAGAGAGAAAAGGGAAAAACTGACTGCCCCAGAGCAGACCCCAAAGCAATAGGCAGCCCCCAACATATAATGACGGTGAAGCAAGTTGAAAACACTAACACAGATAGAAAGATAGGCTGAGCAAACGATGGGGCCCAAGCTAACTAAAAAGAAAAGGACAGAAAAGCTGCTGTCTGCAACCTGAGAAAACCCTGCTAAAAATATTACCAACACAACTGATAAGCAAAAAGGACCCTGAAGTCACTAGACTTCAAACCCTATATCAGCACTCAGAATATTCTGAAAGCAGCGCAAAAGAGAACACTTATCAAGGAAAAAGAATCCAGCACACCCCCAGCCGGGGATGGCTGAACTCAGAAAACAAGGTAAACAAAACCAAAACTAATAAGTTCAATAGCAGAGCAAAAAACTTATCTTTGGGAAGCAGGAATCAGACTGGTCTCCAAGAATCCAGCAGAGAAATCACCAGCCACTCAGAAGGGCGTCGGCTGCCTTATATCCAGTCTGAAGTTCCCGTTACCCAGTCACTATCCACCTGATCAGGTGTTTGGTTTCTTTCATCCAAATCAGCCTCACTACCTTCCTTCACCAGAAGAGGGAGATCCTCGGACACAAAAGGTGAATGAACAGATGAGCTCACAACAGTTGTGCATACAGGTGCCCGCCTCGGTGTTATGTCCTCCAGGTCAGGGGCCCAGCCAACCTCCAGGCAAGATGAAGTACTCCGTTCCAAAACTCTGCCAACATATGCCTTCTCTGAGCGTCTCCTTTCTAGCGCTTGTAATGAAGTACTTGTGGTTGTGTGCTAAACCCAAGTTCCTCCATTAAGATGTTCCTTTGAGCTCTACTTGTATGGCAGACAGCTGTAGCCTGCTTCGGGGACTCCTTACTACTAAGTCCCGGCTCACTCACGTTGCTGTTGTGCCCCCAAGTCTTGTGTGGGAATAAAGTGATCACAACTTCTATTCCTCCGGTGTCTGCTGCAGGACCATTAGTATCCATACAACCTCGGGGACTGGACCCCGGCCATGCGCTTAGAACTTGAGGAAGGGTTCCACTCTGACCCTAGTCCTTAGTTCTCTTCTTCTCCTTATGTTCCGTACAAATCTTTATTCCTTATGGAGAATCAGGCTTTCTATATCTCTTTCCAGTGCCAGCAGCTCCAGGTCACAGGAGACTGCTGCAGCACCTCCCTCCATCCATCCCACTCAGGGAATCTTCTCTCACAGACTGACCTAGTCCTAATAATCTCCCACTCACTTGTGCAACTAAGCTCCACCCGCCTCCCAGCACTCTTCGTGTTCCAAGCAGGGAGCCACCAAAGGTGCTTTGCTAACTACTATGTTGTGTGGGATGCAGGTGTTGGAGGCTGGTCAGGTGTCTCCACCTTACCTGGATGGTGGGGTACCACACCTCAGGAGGAGGTGCAGCACCTCTGTGGCGACTGAACCCTCAGGGGTGCCACAATAGCGTTCTTAAATACACCCCCTGGGTGGGTTTGTAGGTAACTGGGTTCGCCCATCTCCCCAGCTACCTGGAGACTTCTCCCTGACACATTGACACAACACGTCAGCAGTATCACTACTGAGCAACACACATAAGTCTCCATCTCAAGGCCACCCACCATGAGATACATAATGGCCATTCATGACTCTGCCATTCACCCCCTCTCCTCGGACATCCACACAGCGCCCCCTAGCGGACACAGTGGTCACTACACCACACTGTCTATATTTCCCCTTTTCGCATGGAATAAATGGCGGTATATAAATGCATAATAATAATAATAAATAATAATTCCCAGGCGCCAGTACATGCGATATTGATGCGGCACACAGGAGACACATATATGACACACTTATGCCACAAGCATTAAGCACATGGACACTGATATCTCCGATACTGTTTTTTTCCAGTACCGGAAATATCTGGACATATGAAAGAGCCCTAAGCACTTGCACGGGTCACATTTATCAGGCTGCAGCAATGATCTTGTGCGGCTCAGCAGTCTCATGGTGACTATATTGGCCCAGTGATTGACTGCAGCAATCACATGGTTAGTAGTTTTGGTATCTCCTCTGCAGCTTGTTATCAAAGACAGGAACTTTGGTGGAGGGAATGTAAAGATAAGGTTATTATTTTTATATTGAGCAAACCAATAAGTCTAAAAAATACCCTTTCACTATTAGTCGCTAGAAAAGTGGCAACAAATCTTAAGTACTGCTAAATCACACATTTGATAATTTAAAGTGGAAAACCCCAGCTCCCCCTAGTGGTGGCTGCAAAGAGGAATCTTATGTATATTTCTGTATACAGGGAGCTCCTAGTGGTGTCTGCAGACAGAACCTTAACATGTATCTCTGCATACAGGGAGCTCCCCCTAGTGGTGTCTGCAGACTGGATTTTATCATGTATCTCTGTATACAGGGAGCTCCCCTAGTGGTGGCTGCAGACAGGATCTTATCATGTATCTCTGTATACAGAGAGCTCCCCCTAGTGGTGGCTGCAGACAGGATCTTATCATGTTTATCTGTATACAGGGAGCTCCCCCTAGTGGTGGCTGCAGACAGGATCTTATCATGTATCTCTGTATACAGGGAGCTCCCCCTAGCGGTGTCTGCAGACAGGATCTTATCATGTATCTCTGTATACAGGGAGCTCCCCCAGTGGTGTCTGCAGACAGGATCTTATCATGTATCTCTGTATATAGGGAGCTCCCCCCTAGTGGTGGCTGCAGTCAGAAGCTTATCATGTATCTCTGTATACAGGGAGCTCCCCCTAGTGGTGGCTGCAAAGAGAATCTTATTATGTATCTCTGTATACAGGGATCTCCTAGTGGTGTCTGCAGACAGGATCTTATCATGTATCTCTGTATACAGGGAGCTCCCCCTAGTGTTGTCTGCAGACAGAATCTTATCATGTATCTCTGTATACACGGAGCTCCCCCTAGTGGTGTCTGCAGGCAGGATCTTATCATGTATCTCTGTATACAGGGAGCTTCCCCTAGTGGTGGCTGCAGACAGGATCTTATCATGTATCTCTGTATACAGGGAGGTCCCCCTAGTGGTGGCTGCAGACAGGATCTTATGTATCTCTGTATACAGGGAGCTCCCTCTAGTGGTGATTGCAGACTGGATCTTATCATGTATCTCTGTATATAGGGAGCTCCCCCTAGTGGTGGCTGCAGACAGGATCTTATCATGAATCTCTGTATACAGGGAGCTCCCCCTAGTGGTGGCTGCAGACAGGATCTCATCATGCATCTCTGTATACAGGGAGCTCCCCCTAGTGGTGACTGCAGATAGGATATTATCGTGTATCTCTGTGTACAGGGAGCTCCCCCTAGTGGTGACTTCAGACAGGATCTTATCATGTATCTCTATATACTAGGACCTCCCCCTAGTGGTGACTGCAGACAGGATCTTACCATGTATTTCTGTGTACAGGGAGCTCCCCCTAGTGGTGACTGCAGACAGGATCTTATCATGTATCTCTGTATACAGGGAGCTCCCCCTAGTGGTGACTGCAGACAGGATCTTATTGTGTATCTCTATATACAGGGACCTCCCCCTAGCGGTGGCTGCAGACAGGATCTTATCATGTATTTCTGTGTATGGGGAGCTCCCCCTAGTGGCGACTGCAGACAGGATCTTATCATGTATCTCTGTATACAGGGAGCTCCCCCTGGTGGTGACTGCAAACAGGATCTTATCATGTATCTGTATATACAGGGAGCTCCCCCTAGTGGTGGCTGCAGACAGAATCTTATCATGTATCTCTGTGTACAGGGAGCTCTCCCTAGTGGTGGCTGCAGAAAGGATCTTATCATGTATCTGTATATACAGGGAGCTCCCCCTAGTGGTGGCTGCAGACAGAATCTTATCATGTATCTCTGTATACACTGAGCTCCCTCTAGTGGTGGCTGAAGTCAGAATCTTATCATGTATCTCTGTATACAGGGAGATCCCCCCCAGTGGTGACTGCAGACAGAATCTTATCATGTGGGGCAGTCTGTTAGACTGTTTATGGGGGTGCTCTGTTGGCTTTGTGTATGAAGGGAGCCACTTGCCCAGCATTTTGTATGGATGGAACTGTCTATGTAGTCATTGTGATTGTGTTGGTAAAGGGCTCATTATTTTGTTATGGGCTATATTTATGATTGTGGTTAACATAGAGAAACTTTTTGGGGTGCAGGATGTGTGCCAAATCTTTAGTAACTAGTGTGGGCATTACTTTTTGTACCCGGCCTGTGTTGATCAGACAGTAGACCAAGTTAGCTCTCCGTGCTCTGGACAGGACTGGATTCGGACAGACCTGGTGAGTTGGACTTTGTTTCTACTCCTCTGCACTGCTGCTATTGTGGCAGGAATCTATATATAGGGGGTGCAGTGGTGGCTGTCGCCCCCGAGCCCTGAAGTCTGCAGTGGTCCAGAGCTCACTGTATCACATAAGAAGACCCCAGTATTAAAAATGACAGATGATGGGGGGATTTTGCACTGGGGCCAGAGGCTCTGGATACAGATGTAGAATTTTCTTTATCTGAGATTCTTTTATGCAGCAAGAAGTCGAATGTAAATTACGCTGCAAATTCCTCTACTCAGGACCGCTGCGATCGTCGCCCCCTCATAAAGTGCCCGCAGAATGGATGCATTAGGCTAGCACTGGGGGTTACACAGATAGAAGATTACCTGTAGAAACATCCGGCTGTAAAGCTTTATACCATCACTAAAAGGGAAAAATTCCCTTCTGTGTTTACTGCGCTGCGGTCTCGGTATAAAGACCGTCAGCAATCAGGACTATAATAATCCCATCATCTGTGCTCATGACGTCTCTATACTGCAGCCGAGCAGAGCAATGAAAAGCAGGTGGATGGATAGGAGATAATAGATAGATAATAGATCGATGACCTCCCAATATATATATATAAATCTACCTTCTTACCCCCCACTGGGGGTGATCTTTGTTGTCCTTTCTCATTCTTGGGTCCTCTACCAGAGATCTGGGAGTTTGAGGGTTCTGCGCAGGATCTTAGTTGTTCCCAGCATTGCGCTTTTCTGGACAGAGAGCTCAGATGTTGCTCCTGGGATCTGTTGTAGACATTCTTCCAACTTAGGGGGGTCACTGCTCCAAGTGCTCTGATCACCACTGGAATCACTGTTGCCTTCACCTTCCACATCTTCTCCAGTTCTCCTTTGAGACCCTGGTATTTCTCCAGCTTCTCATATTCCTTCTCTCTTATGTTGGTTTACACTTTTATATATGGGTAAAAAAACAAAGGAGATTAAAAAAAAATGTGATCTAGATCATAAACTGTCTTCTCTTGGACTTCTAGAACACAGACAACCTCAATAGGAAAGGAACCCACCAAAACTGATAAGAGACAGCACTCCCAATGAGAGAGAATTTTGAGAGAACGGCAGAAGAGAGAGAAACCACAGTCTAGGAAGACGTCTGGTGGTCCCAAGCTTCTTCCATTTTAGGATTATGGAGGCCACTGTGCTCTCAGGAACCTTGAGTGCTGCAGAAATTCTTTTGTAACCTTGGCCAGATCTGTGCCTTGCCACAATTCTGTCTCTGAGCTCCTTGGCCGGTTCCTTTGGCCTCATGATTCTCATTTGGTCTGACATGCACTGTGAGCTGTGAGGTCTTATATAGACAGGTGTGCGCCTTTACAAATCAAGTCCTATCAGTTTAATTAAACACAGCTGGACTCCAATGAATAATAATAATCTTTATTTATATAGCGCCAACATATTCCGAAGCGGTTTACAGTTTAACAGTTTCAAAACACAAGTCATAAGTAACAACGTTAACAATACAATAATTAAAGCCAAAATAAGCCGCCCCTGCTCGTGAGAGCTTACAATCTACAATGAGGTGGGGGAGATACAGAGTACAGGTGTGTATTTACAGTGATGGTCCAGCCATCTTGAGGGAGTGAAGGATGGATGGAGATAGTGAATGGGCTACACACGCACACTTACACATAGAATGACTTTGATTAGTGAATGTGATAGGCCACTCTGAACAAGTGTGTTTTGAGGGAGCGCCAGAAACTATGCAAATTGTGGATAGTCCTGATTTCTTGGGGTAGAGCATTCCAGAGGATTGGCGCAGCGCGGAAGAAGTCTTGGAGTCGGGAGTGGGAGGTGCGGATTAGTGCAGAGGTTAGTCGAAAGTCGTTTGCAGAGCGCAGCGGTCGGTTAGGCCGATAGAGATGAGGGAGGAGATGTAGGGGGGGTGCCGCACTGTGGATAGCTTTGTGGGTGAGAACAAGTACTTTGAATTGGATCCTATAATGAATGGGCAGCCAGTGTAAGGACTGGCAAAGAGCGGACGTGTCCGAGTACCGATTCGCCAGATGGATGACCCCGGCTGCTGCACTAAGTATGGACTGGAGAGGGGATAGTTGAGTAACGGGGAGGCCAATTAATAGAGCATTGCAGTAATCCAGGCGGGAGTGGATCAATGCTACAGTGAGGGTTTTTGTTGTTTCCATGGTGAGAAAAGGGCGGATTCTAGAGATGTTCTTTAGGTGTAAGTGGCAAGAGCGGGCAAGGGATTGTATATGGGATGTGAAGGAGAGATTGGTGTCAAACATAACACCCAGACAGCGCACCTGCTGCCGGGGTGTTATTGTGGTACCACCCACAGAGAAGGAAATGTCAGATTTAGGGAGGTTAGTAGACGGCGAGAGCAGAAGTTCAGTTTTGGAGAGGTTGAGTTTCCGATAGAGAGCGGACATGATGTTGGAGACTGCAGACAGACAGTCAGTGGCGTTCTTTAGTACAGCGGGGGTAAGGTCGGGGGAAGACGTGTATAGTTGTGTGTCATCAGCATAAAGATAGTACTGAAAGCCAAATCTGCTGATGGTCTGTCCAATTGGGGCCGTGTAAAGAGAGAAGAGAAGGGGGCCAAGGACTGAGCCCTGAGGTACCCCGACAGCGAGAGGAAGAGGAGATGACGTGGAGCCAGAGAACAAAACACTGAAGGAGCGGTCAGAGAGATAGGAAGAGAACCAGGAGAGTGCAGTGTCCTTAATGCCTAGTGACTGGAGCCTAGAGAGTAGGAGAGGGTGGTCAACAGTGTCGAAAGCTGCAGAAAGGTCTAGAAGAATGAGCAGAGAGTGGTCACCGTTACGTTTTGCTGTCAGAAGGTCATTGGTCACTTTGATGAGTGCAGTTTCAGTTGAATGTAGGGGGCGGAAGCCGGACTGTGAAGGGTCTAGAAGGGAGTGAGGGGAGAGGTAACGGGTAAGGCGGGAGTAAACTAGGCGCTCCAAAAGTTTAGAGATGAAGGGGAGATTGGAGACTGGTCTGTTGTTGTTTGTGCAGGATGGGTCGAGAGCGGGTTTCTTTAGTAATGGAGGGGAGCTACTTGGTCAAGGGTGCTTTTATGAAGGAGTAGAACCATCTCAAGGAGGATCACAAGGAAATGGACAGCATGTGACTTACATATGAGTGTCTGGTCAAAGGATCTGAATACTTATGACCAAGTGAAATTTCAGTTTTTGTTTTTTAATACATTTGCAAAAATTTCTACCTGTTTTTTTCCCGTCAAGATGGGGTGCAGAATGTACATTAATGAGAAAAAAAATGGACTTTTTTGAATTTACCAAATGGCTGCAATGAAACAAACAGTGAAAAATTTACAGGGGTCTGAATACTTTCTGTACCCACTGTGGATCCCATTTTGGTTATTTTTTCTCCATCTTAAAGGTTCCTGGTGAATAATTATCCTCCTCACACAATGATTAATGATATGTGATCTGTCGGAAAGTCAACTCTCTTGTGTTCATCTTTGACCATTTGTTGTTTCCAATATTGAACAGGGCTAAAATGCGATATCAAACACATCCTAGAAAAAAAAAAATCCTCGGATACAAAGTTACCCAAAAACTTAATCTATTTGTTGAAGACGCTCTGCCATCTCTCTGTTACTTTGCTCCTTCTTCTGCATCTAATGTGAAGGATCATATTTGCCGTTTTGGAATCTAATAAGATACATTAATTAAAAAGAGTAGATGAAATAATGCGCCATTCATTACACGACGCGCGTTGTAGCTCTGATTCCTCGCAGTTCACTCGGCAGCATAATTAAGGACCTGGCAGACACAATCGGAGGAGGTCTTGGCGGAGAACTCGACGTCGCATTTCAATGTTGTACTCTGTAGTGGAGGACACAGTAGGTTAATCCCTTTAGAAAAGTTGCTTATAACCTAAAATATGACGCTCCACTACCCGAATCTCATTTTTCCTGTCGGTGTACCAGCTCCATCGTGTCAGGAGGAAGATGTGATTTTTTTTTTTGTTGAGTGCTGTGATTTGCTTAATGGTGTTTGTTTTATGATAAAACTCATTACAGCGGCTCAGTGAGAAGGCACAAGGATTTTGAGAGTAGCAGGGGGCAGAAATAGAGGAAAAACAATGGAAATGCGTTTGTCAACAAATCAGACGCTTGTTAGGAAACTCACCGGTGCGGTGGGAACTTCTATGCTGCGACAAAGTGAGGAAAAGAGAATATAGGGAATGTATCACCAGAAAACGACCCATTGTTTAAATCAGCTTTTTGGTTTTCAACTTTTTTTTTATATATCACAATCTGTATTTAAAGAAAAAAAATAGTAACCTTTGCTAGTTTCACACTGGCCACTGGGGATAATTTTTGACTCATCCTTCCTGTTCTTTACAGATGACATTTCAGAAGTCTCATTATCATCACAAGCAGAATTACGATGATGTGTAACCCCTCTATATTATTACACAACTGACCCAGGTATCCCGGGCTCCGCTTCCTTCCCCTCGGTCCGCTGCCCTGTGCTGTGCTCCATAATTTCCCTAGGCCTACTTAATGTCATCTAAGACACACACCTGTGTCTTAGGATTGAGACCCTAGAGTCCTCTGTTTTGTGTGCACCATCATCAGTGCTTCATCCAGTGAATTCATCCCTGTTGGATTCTACTTCACCTATCCTACTGCTCCTGAGATTCCTGTCTACCCAACTCCTCAAGGAAGCTGCACCAACGCCACATGGTCCGTGTGCCCATCCAGACCTGAGACTTAGTAAATGCAGCACAGGATCCACCAGTCACAAAATAAGGTATCACAGCTGACCTCCTCTTCCTCCCTTTGCACACACTTATTAGATGCTGAGTCACTTTATTGCTTCATGTTCATGTTGGTTTTCTAAAAGAACAGGAAGTTTGCATGTAGTGACCAGTGTGAAAATTTTATTCTTTCTAAATTATGTTTGAACACCAATATGCAAAATTAAGAAAAAAATTAAATAAGATAAATAAAATATAAAATAATAAGTAAAACAAAAAAAAGGACTTAACATAAAAACTTGCAGAGGGCCTGTGTGAGTTGCAGAGGGCCTGTGTGGGTTGCAGAGGGCATGTGTGAGTTGCAGAGGGCCTGTGTGAGTTGCAGAGGGCCTGTGTGAGTTACAGAGGGCCTGTGTGGGTTGGAGAGGGCCTGTGTGAGTTACAGAGGGCCTGTGTGAGTTGGAGAGGGCCTGTGTGAGTTACAGAGGGCCTGTGTGAGTTACAGAGGGCCTGTGTGAGTTGCAGAGGGCCTGTGTGAGTTACAGAGGGCCTGTGTGAGTTACAGAGGGCCTGTGTGAGTTGGAGAGGGCCTGTGTGAGTTGCAGAGGGCATGTGTGAGTTGGAGAGGGCCTGTGTGAGTTACAGAGGGCCTGTGTGGGTTGGAGAGGGCCTGTGTGAGTTGCAGAGGGCCTGTGTGAGTTACAGAGGGCCTGTGTGAGTTACAGAGGGCCTGTGTGGGTTGGAGAGGGCCTGTGTGAGTTGGAGAGGGCCTGTGTGAGTTACAGAGGGCCTGTGTGTTACAGAGGGCCTGTGTGAGTTACAGAGGGCCTGTGTGAGTTACAGAGGGCCTGTGTGAGTTACAGAGGGTGTGTGAGTTGCAGAGGGCATGTGTGAGTTGGAGAGGGCCTGTGTGAGTTACAGAGGGCCTGTGTGGGTTGGAGAGGGCCTGTGTGAGTTGCAGAGGGCCTGTGTGAGTTACAGAGGGCCTGTGTGAGTTACAGAGGGCCTGTGTGGGTTGGAGAGGGCCTGTGTGGGTTGGAGAGGGCCTGTGTGAGTTGGAGAGGGCCTGTGTGAGTTACAGAGGGCCTGTGTGAGTTACAGAGGTCCTGTGTGGGTTGGAGAGGGCCTGTGTGAGTTACAGAGGGCCTGTGTGAGTTGGAGAGGGCCTGTGTGAGTTACAGAGGGCCTGTGTGAGTTACAGAGGGCCTGTGTGAGTTACAGAGGGCCTGTGTGGGTTGGAGAGGGCCTGTGTGAGTTGGAGAGGGCATGTGTGAGTTGGAGAGGGCCTGTGTGAGTTACAGAGGGCCTGTGTGGGTTGGAGAGGGCCTGTGTGAGTTGGAGAGGGCATGTGTGAGTTGGAGAGGGCCTGTGTGAGTTACAGAGGGCCTGTGTGAGTTGCAGAGGGCCTGTGTTAGTTACAGAGGGCCTGTGTGAGTTACAGAGGGCCTGTGTGGGTTGGAGAGGGCCTGTGTGAGTTGGAGAGGGCCTGTGTGAGTTACAGAGGGCCTGTGTGAGTTACAGAGGTCCTGTGTGGGTTGGAGAGGGCCTGTGTGAGTTGCAGAGGGCCTGTGTGAGTTACAGAGGGCCTGTGTGAGTTACAGAGGGTGTGTGAGTTGCAGAGGGCCTGTGTGAGTTACAGAGGTCCTGTGTGAGTTACAGAGGGCCTGTGTGAGTTGCAGAGGGCCTGTGTGAGTTACAGAGGGCCTGTGTGAGTTACAGAGGGTGTGTGAGTTGCAGAGGGTGTGTGAGTTGCAGAGGGCCTGTGTGAGTTACAGAGGGTGTGTGAGTTGCAGAGGGCCTGTGTGAGTTGGAGAGGGCCTGTGTGAGTTGGAGAGGGCCTGTGTGAGTTACAGAGGGCCTGTGTGAGTTACAGAGGTCCTGTGTGGGTTGGAGAGGGCCTGTGTGAGTTGCAGAGGGCCTGTGTGAGTTACAGAGGGCCTGTGTGAGTTACAGAGGGTGTGTGAGTTGCAGAGGGCCTGTGTGAGTTACAGAGGTCCTGTGTGAGTTACAGAGGGCCTGTGTGAGTTGCAGAGGGCCTGTGTGAGTTACAGAGGGTGTGTGAGTTGCAGAGGGCCTGTGTGAGTTGCAGAGGGTGTGTGAGTTGCAGAGGGCCTGTGTGAGTTACAGAGGGCGTGTGAGTTGCAGAGGGCCTGTGTGAGTTGCAGAGGGCCTGTGTGAGTTGCAGAGGGCCTGTGTGAGTTGCAGAGGGCCTGTGTGAGTTGCAGAGGGCCTGTGTGAGTTGCAGAGGGCCTGTGTGAGTTGCAGAGGGCCTGTGTGAGTTACAGAGGGTGTGTGAGTTGCAGAGGGCCTGTGTGAGTTGCAGAGGGCGTGTGTGAGTTGCAGAGGGCCTGTGTGAGTTGCAGAGGGTGTGTGAGTTGCAGAGGGCCTGTGTGAGTTACAGAGGGTGTGTGAGTTGCAGAGGGCCTGTGTGAGTTGCAGAGGGCCTGTGTGAGTTGCAGAGGGCCTGTGTGAGTTGCAGAGGGCCTGTGTGAGTTACAGAGGGTGTGTGAGTTGCAGAGGGCCTGTGTGAGTTGCAGAGGGCCTGTGTGAGTTGCAGAGGGCCTGTGTGAGTTGCAGAGGGCCTGTGTGAGTTGCAGAGGGCCTGTGTGAGTTGCAGAGGGCCTGTGTGAGTTACAGAGGGTGTGTGAGTTGCAGAGGGCCTGTGTGAGTTGCAGAGGGCCTGTGTGAGTTGCAGAGGGCCTGTGTGAGTTGCAGAGGGCCTGTGTGAGTTGCAGAGGGCCTGTGTGGGTTGGAGAGGGCCTGTGTGAGTTGGAGAGGGCATGTGTGAGTTGGAGAGGGCCTGTGTGAGTTACAGAGGGCCTGTGTGGGTTGGAGAGGGCCTGTGTGAGTTGGAGAGGGCATGTGTGAGTTGGAGAGGGCCTGTGTGAGTTACAGAGGGCCTGTGTGAGTTACAGAGGGCCTGTGTGAGTTGCAGAGGGCCTGTGTGAGTTACAGAGGGCCTGTGTGAGTTACAGAGGGTGTGTGAGTTGCAGAGGGCCTGTGTGAGTTGCAGAGGGTGTGTGAGTTGCAGAGGGCCTGTGTGAGTTACAGAGGGTGTGTGAGTTGCAGAGGGCCTGTGTGAGTTGCAGAGGGCCTGTGTGAGTTGCAGAGGGCCTGTGTGAGTTGCAGAGGGCCTGTGTGAGTTGCAGAGGGCCTGTGTGAGTTGCAGAGGGCCTGTGTGAGTTACAGAGGGTGTGTGAGTTGCAGAGGGCCTGTGTGAGTTGCAGAGGGCGTGTGTGAGTTGCAGAGGGCCTGTGTGAGTTGCAGAGGGTGTGTGAGTTGCAGAGGGCCTGTGTGAGTTACAGAGGGTGTGTGAGTTGCAGAGGGCCTGTGTGAGTTGCAGAGGGCCTGTGTGAGTTGCAGAGGGCCTGTGTGAGTTGCAGAGGGCCTGTGTGAGTTGCAGAGGGCCTGTGTGAGTTACAGAGGGTGTGTGAGTTGCAGAGGGCCTGTGTGAGTTGCAGAGGGCCTGTGTGAGTTGCAGAGGGCCTGTGTGAGTTGCAGAGGGCCTGTGTGAGTTGCAGAGGGCCTGTGTGAGTTGCAGAGGGCCTGTGTGAGTTGCAGAGGGTGTGTGAGTTGCAGAGGGCCTGTGTGAGTTGCAGAGGGCCTGTGTGAGTTGCAGAGGGTGTGTGAGTTGCAGAGGGCCTGTGTGAGTTGCAGAGGGCCTGTGTGAGTTGCAGAGGGCCTGTGTGAGTTGCAGAGGGCCTGTGTGAGTTACAGAGGGTGTGTGAGTTGCAGAGGGCCTGTGTGAGTTGCAGAGGGTGTGTGAGTTGCAGAGGGCCTGTGTGAGTTGCAGGGGGCCTGTGTGAGTTGCAGAGGGTGTGTGAGTTGCAGAGGGCCTGTGTGAGTTACAGAGGGTGTGTGAGTTGCAGAGGGCCTGTGTGAGTTGCAGAGGGCCTGTGTGTTGCAGAGGGTGTGTGAGTTGCAGAGGGCCTGTGTGAGTTACAGAGGGTGTGTGAGTTGCAGGGGGCCTGTGTGAGTTGCAGAGGGTGTGTGAGTTGCAGAGGGCCTGTGTGAGTTGCAGAGGGTGTGTGAGTTGCAGAGGGTGTGTGAGTTGCAGAGGGCCTGTGTGAGTTGCAGAGGGTGTGTGAGTTGCAGAGGGCCTGTGTGAGTTACAGAGGGCCTGTGTCAGGCGCAGAGGGTCTGAGAAGTGAGCCATGTTACTGAATATTAGCTAGTAGGTGAGTAGTGAATAGATCTTGTCTCCTCATTCTCTGCCCTGTTGAATCCACGTACCTGTTAACAACTGTCCTGAGCATAAGAAGAATGGCCACCAGGAGGTCAGAGCAGAAAAAGATTGCCATTAATGTCCTCCTGCAAGGAAATGAAAGCCAGGAAAGAATGGAAAATGCATGCTGCCTGAAAAAGCCAAGACTGAGTGAGCAGAGCCGCGAGACAGTGTTGTCCCAGTACTGGGGAGTGACTCAGGGAAGCAGGACATGGAAGCCATCCTGAACAACTGACCAATTGTTCAGTGGACGATGAGCAGAACAAGTCTAACTAACATCAAAAAGTCAAAACAAAATGGAGGTAGTGAGGGGAAAAAGAGTCCACAGTCCAAGATTACAAGTCCGTTCTTGTCTCCAAATTCATGTGTGATTAATGATGGCTGTGTCTGATTTTTAGATAAGTGGATGGATAGACAGTCACGGAAGAGACCAGCACCACGTGAAACAGATTAGAATGGAAGAAAATCCTTTCGGACCCAGAACCAAAGGTCAGTACTTCATAAATAAAATTCAAATTTGGCAGCACGCCAGTGATTGTGATTAACAAAAAAAAAAAAGCTGTGTCCTCATTTCTTCTATGCTACATTTCGACTCTTTCAAAGACTCCATTGAGAGAATCGAAATGTAGCACAGAATAAATGAGGGCACAGATTTTTTTTTTTAAACACAATTGCTGGAGGGATGACTCTTTTTATATAGATAACAGATTAATAGATAATAGATATATAGTTATCTCAGTAAATTAGAATACTTTATAACACCAGCTTGAAAAATGATTTTAAAATCCAAAATGTTGCCCTACAGAAATGTATGTTCAGTAAATGCCCTCGATACTTGGTCGGGATCCTTTGGCATTAATTACTGCATCAATGCGGCGTGGCATGGAGGCGATCAGCCTGTGGCACTGCTGAGGGGTTATGGAAGCCCAGGTTGCTTTGATAGCAGCCTTCAGCTCGTCTGGTGTCTCTCATGTACAATCAAGCCCAGTGATACTGTTGTGTGTACACCAGGTATTGGTACTTTTGGCAGTGTGGACAGGGGCCAAGTCCTGCTGGAGAATGATATTTCCATCTCCATAAAGCTTGTAGGCAGAGGGAAGCATGAAGAGCTCTAAAATGTCCTGGTAGATGGCTGCGCTGACTTTGGTCTTGATAAAACCCAGTGGACCTACACCAGCAGATGACATGGCTCCCCAAACCATCACTGATTGTGGAAACTTCACAATAGACCTTCGCCTCCTGCCTGCTCCCTCTTATTGCTCTGCACCCTTGCCTCCTGCTCTCACTGCACTCGTTTTCTGCCTGCACCCTCACCTCCTGCCTGCAACCACTCCTTTCGTCCCCTCTTCTGTTGCCTCCTGCCTGAGCTCCATCCTCTCCTCCTGCCTGCACAGCACCCTCTTCTCTTGCCTCCTGCCTGCACTGCACCCTCTCTTCCTCTTGCCTGCTCTGCACCCTCTCGTCCTCCTGCTGTGCACCCTCTCCTCTCCCTCCTGCACTGCACCCTCTCCTCCTACCTGCTCTGCACCCTCTCCTCCTGCCTGCTCTGCACCCTCTCCTCCTGCCTGCTCTGCACCCTCTCCTCTCCTGCCTGCTCTGCACCCTCTCATCCTCCTGCTATGCACCCTCTCCGCTCCCTACTGCCTGCTCTGCACCCTCTCGTCTTCCTGCTGTGCAACCTCTCCTCTCCCTCCTGCCTTCTCTGCACCCTTTCCTCCTCCTGCCTGCTCTGCACCCTCTCCTCTCCCTCCTGCCTGCTCCCTCTCCTCTCTCCTCCTCCCTCTCCTCCTGCCTGCTCTGCACCCTCTCCTCTCCTCCTGACTGCTCTGCACCCTCTCGTCCTGCCTGCTCTGCACCCTCTCGTCCTCCTGCTGTGCACCCTCTCCTCCTGCCTGCACTGCACCCTCTCCTCCTGCCTGCTCTGCACCCTCTCCTGCCTGCTCTGCACCCTCTCCTCCTGCCTGCTCTGTACCCTTTCCTCCTGCCTTTTCTGCACCCTCTCCTCTTCTGCCTGCTCTGCACCCTCTCGTCCTCCTGCTAGGCACCCTCTCCTCTCCCTACTGCCTGCTCTGCACCCTCTCGTCCTCCTGCTGTGCAACCTCTCCTCTCCCTCCTGCCTTCTTTGCACCCTCTCCTCTCCCTCCTGCCTGTTCTGCACCCTCTCCTCCTCCTGCCTGTTCTGCACCCTCTCCTCTCCCTCCTGCACTGCACCCCTCCTCTCCCTCCTGCTCTGCACCCTCTCCGCCTCCTGCCTGCACCTTCTCTCCTCCTGCCTGTTCTGCACCCTCTCCTCTCTCCTCCTGCACTGCACCCTCTCCTCTTCCTCCTGCCTGCACTGCACCCTCTCCTCTTCCTCCTGCCTGCACTGCACCCTATCCTCTCCTCCTGCCTGCTCTGCACCCTCTCCTCCTCCTGACTGCTCTGCACCCTCTCCTCCTGCCTGCTCTGCACCCTCTCCTCCTGCCTGCTCTGCACCCTCTCCTCCTCCTGCCTGCTCTGCACCCTCTCCTCTCCCTCCTGCACTGCACCCCTCCTCTCCCTCCTGCTCTGCACCCTCTCCGCCTCCTGCCTGCACCTTCTCTCCTCCTGCCTGTTCTGCACCCTCTCCTCTCTCCTCCTGCACTGCACCCTCTCCTCTTCCTCCTGCCTGCACTGCACCCTCTCCTCTTCCTCCTGCCTGCACTGCACCCTATCCTCTCCTCCTCCTGCACTGCTCCCTCTCCTCTCCCTCCTGCCTGCTCTGCACCCTCTCCTCCTCCTGACTGCTCTGCACCCTCTCCTCCTGCCTGCTCTGCACCCTCTCCTCCTCCTGCCTGCTCTGCACCCTCTCCTCCTCCTGACTGCTCTGCACCCTCTCCTCCTGCCTGCTCTGCACCCTCTCCTCCTCCTGCCTGCTCTGCACCCTCTCCTCTCCCTCCTGCACTGCACCCCTCCTCTCCCTCCTGCTCTGCACCCTCTCCGCCTCCTGCCTGCACCTTCTCTCCTCCTGCCTGTTCTGCACCCTCTCCTCTCTCCTCCTGCACTGCACCCTCTCCTCTTCCTCCTGCCTGCACTGCACCCTCTCCTCTTCCTCCTGCCTGCACTGCACCCTATCCTCTCCTCCTGCCTGCTCTGCACCCTCTCCTCCTCCTGACTGCTCTGCACCCTCTCCTCCTGCCTGCTCTGCACCCTCTCCTCCTGCCTGCTCTGCACCCTCTCCTCCTCCTGCCTGCTCTGCACCCTCTCCTCTCCCTCCTGCACTGCACCCCTCCTCTCCCTCCTGCTCTGCACCCTCTCCGCCTCCTGCCTGCACCTTCTCTCCTCCTGCCTGTTCTGCACCCTCTCCTCTCTCCTCCTGCACTGCACCCTCTCCTCTTCCTCCTGCCTGCACTGCACCCTCTCCTCTTCCTCCTGCCTGCACTGCACCCTATCCTCTCCTCCTCCTGCACTGCTCCCTCTCCTCTCCCTCCTGCCTGCTCTGCACCCTCTCCTCCTCCTGACTGCTCTGCACCCTCTCCTCCTGCCTGCTCTGCACCCTCTCCTCCTCCTGCCTGCTCTGCACCCTCTCCTCCTCCTGACTGCTCTGCACCCTCTCCTCCTGCCTGCTCTGCACCCTCTCCTCCTCCTGCCTGCTCTGCACCCTCTCCTCCTCCTGCCTGCTCTGCACCCTCTCCTCCTCCTGCCTGCTCTGCACCCTCTCCTCCTGCCTGCTCTGCACCCTTTCCTCCTGCCTTTTCTGCACCCTCTCCTCTCCTGCCTGGTCTGCACCCTCTCGTCCTCCTGCTAGGCACCCTCTCCTCTCCCTACTGCCTGCTCTGCACCCTCTCGTCCTCCTGCTGTGCAACCTCTCCTCTCCCTCCTGCCTTCTTTGCACCCTCTCCTCTCCCTCCTGCCTGCACTGCACCCTCTCCTCCTCCTGCCTGTTCTGCACCCTCTCCTCTCCCTCCTGCACTGCACCCCTCCTCTCCCTCCTGCTCTGCACCCTCTCCGCCTCCTGCCTGCACCTTCTCTCCTCCTGCCTGTTCTGCACCCTCTCCTCTCTCCTCCTGCACTGCACCCACTCCTCTTCCTCCTGCCTGCACTGCACCCTCTCCTCTTCCTCCTGCCTGCACTGCACCCTCTCCTCTTCCTCCTGCCTGCACTGCACCCTATCCTCTCCTCCTCCTGCACTGCTCCCTCTCCTCTCCCTCCTGCCTGCTCTGCACCCTCTCCTCCTCCTGACTGCTCTGCACCCTCTCCTCCTGCCTGCTATGCACCCTCTCCTCCTCCTGCCTGCTCTGCACCCTCTCCTCCTGCCTGCTCTGCACCCTCTCCTCTCCTCCTGCCTGCACTTCACCCTCTCCTCCTCCTGCCTGCTCCTCTCCTGCCTGCTCTGCACCCTCTCCTCCTGCCTGCTCTGCACCCTCTCCTCTCTCCTCCTGCCTGCTCTGCTCCCTCTCCTCCTGCCTGCTCTGCACCCTCTCCTCTCCCTCCTGCCTGCTCTGCACCATCCTCTCCTCCTCCTGCCTGCACCCTCTCCTCCTCCTGCCTGCTCTGCACCCTATCCTCTCCTCCTGCCTGCACCCTCTCCTCCTCCTGCCTGCTCTGCACCATCCTCTCCTCCTCCTGCCTGCTCTGCACCCTATCCTCTCTCCTCCTGCCTGCTCTGCACCCTATTCTCTCCTCCTCCTGTCTGCACTGCACCCTCTCCTCCTCCTGCTCTGCTCCTTCTCCTCTTTTCTCCTGCCTGCTCCTTCTCCTCTCTCCTCCTCCCTCTCCTGCCTGCTCTGCTCCCTCTCCTCTCTCCTGCTCTGCACCCTCTCCTCCTCCTGCCTGCTCTGCACCCTCTCCTCTCTCCTCCTGCCTGCTCCCTCTCCTCTCTCCTCCTCCCTCTCCTCCTGCCTGCTCTGCACCCTCTCCTCTCTCCTCCTGCCTGCTCTGCACCCTCTCCTCCTCCTGCCTGCTCTGCTCCCTCTCCTCTCCTCCTCCTGCCTGCTCTGCACCCTCTCCTCCTCCTGCCTGCTCTGCTCCCTCTCCTCTCCTCCTCCCTCTCCTCTCTCCTCCTGCCTGCTCCGCACCCTCTCCTCTCTCCTGCACAGCACCCTCTCCTCCTCCTCCTGCCTGCTCCCTCTCCTCTCTCCTCCTGCCTGCTCCTCTCTCCTGCTCTGCACCCTCTCCTCCTCCTGCCTGCACCCTCTCCTCTCTCCTGCACAGCACCCTCTCCTCCTCCTCCTGCCTGCTCTGCTCTCTCTCCTCCTGCCTGCTCTGCTCCCTCTCCTGCTCTGCTCTCTCTCCTCCTGCCTGCTCTGCTCCCTCTCCTGCTCTGCTCCCTCTGCTCTCTTCTCCTGCCTCCTCTGCTCCCTCTCCTCTCTCCTGCTCTGCTCCCACTCCTCTCTCCTGCCTCCTCTGCTCCCTCTCCTCTCTCCTGCTCTGCTCCCACTCCTCTCCTCCTCCTGCTCTGCACTCTCTCCTCTCTCCTGCTCTGCTCCCTCTCCTCTCTCCTGCTCTGCTCCCTCTCCTCCTCCTCCTCCTGCCTGCTCTGCTCCCTCTCCTCTCTCCTGCTCTGCTCCCTCTCCTCTCCTCCTCCTGCTCTGCACCCTCTCCTCCTCCTCTCTCCTGCTCTGCTCCCTCTCCTCTCTCCTGCTCTGCTCCCTCTCCTCTCTCCTCCTGCCTGCTCTGCTCCCTCTCCTCCTCCTCCTGCCTGCTCTGCTCTCTCTCCTCTCTCCTCCTGCTCTGCTCTCTCTCCTCTCTCCTCCTGCCTGCTCTGCTCCCTCTCCTCTCTCCTCCTGCCTGCTCTGCTCCCTCTCCTCTCTCCTGCTCTGCTCCCTCTCCTCCTCCTGCCTGCTCTGCACTCTCTCCTCCTGCCTGCTCTGCTCCCTCTCCTCTCTCCTCCTCCTGCCTGCTCTGCTCCCTCTCCTCTCTCCTCCTCCTCCTGCTCCCTCTCCTCCTGCCTCCTCTGCACCCTCTCCTCCTCCTGCCTGCTCTGCTCCCTCTCCTCCTCCTGCCTGCTCTGCACTCTCTGCTCCCTCTCCTGCTCTGCTCCCTCTCCTCTCTCCTCCTGCCTGCTCTGCTCCCTCTCCTCCTCCTCCTGCCTGCTCTGCTCTCTCTCCTCTCTCCTCCTCCTGCTCTGCTCTCTCTCCTCTCTCCTCCTGCCTGCTCTGCTCCCTCTCCTCTCTCCTCCTGCCTGCTCTGCTCCCTCTCCTCTCTCCTGCTCTGCTCCCTCTCCTCCTCCTGCCTGCTCTGCACTCTCTCCTCCTGCCTGCTCTGCTCCCTCTCCTCTCTCCTCCTCCTGCCTGCTCTGCTCCCTCTCCTCTCTCCTCCTCCTCCTGCTCCCTCTCCTCCTGCCTCCTCTGCACCCTCTCCTCCTCCTGCCTGCTCTGCTCCCTCTCCTCCTCCTGCCTGCTCTGCACTCTCTGCTCCCTCTCCTGCTCTGCTCCCTCTCCTCTCTCCTCCTCCTCCTGCTCTGCTCCCTCTCCTCTCTCCTGCTCTGCTCCCTCTCCTCCTCCTGCCTGCTCTGCTCCCTCTCCTCCTGCCTCCTCTGCACCCTCTCCTCCTCCTGCCTGCTCTGCTCCCTCTCCTCCTCCTGCCTGCTCTGCACTCTCTCCTCTCTCCTGCTCTGCTCCCTCTCCTCCTCCTGCCTGCTCTGCACTCTCTCCTCCTGCCTGCTCTGCTCCCTCTCCTCTCTCCTCCTCCTCCTGCTCTGCTCCCTCGCCTCCTCTGCACCCTCTCCTCCTCCTGCCTGCTCTGCTCCCTCTCCTCCTCCTGCTGGTCCTGGATAAGATGCTTTGGGTTGGAGCAGCAGCTGGCGGGGATGTGGTTGCAGTGACTTCTGCAGGCGGCTGTGATGAACGCTTTTCATCCATTCCGACTTTGACCATTCTTCAGCCCGATGCCTGGAGGAGACGAGGGGGGGATGAGCCCCTGACTTTTCGGCGGTAGCCGGTGTAGCCGCGTCTCTCACTGCTGCCTCTCCCGCAGCCAATCAGCGGCCGCTGCTCCCGGTCTCCCGTACAGACCTCCCCGCCATTCAGATTTAAATGCCGGCAGTGCCTCGTCCCCAGACTCCGGCGTGACACGAGCCGGGGAGGACGCACCGATCCGCACCGCACCGATCCGCACCGCACCGCAGCTGCCTCCTTATTTTCTCGGCTTTGCCATTTTCTCGCGCAGTGATCAGAGGAGCTCGGGGGGCGCAGTGATAACAGGGGTCCTCCCCGCCTGTCAGCTGCATTGTGTGGACTGAGGCTTGGAAACCTGCGTCTAGAGACGGGCAGAATGCTGCATGCACCCGGGGCTGCCATCCCCCCAGTGTAGGAGCCCCCCGACCACCTGCAGGGGAGCAGTCAGGGGGTCTCCGCACCTTCCACCGGGCTGGACACAATGAAGCAGCCTCCTTCAGCCAGGTACGTGCTGCACCCCTTCATACTCTCCTTCAGTTTGGGGGTTTGCTGGGTGGGGGGCAAAGGCTATCGTTCATTTTGCCTTCCTAGTCCTCTGGAGACCCTGGAGGAGGCAGAGTGACTCAATGGCGCCCCCTCTGGCTCCATCCAGCTGTGCCCTTGGTGATTGTCAGCTCTTCTGCCAAGGAGACCCTCAATCTAAGTCATTGCATCATGGAGATAATGGGGATCAGGAAAGGATGTGATGCCCCTTATTGGGGGGTAGATGGGAAGAATTTTTTACCTAATTGGCATTAGAGGGTTAAATGGTACCTTTATTTTTTTTTTTGTTACCTAAAGTCATGTGACTTTATTTCTCATTATATTGGTGACCACTAATATCACTTCATAGCATTTCATATTGTAAATTCTTCTTAAAGAGACAGCGCGCGCCCTTCGTGTAGCAATTCCACCTTTGCAGATTGCTGTGGCTTTTGTTGCCAACTACAAAGTCAACGAACGGTTGGGTATTGTTGTCCAAAGGGAAATACTTTTTATTTTTTTAATTTATTTTTATTTTATTTATTATAATATTCTATATTTTATTATTATTTTATTATATTTATTATGTTATTATATATTTTATTTAATATATTATATTATTTTATTTCTATATTTTATTTTATATATATATAATATATAATTTTTTTTTTTTTTTTTTTTAAAGTGCAAAATTTACAGCCTGGGGGTAAAACAAGAGCAAAATCCATCTGCGGGCAGTAGCGATGTTTCTCATGAATATGTCTAGGAATGTGTGCAAAATGCTTTTGCATATGGGATCATTTGCATGCAGTAGTGATATACTGTATACCTTAGGGGTCAGGTTTTATCTCTTTACACCCCTTAGTAGCACCTATAAAATAGATTATCTTCCAATAATAATTTTTTTCCCCCCTCCCACCACTTAAAGATTTACATGGGGGTCCTCAGTCTTTTTTCTTCCACTATATACAGAGCGAGGGGGGATAAAGGTCAGATGTTACATTGATGGCTGCAGGACCGATGTCTGACAACCCTGATCCCGCAGGTGACAACTTCTCCTCTAGGTGCATCTTATGATATTTGTTCCAGAGCTGGAGACATTCTCCGCACATTCCGCTTCTTGGTGATACAAGTTTCTTTATTTCCTGAAAACCAACAAAATTAAATGTGACTTTTATATGTGCGACAAAGTAAGGACGTTTCCACCCCCCTGGGGTCTTCATCACAATGTCGCTGCAAATCAAGAAGACAGAAGAAGTGAATAATATAATGATCACAGGGCATCAATCAGCAATATGTGTCCGATATCCCATAGGAATCAGAGGTGTAATCGAGGTGCGGTACAGACGGACAATATATACAAGCAGAAACAGCAGAAATGGAAAAGCAAAAAATCAAAGAAAACATGAACAAAATAAATACAACAGATAATAAAGTCAGAGACATCGCCTGATAAAGGCTATTAACCCGAGGATCCAACTGGAATATGACAGTCATAACGCCGCCATGTGCATATATATATAGCAAATAGAGCGAGATCGTAGTATCCAACCGGTGTCAGGTTGTGGGATTACACAACAATGAGGGTAAATATATGGAGAAAGCCGACGGTGGGAGATGGGGAGGAGAAGAACTGGAGCCACTGCTGTAAAGAAATGACAGTGTATGGGAAATGTATCGAGTAGGAGCATCGAGGCTCACTAGGGAGGCATAGAGGCTCATACTGGGAGGCATAGAGGCTCATACTGGGAGGCATAGAGGCTCATACTGGGAGGCATAGAGGCTCATACTGGGAGGCATAGAGGCTCACTAGGGAGGCATAGAGGCTCATACTGGGAGGCATAGAGGCTCACTAGGGAGGCATAGAGGCTCATACTGGGAGGCATAGAGGCTCATTACTCCCAGTTGGCGGCTCCAGTTCTTCTCCTCCCCATCTCCCACCGTCGGCTTTCTCCATATATTTACCCTCATTGTTGTGTAATCCCACAACCTGACACCGGTTGGATACTACGATCTCGCTCTATTTGCTATATATATGCACATGGCGGCGTTATGACTCTGTGTCATATTCCAGTTGGATCCTCGGGCTAATAGCCTTTATCAGGTGATGTCTCTGACTTTATCTGTTGTATTTATTTTGCTGAATTGTATCCAAGTTTGTTTATTTTTCTTTGATTTTTTGCTTTTCCATTTCTGCTGTTTCTGCTTGTATATATTGTCCGTCTGTACCGCACCTCGATTACACCACTGATTCCTATGGGATATCGGACACATATTGCTGAGTGATGCCCTGTGATCATTATATTATTCACTTATTCTGTCTTCTTGATTTGCAGCGACATTGTGATGAAGACCCCAGGGGGGTGGAAACATCCTTACTTTGTTGCACATATAAAAGTCACATTTAATTTTGTTGGTTTGCAAGAAATAAAGAAACTTGTATCGCCAAGAAGCGGAATGTGCGGAGAATGTCTCCAGCCCTGGTCCTGGGGTCTCAGGCCCCTTCCCACCTCGACATTTGGACCGAGTGCACCACAATCTTCCACCATAATATTTGATCCAAACTAATGCAAAGTACTGAGCTCAGAAAGAATTTACTGGGTTTCGTTACTATTTTTTTTTTTACTCTACTTTATGCCTTTTTTTTGTAAGGGGAATTGGCCTTTAATGAGAGCTGCAGCTGAAATGGCGTGGGATTTATAAAGTATCCGTGTAGGAAGGTGAGGAGCAGTCCTGGACATTGTGTGCCCACCTTTAGGGGCTTCTCCTATAACCTAAGTAGAAGAGCGCAGTGTAACAATTCCCACCATGGATGATTGATAACCATTGTATATACTCCTTGTATTTAGTGAAATCCTCTGCATTTTACACTGTGTATCCCGGACAATTCCCATATTCTGCCAAGGAAAATATTCAGAATTGAGAGTCTTCAGTGGTTGATCCCTTTTAATGGCTAACTGAGAAGATGGTAACACATTGCAGCTTTCGAGACTACTCAGGTCTCTTCATCAGGCATAGACTAATACAACATCTGAAGAATCACATATTTATACACAGCACAGAAAGAAATAATGCAATAGACAAGTGACATGAAGCCGAACTATCATTATGGGAGAGGGATAAACAGTTGTGGTCACAAATATTGGAACAGTTCATAGATAAGGAGTGTGAATGTTTTATTGTCCTCTGATTGGGGTCTGGTTCTGTGTTGTGATGCCCCCATAAGGTGTGAGGGGCAAATTCCTTAATTAATGTAATAAGACATAAATCCATGTGACACATTGATTCCTGCATTGAGAGTGTCAAAGGTCGTCATGAGTTTGTACTCCCAGACTCTTCTGTTTCTCTGAGATGTGAAGTTACCTTTTAATACAAGTAATTTCATATCCATGGTGCTGTGATCAGGCATACAAAAATGTTTTGTCACAGGTAGGTCCATTCTTTTTCCGCTTATTGTGTGACGATGAGAATTCTGCCAGTTATGTACGGAGATCAGACAGAAATATGGAGGGCAGGGACGTAACTACCGCGGTCTCACCGGTCGCAGCTGTGACGGGGCCCGGAGTGCTTAGGGGCCCGCTCGCGAGTTGGACTTCCAAGGTGAGCTGTGTAGTGGGCGTGTCAGTGGAGTAGCAGCCTCTGGGAGCTGCAGCCGCTCATTGGCTCTGCAGCTCCGTGCTTTGATTGGCTGCCAGGCAGGCTAGAAGGTGGAAGGCGCACATTCAGGAGTGCGCGATGGCTGTTCTGTGCACACAGGACCTGTGATGAGGTCACAGGAGGGGAGGAGTCAGTGGTTACATGATCAGGGGCCTCGGTGTATGCAGGATTCTGCTGTGCTGGTTGCCATGGTGCTGGATGAGGGTAAGTTTATGTGTGGGGTCAGGAGGGCTTTACAGGGTGGATGTAGCAGAGCCATGTGTGTACGAGGTGTACAGAACAGAGCTGCGTGTGTGCAAGGTGTACGGAGCGGAGCCGTGTGTGTACGAGGTGTACAGAGCAGAGCCGTGCGTGTACGAGGTGTACGGAGCGGAGCCGTGTGTGTACGAGGTGTACGGAGAGGAACCGTGTGTGTACGAAGTGTACGGAGCGCAGCCGCGTGTGTACTAAGTGTACAGAGCAGAGCCGCATGTGTACGAGGTGTACAGAGCAGGGCCGCGTGTGTACGAGGTGTACAGAGCAGGGCCGCGTGTGTACGAGGTGTACAGAGCAGAGCCGCGTGTGTACAAGATGTACGGAGCGCAGCCGTGTGTGTACGAAGTGTACGGAGCGCAGCCGTGTGTGTACGAAGTGTACGGAGCGCAGCCGTGTGTGTACGAAGTGTACGGAGCGCAGCCGTGTGTGTACGAGGTGTACGGAGAGGAACCGTGTGTGTACGGAGCGCAGCCGTGTGTGTACGAGGTGTACGGAGAGGAACCGTGTGTGTACGAAGTGTACGGAGCGGAGCCGTGTGTGTACGAGGTGTACGGAGCGCAGCCGTGTGTGTACGAGGTGTACGGAGAGGAACCGTGTGTGTACGGAGCGCAGCCGTGTGTCTACGAGGTGTACGGAGAGGAACCGTGAGTGTACGAAGTGTATGGAGCGCTGCCGTGTGTGTAAGAGGTGTACAGAGAGGAACCGTGTGTGTACGAAGTGTACGGAGAGGAGTCGTGTGTGTACGAGGTGTACGGAGCGCAGCCATGTGTGTAGTAAGTGTACGGAGCGGAGCCGTGTGTGTACGAGGTGTACGGAGAGGAACCGTGTGTGTACGAAGTGTACGGAGCGCAGCCGTGTGTGTACTAAGTGTACAGAGCAGAGCCGCATGTGTACGAGGTGTACAGAGCAGGGCCGCGTGTGTACGAGGTGTACAGAGCAGAGCCGCATGTGTACAAGATGTACGGAGCGCAGCCGTGTGTGTACGAAGTGTACGGAGCGCAGCCGTGTGTGTACAAGGTGTACGGAGAGGAGTCGTGTGTGTACGAGGTGTACGGAGCGGAGCCGCGTGTGTACGAGGTGTACGTAGTGGAGATGTGCGTGTACAAGTTGTATGGAGCGGAGATGTAAGTGTATTTTGGTATGGGGGGCCCATTTGAAAGTTCGCACCGTGGCCCATAACTTTGTAGTTACGTCACTGATGGAGGGTAAGTGGTCACCTCCGGGGTCCTGAATTTGTGGGATTCTTCCAGGATCAAAGATTTGTTCTACAAAACAAAAATATTAACTGGGTGATATGTCATCATAGGAAATTGTCACCAATCTGTGAGACATAACGAGATTAGACTGTCAGCCTCGTAGACGACAGAAATATTCTGTGTACAGAGATGAAGAATAAAAGGAGAGAAAGATACAACTGGGATATATAGATAAAGATACATAATATATAGAAAGATAGATGATAAGAAATAAATAGACGGACAGATACTTGTAGACAGAGAGAGATAGATAATAGATGATAGACATATAATATATATATATGATAGATAATAGATATATATAGATGATAGATCCTAGTAATATAGGCTGGATGTGAGGTCTGTTTGTCTCTCCCGGTAATATAGGCTGGATATGAGGTCTTTGTCTAGAAATGATATGGCCATTCCTCCAAAGTGTCCCAGGAGCTGTTTTTAAACAAGACAGTGCCTTATGTTACTCGTGATACTGTGAGGCACCTGTGTGCCTTAACCTGCTCTTATGGCTGAAGCGTCTCTGGACTTGTCATTGGTTGGTGATTACACAGGAGCTGCCAGCAGTGGATCTTGATGATTTAACCAAGTGCATTCAGTGGCAGAACCTTCCTCAGGTGACCATTAATAACCTCAGTGATAGCAGCCGAGGAAGTGCCGGGATTTCTGCACATGAATTATACTTCTCATAGTCTTTTCCTGCTTGATGTTGTAATCACAATGTTGGAGTGTATATAGAGATACATAGATGTCAAACAGACAGACAGGAAAGAACATCATACATTTGGGCCTTTTTCACCATTTCTGATTTCTTTTACATTAGTATTCAGCTTTATAGCCACTAAGGACTCTTCATCTGTCATCTAATATAAAGCCGAGAAATATCCGCACAGATTCTGTCTCCTCGCGATTTATCCTCATGTTCTACTCATGTATAGTAGTGTGCAAAAATGTGGAAAAAAATGCTACAAAGTAAGAAGCTTTGTAAAGTGCTGTGGAATATGTTGGTGCTATAGAAATAAAATGATTGTTAATGCTTTAAAGGGAATCTGTCACCTGAATTTGGCGGGCTATTTAAATGACTTCTGTCTGGTCTGATGGGCGGTGCTTCCTATCAATTCCTCCTCCCCATCCTTGGCTGCCGTCCGCAATATTTTCTGGAATTTGAGTAGGTGTACGCCATAGTCCGCGCGTGCGCAATGCAATCTTGCCTCGCGCACACGCAGTATGCTTTGCCCAACTGCGGGCAAAGCCTAAAAGCATTACTGCCAATGCGCTGGTTAACTGTGTCCCGGAAGTATTTAGCTGTGTTCAGGGACATAGTTAACCGGCGCATGCGCAGTAATGTTTTTAGGCTTTGCCCGCAGTTGGGCAAAGCATACTGTGCGTGCGCGAGGCAAGATTGCATTGCGCACACGCGAACTATGGCGTACACCTACTCAAATTCCAGAAAATATTGCGGACGGCAGCCAAGGATGGGGAGGAGGAATGGATAGGAAACACCGCCCATCGGACCGGACAGAAGTCATTTAAATAGCATGCCAAATTCAGGTGACAGATTCCCTTTAAAAAGTAGAAATATTCGTTTATTTTTAGTATTTGAAAAATGCAAAGTAATTGAACAAAATAGAAATGTAAGGCTGTGTGCACACGTAGCGATTTTTAAGCGTTTTTGCCGCGATTTTCGGCGCGAAAACGCTGCGAAAACCAGGGCTGTGGGGTCGGAGTCGGAGTCGGTGCTCATTTTGGTGGAGTCGGAGTTGGAGTCGGTATAAAATGGACCGACTCCGACTCCTAAAATATATAATAAATTGAGTACAGTAGTTCAATGCAGGATGTGCTGAATATTTTTTCATAGGAGTTTGGGAAAGTTATGAAATGTCCTATAAATGGCTGTTATATTCCTGATCTAAGGCTACATTCACACACAGCGTTTTTCCTGTGTTTTTTGAGGATACGTTTTTCAGCTGCAAAAGCAGATCATCTTTTTAAAAAAACTGCATCACCTGAAAGGTTTTTGAGCTCATAGATAATGTTTTCAATAGCAAAAGCAGATTAGAAATCTGCTCTATCTATATATCCATTTATCCATATCTGTCTATCCATATCGTATCTGTACCAAAAAGAATGAAAACCGGGTAGTACACCAATATATATTCTGTTCTATCTAAATATCTTGATTATTGGATCATAAAAATGATTAAATGTCTGAGGTTCACATTGTACTACAATAAATTTTTCACTTAAATATAAGCAATATGTGTGGGGGTCGGAGTCGTGGAGTCGGAGTCGGAGTTGGAGTCGGAGTCGGTGTAAGGGAAATTGAGGAGTCGGAGTCGGAGTCGCAGGTTTGGCTTACCGACTCCACAGCCCTGGCGAAAACGCTTAAAAATCGTGTACAGAACGCACCCCATGCATTCCTATGGCATTCCGCACATGCTGTGCTAATGCTGCGCTTTTTTCCGCGGCGGAATCGCAAAGAATTGCCGCGATTCCGCACCCATAGGAATGCATGAGAATCGCTTACTTCCCGCATGTGGCTATGCCCACCATGCGGGAAGTTAAGTGTCTCATGTGCGGTTGGTACCCACGGTGTGGAGGAGAGGAGACTGTCCTCCAGGCCCTGGGTACCATACCCCTGTAAAAAAAAGAATAAAAAATAAAAAATCGGGGTATATTTACCTTCCGGCGTCACGCTCTGCATTCCCGGCCTCAGCGTTGCCAGTAATGCCTTGCGGCAAGGCCCTGTAATGACGTAGTCTCGCGTGACTCTAGCGGTCTCGCGAGATCGCTATAGCAACGCGAGACTACGTCATCACAGGTCTCGCAAGGCATTACTGGCAACGCTGTGGCCCGGGAATGCAGCGCGGGACGCCGGAAGGTAAATATACCCCGATTTTTTTTATTTTTTTTAGCATTTTAACATCCTATCTTTTACTATTGATGCCGCATAGGCAGCCTCAATAGTAAAAACCTGGTCACACTTGTCAAACACTATGTTTGACGAGTGTGACCAACCTGTCAATCACTTTCCAAGCGATGCTTAAAATCGCTTGGAAAGTGCTTGAATATCGCACGCGAAAATCGCGTCAAAATCGCGATCATGATCGCGGTGAAATCGCGCGGAAAAAAACGCACGATTTCTGGGAAGGAGTCCGGTTTTTAGTGAGCGTTTTAAAACGCTACGTGTGCCCACAGCCTAAAACTCATCAGTATCTGGTGACCACCCGTCACCTCCATCATCAGTATCTGGTGACCGCCCGTCTCCTCCATCATCAGTATCTGGTGACCACCCGTCACCTCCATCATCAGTATCTGGTGACCGCCCGTCTCCTCCATCATCAGTATCTGGTGACCGCCCGTCACCTTCATCATCACGCCTGTCCCCTCCGTCATCAGTATCTGGTGACCACCCGTCACCTTCATCATCAGTGTCTGGTGACCGCTTGTTGCCTTCATCATCAGTATCTGGTGACCACCCGTCACCTCCATCATCCGTATCTGATGACCACCCGTCACCTCCATCATCAGTATCTGATGACCGCCTGTCCCATCCATCATCAGTATCTGGTGACCGCCCGTCGCCTCCATCATCAGTATCTGGTGACCGCCTGTCCCCTCCATCATCAGTATCTGGTGACCACCCGTCACCTTCATCATCAGTATCTGGTGACCGCCCGTCACCTTCATCATCACGCCTGTCCCCTCCGTCATCAGTATCTGGTGACCACCCGTCACCTTCATCATCAGTGTCTGGTGACCGCTTGTTGCCTTCATCATCAGTATCTGGTGACCACCCGTCACCTCCATCATCCGTATCTGATGACCGCCTGTCCCATCCATCATCAGTATCTGGTGACCGCCCGTCGCCTCCATCATCAGTATCTGGTGACCGCCTGTCCCCTCCATCATCAGTATCTGGTGACCGCCCGTCGCCTCCATCATCAGTATCTGATGACCGCCCATCTCCTCCATCATCAGTATCTGGTGACTGCCCATCTCCTCCATCATCAGTATCTGTTGACTGCCCGTCTCCTCCATCATCAGTATCTGGTGACCGCCTGTGGCCTCCATCATCAGTATCTGGTGACCGCCTGTCGCCTCCATCATCAGTATCTGGTGACCGTCCGTCACCTTCATCATCAGTATCTGGTGACCGTCCGTCACCTTCATCATCAGTATCTGGTGACCGCCTGTCCCCTCCGTCATCAGTATCTGGTGACCACCCGTCACCTTCATCATCAGTATCTGGTGACCGTCCGTCACCTTCATCATCAGTATCTGGTGACCGCCTGTCCCCTCCGTCATCAGTATCTGGTGACCACCCGTCACCTTCATCATCAGTATCTGGTGACCGCCCGTCGCCTCCATCATCAGTATCTGTTCATGTCATGCCTGGAGAGAAATGATGGTACCCTTAAAGGGATAAACTGAAGCAGATGACTCCAGGATTAGTGACGTTTGCGTTTTTTATATGCATTATAGTCGAGGGTTGGTGGGCGCCATTCTTATTTGGGGTTCTTCCTCTACCTCCTCCGTTAGCAGAATGGGAATATTTGTTCCTTCTCGTGTCTTCAGGACCCTGGAAAAGGATTTTCATTACTAATAATTCTTCCCCAAAGAAATGCATGCATGTGGTGGAGGCGGCCTCCATCCTGGCCGGACATTTCTACCATCTGTCCAAGACTTGTCATGATGGATGGACGGAGGGAGGCTGGGGGCCTGGACTCAAATCCCACCAAGGACAACATCTGTGAGGCGTCTGTATGTTCTCCCCGGGTTTCCTCCGGGTTCTCGGGTTTTCTCCCACACTCCAGAGACTGATGGCGAATGAAGATTGTGAGACACAACTGATGATCCATTATCATCCTGTTCCCATAGACTTCAACGATAAACCAAAAATACAGGTCCAGATGCAGATTATTTGGCCAGAAAAAAACAAAAGTTATGCAGACATACAAAAATGTATGGCAAATAGAAAGGAGGCAGATGGACGACAATCAGGACGTCAGTCCAAATCCAAAAGAAAGGATCTTGTAACTGGAACATTTTATTTTTGCTTCTGTCGTCTCAAAACGGAACGTAAAATGGAAATAAATTCTGTACATAAAATCAGAACCCAAGATAATGCTGTGTAAGCCAACATGAGAAATAAAGCTACGGTAGACAAATAATAGATAATGGATAGATAATAGATGGATAGATAATAGATAGATGATAATAGATAAATATGTTAATAATAAGCTGTTAGAATGATTCATTCTAAGCACCAATCGTTATATCTACCCAATCGGTAATTCTCTTCTCTCATTACATGATCTCATTGATCGTTGCTCCGCGGACTGTTAACATCTCGCTGTCAGACACATGGAAGATTCCGCAGTCAGCAATCAATAATCTGAAGTGTTCAGATTGTTAAGAATGAGTGAAATGTGTATTACTGCCTGACCCCGCTACCCGACCCCGCTGCCTGACCCCGCTACCTCATCCCACCGCCTGACCCCGCTACCTCATCCCACCGCCTGACCCCTCTACCCGACCCCTCTACCTGACCCTGCTACCTCATCCCGCCGCCTGACCCTGCCACCTGACCCCACTACCTGATCCCGTTAAATGATCCGCTGCCTGACCCCTCTACCTGACCCCTCTACCTGACCCTGCTACCTCATCCCGCCACCTGACTCCGCTACCTGGCCCCGCTACTTGATCCCGTTAAATGATCCGCTACCTGACCCCACTGCCTGATCCCACTAAATGATCCGCTACCTGATCCCACTAAATGATCTGTCTACCTGATCCTGCTACCTGGCTGCAGCTGAGCTTTGTACCAGAGTAGCTGAGCTCTGGGATGCTGTATGTTGGTTGCTACAATGTATCTGTGCAGTTATCAGCTTTCAGTTTGGGGTTCAGCATTTGCTATTTCATCTCGCAATGCCTGCACTGATGCATTGCAACAAACCCCCAGCTGTGAGACATTAGGTCTGGTGAAGGGTGTCTGGATTGTGTCTCTTCATTATTCTGCAGCTGTACTGGGGGTCTTGGCTTTTGGGGAGATTTAATAATCTGGTCGGGTACACAAGCAATTAACTCGCTGCCCACCATGGTTAATATTTCATGTCCCTGGAAGTGTAATGCCGATATTCCGCTGCTCGATGCCAGGAAAGCTGCGCGCTTATGGCCGTGTATTTCCCCTGGCACATGGAGGGTCTTCTGGTATATAATGGGCCACCTGTCACAAGCTGCTGCCCACAGGCGCCGGGCCGACGTCCCTTCCCACATCAAGCCATTCCCTTAAAGGGACAGGCAGACTTAAAAAAATATTACAATCAATAATTCAAAGATTAGCACATTTTATTATAATAATATAGAAATTAAATAAAGCAGCTGATTTTGTTGGAGCGGTCACTTTAAGAAATTCCTCAATGTGAAAAGTGCCCGCATGCCTCCACCAACACATGAAAATCGACAGCCTCCAGACCCAGGGGCCAAGAGTCCGACAGAGCCTCATTCATCGCTGCCAAACTGGGAAAGTGATTTTTAGGCAGCGACCTTTCCATGGGCAGCAGAATGAATGTCACGTACAGCGCCCTCTGGTGGAACACAAAGCACTCCGCACCCCAAAAAACAATGTGCCGCATCTGTCAGTGGATTCTATAATCCCCCCCCCCAAAGATCGGAAAGGAGCGTCTGTAAATATAAGCGATTCTCTGTGAGGTCAGAAAAGAAGAAACTTTTTGTAAGTAATATTTTTTTGAATTTTATTCCAGCCTGCAGTGTAAAGAATCAGGGTTTATTCTGCATACAGTAAAGCACAGAGCGCAGCTCTGCAGAATATAATTATTATAATACATTTTTATAGCGCCATTTATTCCATGGCGCTTTACATGTGAAAAGGGGCAAATATAGACAAGTACAATAAGATACAAGACTCACACACAAGTACAGAAGGAGAGGGGACCCTGCCCGCGAGGGCTCACAGTCTACAGGGATGGGTGAGGATACAGTAGGAGAGGGTAGAGCTGGTCGTGCAGTGGTTCAGCAGACTGAGGATCACTGCAGGTTGTAGGCTTGTCGGAACAGGTGAGTCTTCAGGTTCTTCTTGAAGGTTTCCATGGTAGGCGAAAGTCTGATGTGTTGGGGTAGGGAGTTCCAGAGTAGGGGGGAAGCACAGGAGAAGTCTTGTATGCGGTTGTGGGAAGAAGAGATAAGGGGAGAGTAGAGAAGAAGATCTTGAGATGATCGAAGGTTGCGTGTGGGTAGGTACCTGGAGACCATGTCACAGATGTATGGAGACAGGTTGTGGATGGCTTTGTATGTCATGGTTAGGGTTTCGAACTATAGCCTCTGGATGATAGGAAGCCAATGAAGGGCTTGGCAGAGAGGAGAGGCTGGGGAATAGCGGGGGGACAGGTGGATTAGTTGGGCAGCAGAGTGTAGGATGTATTGGAGTGTTGCCAGAGTGTTGGAGGGGAAGCCACAGAGTAGGAGGTTGCAGTAGTCGAGGCGGGAGATGATAAGGGCGTGCACTAGTGTCTTTGTGGTTTCATGGTTGAGGAATGCATGGATCCGGGAAATATTTTTGAGTTTGAGACGGCAGGAGGAGGCGAGGGCTTGGATATGTGGTTTGAAAGAGAGTGCAGAGTCGAGGATCACCCCAAGGCACCGAGCGTGCGGGACTGGCGAAAGAGAGCAGCCATTGACATTGATGGATAGGTCGGGTGGAGGGGTAGAGTGAGATGGGGGAAAGATGATGAATTCTGTTTAGTCCATGTTCAGTTTGAGAAAGCGAGCAGAAAACATGGCTGAGATAGCAGACAGACATTGTGGGATGTCAGTCAGTAAGGAGGTGAGGTTGGGTCCAGATAGGTAGATCTGCGTGTTATCGGCGTAGAGGTGATACTGCAAACCGTGGGATTCTATGAGCTGTCCCAGGCCAAAGGTGTAGATGGAGAAGAGTAGGGGTCCTAGGACAGAGCCTTGGGAACACCGACAGACGGGGTGAGGTGAGGAGGTGGTGTGAGAGGGAGACAGTGAATGTCCGGTCTGTTAGGTATGATGAGATCCAGGATAGGGCCAATCTGTGATGCCAAGAGATGAGAGAGTCTGTAGCAGGAGGGACTGGTCTACGGTGTCGAAGGCAGAGGACAGGTCCAGGAGAAGGAGGACAGAGTAGCGTCGCTTGCTCTTGGCAGTTAGTAAGTCGTTAGTGACTTTAGTTAGGACAGATTCAGTTGAGTGATGCAGTCAGAAGCCAGAATGTAACCGGTCAAAGAGGAACAGGAGGAGAGGTGGGAGGAGAGTTCAAGATGGACATGCTGTTCCAGTAGTTTTGAGGCGTAAGGGAGAAGAGATATCGGGCGATAGACACAGAGGATGGGTCGAGGGAGGGCTTTTTGAGTATAGGTGTGATTGAGGCATGTTTGAAGGATGAGGGATGATGGAGAATATACAGGATGTAACTGACTGCGCCATCAGAATAGTGAGTGCAGCTCTGGAGTATAATACAGGATGTAACTCAGGATTAGTAATGTAATGTATGTACACAGTGATTGCGCCAGCAGAATAGTGAGTGCAGCTCTGGAGTATAATACAGGATGTAACTCAGGATCAGTAATGTAATGTATGTACACAGTGACTGCACCAGCAGAATAGTGAGTGCAGCTCTGGAGTATAATACAGGATGTAACTCAGGATTAGTAATGTAATGTATGTACACAGTGACTGCACCAGCAGAATAGTGAGTGCAGCTCTGGGGTATAATACAGGATGTAACTCAGGATCAGTAATGTAATGTATGTACACAGTGACTGCACAAGCAGAATAGTGAGTGCAGCTCTGGAGTATAATACAGGAGGTAACTCAGGATCAGTCAATGTAATGTATGTACACAGTGACTGCACCAGCAGAATAGTGAGTGCAGCTCTGGAGTATAATAAAGGATGTAACTCAGGATCAGTAATGTAATGTATGTACACAGTGACTGCACCAGCAGAATAGTAAGTGCAGCTCTGGAGTATAATACAGGATGTAACTCAGGGTGAGTAAAGTGACTGAGCTCTTTATACAGTATAATATATGTAGGACATATACACTGCTCAAAAAAATAAAGGGGACACTTAAACAACAGAATATAACTTCAAGTAAATCAAACTTCTGTGAAATCAAACTGTCCACTTAGGAAGCAACACTGACTGACAATCAATTTCACATGCTGTTCTGCAAATGGAATAAACAACAGATGGAAATTATTGGCAATTATCAAGACACCCTCAATAAAGGAGTGGTTCTGCAGGTGGGGACCACAGACCACATCTCAGTGCCAATGCTTTCTGGCTGATGTTTTGGTCACTTTTGAATGTTGGTTGTGGTTTCACACTCATGGCAGCATGAGATGGACTCTACAACCCACACAAGTGGCTCAGGTAGTGCAGCTCATCCAGGATGGCACATCAATGTGACCTGCGGCAAGAAGGTTTGCTGTGTCTGTCAGCGTAGTGTCCAGAGGCTGGAGGCGCTACCATGAGACAGGCCAGTACACCAGGAGTCACGGAGGGGGACGTAGGAGGGCAGCAGGATCGCTACCTCCGCCTTTCTGCAAGGAGGAACAGGAGGAGCACTGCCAGAGCCCTGCAAAATGACTTCCAGCAGGTCACAAATGTGCATGTGTCTGCACAAACGGTTGGAAACCGACTCCATAAGGATGGTCTGAGTGCCCGACATCCACAGATCGTGTTGGGCTGTGAGCACAACCCCCGTGCGGCCCTCCAAAGAAATGCCACCACACACCATTACTGACCCACTGCCAAACCGGTCATGCTGAAGGATGTTGCAGGCAGCAGATCGCTCTCCATGGCGTCTCCAGACTCTGTCACATGTGCTCAATGTGAACCCGCTTTCATCTGTGAAGAGCACAGTGCGCCAGTGGCGAATTTGCCAATCCTGGTGTTCTGTGGCAAATCCCAAGCATCCTGCATGGTGTTGGGCTGTGAGCACAACCCCCATCTGTGGACGTTGGGCCCTCAGACCATCCTCATGGTGTCAGTTTCTAACCATTTGTGCAGACACATGCACATTTGTGGCCTGATGGAGGTAATTTTGCAGGGCTCTGACAGTGTTCCTCCTGTTCCTCCTTGCACAGACGGAGGTAGCGGTCCTACTGCTGGGTTGTTGCACTCCTATGGCCCCCTCCACATCTCCTGGTGTACTGGCCTGTCTCCTGGTAGCGCCTCCAGCCTCTGGACACTGCGCTGACAGACACAGCAAACCTTCTTGCCACAGCTCGCATTGATGTGCCATCCTGGTTGAGCTGCACTACCTGAGCCACTTGTGTGGGTTGTAGAGTCCGTCTCATGCTACCACGAGTGTGAAAGCACAACCAACATTCAAAAGTGACCAAAACATCAGCCGGAAAGCATTGGCACTGAGATGTGGTCTGTGGTCCCCACCTGCAGAACCACTCCTTTATTGAGGGGGGTCTTGATAATTGCCAATAATTTCCATCTGTTGTCTATTCCATTTGCAGAACAGCATGTGAAATTGATTGTCAGTCACTGTTGCTTCCTAAGTGGACAGTTTGATTTCACAGAAGTTTGGTTTACTTGGAGTTATATTCTGTTGTTTAAGTGTTCCCTTTATTTTTTTGAGCAGTGTGTGTATCTGTATATATGTATGTATATATACTGTATATACACATGTAGTGAGACCCCTGTATCTAGTGTTGGAGTCTGTGTTGTGTCTCTCGCACTATGGGCTGCTGCCTCTTTTATACCCTATGTCCGTTGTGTTTCTTGTGTCCCTTTATATTCACCTGCTGTTCTCTCCCATATGTGTGTGGAGGATTTTCATGGCGGCCGGCTCGCAGCGATCCTCTTGTACTCGCCTATGTAAATCCAGGCAGGCTTTATTAATAACTGAGGGGTGTGTGATTGCTCCAGGGGTCTCTTTTTGCATTACACAATGTCTGGACTTTACCTCCCACATGATCTCAAACAATGAACATCGAGCAGGTAGCACATCAGGAAGCGTGAGTCATGAGCGTCGTCAGCCTCATTATGACCCGCAGGGAACATGCTGATGACTCATGAGGGAAAATCACCAAATTTCACCTCTGCAAAAATATCTCAGTACTAAAAATTAGGACCAATTGACAAGACCCTATAATTGGGGCTCTATGGCCCTTACCTGGGGGCCACAGCTAATGGGGCCAAGTTACCCCCAGCACGATCATATGGTTATCAAAGTTATATTATGATCTGTGCTACTTTCCTGTTCGTTCTCAGGCGGCAAAATACATTTCCTATCACTTCAGTTACTGGAAGTGACAGAATGCAGCTCTGGCTGTGACTAGAGTATTGGTTTTGCTGCTTTCATGTTAACTCTCAGGTGGCAGACTCCATATCTCATTGCTTCCTGCTGGGCTAAACTCCCGAACAGCAGAAGTCTAGAGCATTACAGGAGTTTTTCTCCAGCCGTTTCCTATTAATTTGTGCTTTGTAGCAGATTGCAGCTCTGGATGTGACTAGAGCATGACTCCATGTAACATACACGATGGTTTTGCTGATACAGATCCAAACCTTCTGCACGGCCAGTAAAACGATAAAATGTTGTCTTCCTTCAGCCGCCACTAGAGGGAGCTCACTGCATACTGAGGTCAATGTCTGAACAGTGAGCGGTAAACTCTTAAGTCTCCAGCTGAGGGTTTGTTACAATGTAATTCTAAGCAAGCCGAACACAGCAATAGCAGCAAAGCTCAGCGTCCGGTTGGACCGGTTTCTAGACTCTGATACTATCAGACTTTCTCAGCTAATTTGCAGGAGTTGAGAGAAAATCGATGGGAAATGAGCAGCGATGTCGAAGATAATAGCGGGGATCGGTACGTGCTGGAGTCCACCGCTTCTCTAAATTAAATCCTCGGCTTGCAGGCAGCGGTCACCAAATTACAGGATTGTAGGTGACAATTACCCTCATGCTGCGAGTAAAAACCGAGCCAAATTTTACTAGATCTTTAAAAATGGTACTAAAGTTGATTCATACACTGTAACAAATCCTCAGCTGTGTAAGTATGTGACCATGAGGGGGTTAATAAAGGATAATCATTATAATAATAACAATAATACTAATATTCCATTCACTGACAGCAAGCAGAGATCTTGGAAATAGTGAAAATGTTAAAAATAAAAGTATATTGTAAAGTTATAGAACTTTTTGCCATTTTAGCTTCATTCAGTAAAACCAGCTGAAGGTTTGTTGCATTGTATCGGTGTAGGTGACAACTGTCAGGCAGGGTCCCGTCATCCTCCAGGTTGACCCTACCTGGACCTCACGGACCCGGTGGCCGGGGGCCCATTATCCTCCTGTCCTCCGATGGACCAGTCTGAGTTACTTTCTTTATCTCACAGTAGATTGCTTATGCTGACACACTGTAACAAACCCTCAGCAGTGAGAAATGTTAGATTTTTTTTTTTAAGTATTTGGAGACAGAACAAGAACATAAGCATTCATCTCCCCATTAGAGATCATGAAAATAGCGAGAAATTCAGGAAAACACAAAGTTTATTAAAAACTTTCAGAACTTTTTAAGTAAAAAGAAATTAAAGGGACTGACAAGGATTAGAAAAAATAATGGAAATTGGTTCTTCCAAAATCAGCGACACCCCTGTCTATTAAAGTGAATGTTCCAGCACTGCAATACCAAACACAACCTGAAGACAGGGAGGGCGCTGTTTTGGGAAGAAGGCGGATGTTTTACTAATCCAGGACAGCCCCTTTAAGCTGTAATAACGTCCAACCAAAAATTCCCTTTAAGCAGTGTGCACAGAGTGTAGATGTATCTTCTTCATCGCTGGCGGCGGTCACAGTGATCAACGGACGCGGCGCGTTCACAGTCGCGCTGTATTAAGTGATCACACAGCGACTTATGGCGCCATCATAAATTAAAAAGAGGAAATTGGCTGATAAGGGAAAATGTCATCACGAAACGATGCCCCATTCATATCTGGAAGCCGAGAGTCTGATTGAAATTCGCTCCTCTCCTCGCTGATAATTAATTATCCGTTATCTGAGAGCGATTTATAATTGTTCTAAGGAAAGATAATTCTTTACAGAAAGTGGAATATTCAATAGTGGACACATAATAATGGCGGGGTGTAAGGACGGCATATAGTACCTACCTTATAGAGGCAGAACTACCACTGGGTAGAAAGGGGGGACCCCCACAGAATTGTTTCCCTTGCATAGTATTTACATGTAGCCACCACTAGGGGGAGCTCACTGTATACAGATTTATGCATTCACCTCTAGAGGGAGCTCACTACATACAGATCTATACAGCCACCACTAGAGGGAGCTCACTACATACAGATTTATACAGTCACCACTAGGGGGAGCTCACTACATACAGATTTATACAGTCACCTCTAGGGGGAGCTCACTATATAGATTTATACAGTCACCACTAGAGGGAGCTCACTACATACAGATCTATACAGTCACCTCTAGGAGGAGCTCACTACATACAGATTTATACAGTCACCACTAGGGGGAGCTCACTACATACAGATTTATACAGCCACCACTAAGGGGAGCTCACTATATACAGATATATACAGTCACCTCTAGGGGGAGCTTACTACATATAGATTTATACGGCCACCACTAGGGGGAGCTCAATACATACAGATTTATACAGCCACCACTAGAGGGAGGTCACTACATACAGATTTATACAGCCACCACTAGGGGGAGCTCATTGCATAAAGATTTATATAGCCATTCCTAGGGGGAGCTCACTGCCTACAGATTTACACAGCCACTACCAGAGGGCTCTCACAATATTCAGATTTATACAGTCACCACTAGGGGTAGCCCACAGTATTTGATTTTATATAGCTACTACTTGGAGGAGCTCAATACATACAGATTTATACAGCTACCCCTAGAGGGAGATATCTACATACAGATTTATACAGCTACCATTAAGGGGAGCTCATTACACACAGATTTATACGATCACCACTAGAGAAAGCTCACTAAATACAGATTCATACAGTCACCACTAGTGGGAACTCACTAAATGCAGATTTATATAGCAACCAGTAAAAAGAGATCAATATATATAGATTTATACAGCCTCCACTAGGGGGAGCTCACTGCATACAGACCTATACAGCCTCCACTAGGGGGAGCTCACTGCATACAGACCTATACAGCCTCCACTAGGGGGAGCTCACTACACACAGACCTATACAGCCACCACTAGGGGGAGCTCACTGCATACAAACCTATACAGCCACCACTAGGGGGAGCTCACTACATACAGATTTATACAAACTTCACTAGGGGGAGCTCACTGTATACAAATCTATAAAGCCACCACTAGGGGGAGCTCACTACATACAGATTTATACAAACTCCACTAGGGGGAGCTCACTACATACAGATCTATACAGCCACCACTAGGGTGAGCTCACTATATACAGATTTATACAAACTCCACTGGGGGGAGCTCACTGCATACAAACCTATACAGCCACCACTAGGGGGAGCTCACTACATACACACCTATACAGCCACCACTAGGGTGAGCGCACTATATACAGATTTATACAAACTCCACTAGGGGGAGCTCACTACATACAGATCTATACAGCCACCACTAGGCGGAGCTCACTGTATTCAAACCTATAAAGCCACCACTAGGGGGAGCTCACTATATACAGATTTATACAAACTCCACTAGGGGGAGCTCACTGCATACAAACCTATACAGCCACCACTAGGGGGAGCTCACTACATACAGACCTATACAGCCACCACTAGGGGGAGCTCACTGCATATAAACCTATACAGCCACCACTAGGGGGAGCTCACTACATACAGACCTATACAGCCACCACTAGGGTGAGCTCACTATATACAGATTTATACAGACTCCACTAGGGGGAGCTCACTGCATAAAACCTATACAGCCACCACTAGGGGGAGCTCACTACATACAGACCTATACAGCTTCCACTAGGGGGAGCTCACTGGCTGAAATTGCTCTATAATACTAATTACATTGATACTTAGATGTTCTTCTTTAACAACTTAAAGTTTTCTGCTAATTAGATTTCGGTGCACAGGGGCCGGACTGTGCACTGGGTTTTCTCCTCCCGGGTTTTCTCCTCCCTGTCTATGATTCATTGGTCTATTGAATGACAGGTGATTTTTCACTGACTCGCCTTCTCTGTTTGAAATCTGGTGCCAGTGCCGCCATTGCAGATTGAGCTCCCAGCTGCTCTTCGATAAAATGGTGCTGTCATTGCCGTGGGTGGCTCATGGGCCAATGATGTCTTATAGACACGACTGCAAGTGTTTTTCAAAAAATACAAAAGATCGAATGATCTCTATTTTACCCTTTATAGCAAGAAAATAAGCACATTCAATATCGCTGATTTCATAAAAGTCCAAAGTATCAAAATAAAAATGAATCAAACACTGTAAGAAAGAAACTAAATCTGAAAGTCTGTAAAAAAATTCAATAAAAAGCAATCAAAATGTCATATATGCCCCAAAAATGTTACCAATAATCAGTTCACCTTGCAAAAACCAAGTCCTCATACAGTTGCATTGACAGAAAAAAAAAGTTCCAAATCTCAGATTTTTTTTATTTTTTTTTTACAACTTTCCCATTTTTTTTATCACTTAAAAAATATCCAAGTTTGTCATCACCGTAATTGTACTGCCCTATAGAATCAAGATGCTGGGTCATTGAGCAGAAGCCCCCAAAAATATTTTTTCAGTAATTTGTATTGTAAAATAAAGTTATCAGCCTTGTAAGCAGAAGAGTAAAAAAAAAAAATAGCAAAAATTAAAATTGGCCGCAGCAGGAAAAAGTTAAGAAATATTACAAGGTTCTCAATTGTTCGGTAGAACATTTATTAAGGGATTGTCCCTTAATATTTTTATTACAATTTTCATTAAACTTCCAATTTTGCTAATGTATGATAATCCGGTTATCGTTTATTCTCTACACTCCCTGACAGAAGTTACGTCACTTATCGATGTTATGTAAATAAAAGCTTATAACCTGACGTTAAATTCATCCATTGGTTGTATAAATTACTCTTTTGAAAGCTGAAACCCTCCGAAATGTGGTTTAGGTTAAGAAAATAAATTGACATCAATGCAGAATTATTGATCATTTAATGGACACAGAACGGTCAGATTTTGGCAAAACAAATGTTTTGTCGCCCACAGAAAGTTATGTGATATTCAAACAAATAATTAACTTAAAATACAAATCTATGTTGCATAACATTGGTGAATGAAGTTGTGGCGCTATTAGAGTCATATTTAATATTTTGTGTGACTTCCATGAGCTTGAAGGACTGCATCCATGCGGTTCAGCAATGATTCATACAATTTATTAATGAAGTCATCAGGAATAGCGAAGAATGCAGTCTCACCTGCCTCCCAGAGTTCATCTAGATTCTTTGGTTTTGTCTTCCAAGCTTCCTCTTTCATCCGACCCCAAACATGCTCAATGATGTTCATGTCTGGTGACTGGGCTGGCCAGTCCTTGAGCACCTTGATCTTTTTTGCCTGGAGGAACTTTGTTGTAGAGATGGATGTATGTGATGGAGCACCATCCTGCTGCAGAATTTGACCCCTTTTATGATTTGGAACATAAGAGGTAGCTAATACTTCTTGATATTTTAGGCTATTGATATTGCCTTCCACCTTGCAAATGTTTTGCACACCCCCATACTGAATGTAACCCCAGACCATGATCTTTCCACCACCAAATTTAACTGTTTTCTGGGTGTATTTTGGATCCATACAGGCTCCAGTAGGTCTCCTGCAGTATTTGCGGCGGCTGTGGTATAATTCTACTGAAGATTCATCAGAAAAATCCGCCTTCTGCCACTTTTCCAACGTCCATCTGTTTAGCAGGCTGTGGGTCTTTGCAAATGCCACACGGTTTTCTATTTGCCTTTTCTTTAGTGCTGTACTCTGGGCACTGATTCAACCATGGAGGCCATTTCGAGACAGAATCCTACAAACTGTTCTAGTTGACACAGGGACTTGAGGTGACCAGGCCTGTTGGAGCTCTGCTGCAGTGGAAGAGGGGCTTGCTTTGGATTTTCTAACCAACAAACGTTCCTCCTGAGCAGTTGTCTTGCGGGGTCTGCCGGACCTGGGCTTGTCAAACACATCTCCAGTCTCTTCGAATCTTTTTTTTTAATTCTTTGTACTTGACGCTGAGACACATTAAAGGTGCCCGCCACCTCTGCAGTGGATCTGGTCTTCAGCCTCTTGATAATCCAGGCTTTGGTCGCAGGGTGGATTTTTGGCATGTTGTCAGAGCTCAAGTTGCAGCTCAAGTGAAGGTCTGGGGTGCTGGGTTTCTTTTTATACACACCCACTAAGTAACCGATCATTTACTGACCACAGGTGAGGATGTAAACTAGGATTGGGTGCATTATATGACCAGGCGAAAAAACTTTTGTCTTGCCAAAATCTGACCATTCTGTGGCCATTAAATGATCAATATTTCTGCATTGATGCCAATTTATTTTCTTAACCTAAATCATATTTCAGAGGGTTTCAGCTTTCAAAAGAGTAATTTATACAACCAATGGATGAATTTAACGTCCGGTTATAAGCTGTTATTTACATAACATGGATAAGCGACGTAACTTCTGTCAGGGAGTGTACTCACATCAAGACCTGCAATCAAATGTTACAGCTAAAGCTGTCGCCTGTAAGCGCCGGACACTGTAAAGGTGCAGGAGTAGGACACTGATCTCTTTAGGCTACTTTAAAGAAAAAAAAAAAAAAAAAGTACATTGTAGATGGGAGAACTAAAGCCTGAGAGTTAACAGCAAGACAGCAGAATTATGAACGCAGCTCTAGATGTAATAAAATTGTTAGACATTAGTCAAGACTGCTACAAATTAAAAGTATTGTTCTAAATAATATACAGAAATAAAGAAATACTAAACTAACAAACAAGTAAATGGATGAAAACATTGTGCCTGGACTTTAGAAGAGTTTTTGGAGAGTACATAGATCTTTTTTGACTCCTGATCACATCCGTTTTACGGACAATGATGACCGAGGAATGGCCGAGGTTGCAGCTCCTGAGCTCTCTCCGGGGCAGAGCTCCTGTGGCAGGCAGATGCCTTACAGCCGGTACGAGGTTTGACCGGAAAAAAAGAGAATATTTACAGATATTTAATTGTTTTTTGTGAATTCTTTACAGAGTAAGTTCCTTTTAGAGCATAAAATAAGTAACATCAGTCCCTCTAATATTGACGTACACCTTCCCATCCTATTAACATTCCACTCATACCCCACATCCGTCCATCTCACCTTGCCTGGATGTCTACTGAGGACACTGGTAACACCACTGGGATTGGCGCCAAGGTCACAGGATATTTCTTTATCTTACACATGGAGCATTTGACCCCCTGGCTAATTTTACCTTCTCTAACAGAAAAATAAAAGCATTAAATATTAGCTGGTGCAGCGGGTATTATAAATAGTGCCCTCGGAATTAACCCTTCTGGAGGCAAGAGGAACGTCCAGCATGCGGTCCTCCCCCCCGCGGCAGTCGTCCTGCCATGTGCATTCATACATGTAAACAGGACATTAATAATTCATACAAATTAAAACCAGCTCCTTACAGCTGATCCATTATTCATTAGTATTGATTGGGAAACAAAAGTTAGAATTTTACCGGCGTTATGATGAGAAGATGAAAGGCTCTGATTCACCGCACTAAATACCGGAACTTTCTACTGTAGGATAAAGACCAACCTTCCCAGATTCCAGGAAGGACACAAGACGGTAACTGAAGTCAAAGGAAGTCAAATGGATAAACTGGTTATCAAGCCAAAGTAAAGATAGGAAAAAAACCAAAAAGGTTATGTTATATTGCCACCTACAGTATATAGACAGGCAAAATGCTAAAATACTGTCCCTAGGTACAAAAAAAACACTAAAATACTACCCCCATCTACAAGAAAATTACTATAATACTGCCTCCTATGTACAAATCTATAACTGTTATTAAGCTGCCCCTATATAAAAGAATATAACTACTATAACACTGCCCCTATGTACAAAAATGTAACTACTATAATACTGCTCCTATGTATAAGAATATAACTACTATAATACTGCCCCTATGTGCAAGAATATAACTACTATAATACTGCCCCTATGTACAAGAATATAACTACTATAATACTGCCCCATGTACAAGAATATAACTACTATAATACTGCCCCTATGTACAAGAATATAACTACTATAATACTGCCCCTATGTACAAGAATATAACTACTATAACACTGCCCCTATGTACAAGAATATAACTACTATAATACTGCCCCTATGTGCAAGAATATAACTACTATAATACTGCCCCTATGTACAAGAATATAACTACTATAATGCTGCCCCTATGTACAAGAATATAACTACTATAAAACTGCCCCTATGTACAAGAATATAACTACTATAATACTGCTCCTATGTACAAGAATATAACTACTATAATACTGCCCCTATGTGCAAGAATATAACTACTATAATACTGCCCCTATGTACAAGAATATAACTACTATAATGCTGCCCCTATGTACAAGAATATAACTACTATAATACTGCTCCTAGGTACAAGAATATAACTACTATAATACTGCCCCTATGTGCAAGAATATAACTACTATAATACTGCCCCTATGTACAAAAATGTAACTACTATAATACTGCTCCTATGTATAAGAATATAACTACTATAATACTGCCCCTATGTGCAAGAATATAACTACTATAATACTGCCCCTATGTACAAGAATATAACTACTATAATACTGCCCCTATGTACAAGAATATAACTACTATAATACTGCCCCTATGTGCAAGAATATAACTACTATAATACTGCCCCTATGTACAAGAATATAACTACTATAACACTGCTCCTATGTACAAGACTATAACTACTATAATACTGCTCCTATGTACAAGAATATAACTACTATAATACTGCTCCCCATGTACAAGAATATAACTACTATAATACTGCCCCTATGTACAAGACTATAACTACTATAATACTGCTCCTATGTACAAGAAAATAACTACTATAATACTGCTATGTACAAGAATATAACTACTATAATACTGCACTTATGTACAAGAATATGACTACTATAATACTGTCCCTATGTACAAGAATATAACTACTATAATACTGCTCCTATGTACAAGAATATAACTACTATAATACTGCTCCCTATATACAAGAATATAACTACTATAATACTGCCCCCTATGTACAAGAATATAACTACTGTAATACTGTCCCTATGTGCAAGAATATAACTGCTATAATACTGCCTCTATGTACTAGAATATAACTACTATAATACTGTCCCTATGTACAATAATATAACTACTATAATACTGTCCCTATGTACAAGAATATAACTACTATAATACTGCTCCTATGCACAAGAATATAACTACTATAATACTGCCCCTATGTACAAGAATATAACTACTATAATACTGCTCCCTATATACAAGAATATAACTACTATAATACTGCCCCCTATGTACAAGAATATAACTACTGTAATACTGTCCCTATGTGCAAGAATATAACTGCTATAATACTGCCTCTATGTACTAGAATATAACTACTATAATACTGTCCCTATGTACAATAATATAACTACTATAATACTGTCCCTATGTACAAGAATATAACTACTATAATACTGCTCCTATGTACAAGAATATAACTACTATAATACTGCCCCTATGTACAAGAATATAACTACTATAATACTGCCCCTATGTACAAGAATATAACTACTATAATACTGCTCCTATGTACAAGAATATAACTACTATAATACTGCCCCTATGTACAAGAATATAACTACTATAATACTGCCCCCTATGTACAAGAATATAACTACTATAATACTGCCCCCTATGTACAAGAATATAACTACTATAATACTGCCCCTATGTACAAGAATATAACTACTATAATACTGCTCCTATGTACAAGAATATAACTACTATAATACTGCGCCTATGTACAAGAATATAACTACTATAATACTGCCCCTATGTACAAGAATATAACTATATAATGCTGCCCCCTATGTACAAGAATATAACTACTATAATACTGCCCCCTATGTACAAGAATATAACTACTATAATACTGCTCCTATGTACAGGAATATACCTACTATAATACTGCTCCTATTACATGTGCGTTTTGACTTATTTGCTTCGTTCATTATCTTCTCCCATCAGATGATCGTGTCTTTGGATTCTTTATCTGCAGTTTGTGTAGTCGGAGATCCATCATTGATCAGCGGCGCTGACTGCAGGGTTTCGTCCAGATTATAGATGTATTTATTAACAAGGTGTAATATATGGAGTGATAATCTGAGCTGCGATCTGCTAGTTTTCGCTGTGACGCATGGATTTAATCCAAAGTAATTACAACTTGTGTTGTGCCCCATACAAACAACAGAGAGGATTCTGGGAGTGGGAGACGGGTGCTCGGTATTATGGTGCACAATTAGGCGGAGTGTGATACATATGCAGATGTCACGTCCTCATTAAGTCTGTTATTGCTCCATCTCTTTGGCGCAGACTGTGAGCGTGTATGTTATTAGCGGGAGCAAATATGATATGGAATACATTAGTGTTATTTGCTATTGGCCTCTCCGGTTACAAGAGAGAAAGCAATCAAGTCTGCGGTGCCACAGGGAGGAGGTATCCGCACGGCCTGATTATAGGAGGACACCCGGGGGGACGCTCACACAACACGCACTTCACCTAATTTGGCTGAATCTGCAGAGAAAAGTCCCTACTTCGATAAACAATCAGAAAATGACAAAATAATACAAAGGAAACTCTAACATCAGAAGACGTAAAGGGCAATTGTCAGCGTTACATTGTGACAACCCTCTGTTGTTCTTGTTGGAAATGTATCAGCAAATGGACAACTGGGTATTTCCTTGTTTCTCAAAACAGCATAGAGTCTAAAGGTACTGTCACACTTAGCGATGTACCAGCGATCCCGACCAGCGATATGACGCGGTCAGGATCGCTGGTGCATCGCTAAGTGGTCGCTAGTGAGCTGTCACACAGGCAGATCTCACCAGCGACATCGCAGGGGTCGGGGGTCGCTACTTGCGTGTCAGACGAGGCGATGAAGACGTCCGCCCGCCCGCGTCCACGCGTCTCTCGTCGTCACAGCAGGAAGCTGACGACGGTCCAGGACATTCTCGCACGATCAGCAATAACCAGCGGGGGAGCGGTCGGAGTTAAGTATCAGACATAGCGATATCGCTATAATGTCACAAAAACCAGTGACGTTATAGTGATATTGTTAGCGATATCGCTTAGTGTGACAGGCCCTTAAGACAAGACAGGAGGCGAAATAAATCCTCAATAAATCACACAACACAGGACAGATCCTCTAATATGCTACACCACACAGGACACATCCTCTATATACTACACCACACGGACACATCCTCTATATACTGCACCACACGGACACATCCTCTATATACTGCACCACACGGGACACATCCTCTATATACTGCACCACACGGGACACATCCTCTATATACTACACCACACGGGACACATCCTCTATATACTGCACCACACGGGACACATCCTCTATATACTGCACCACACGGGACACATCCTCTATATACTACACCACACGGGACACATCCTCTATATACTACACCACACGGGACACATCCTCTATATACTACACCACACGGGACACATCCTCTATATACTACACCACACGGGACACATCCTCTATATACTACACCACACGGGACACATCCCCTATATACTGCACCACACGGGACACATCCTCTATATACTACACCACACGGGACACATCCTCTATATACTACACCACAAGGGACACATCCTCTATATACTACACCACACGGGACACATCCTCTATATACTACACCACACGGGACACATCCCCTATATACTACACCACATGGGACACATCCTCAATATACTGCACCGCACGGGACACACCCTCTATATACTACACCACACGGGACACATCCTCTATATACTACACCACACGGGACACATCCTCTATATACTACACCACACGGGACATATCCTCTATATACTACACCACACGGGACATATCCTCTATATACTACACCACACGGGACACATCCTCTATATACTACACCACACGGGACACATCCTCTATATACTACACCACACGGGACACATCCTCTATATACTACACCACACGGGACACATCCTCTATATACTACACCACACGGGACACATCCTCTATATACTACACCACACGGGACACATCCTCTATATACTACACCACACGGGACACATCCCCTATATACTACACCACACGGGACACATCCTATATATACTACACCATATGGGTCACACCCTCTATATACTACACCACACGGGATACATCCTCTATATACTACACAACACATCCTCTATATACTATACCACACGGGACACATCCTCTATATACTGCACCACACGGGACACATCCTCTATATACTACACCACACGGGACACATCCCCTATATACTACACCACACGGGACATATCCTCTATATACTACACCACACGGGACACATCCTCTATATACTACACCACACGGGACACATCCTCTATATACTACACCACACGGGACACATCCTCTATATATTACACCACACGGGACACATCCTCTATATACTACACCACACGGGACACATCCCCTATATACTACACCACACGGGACACATCCTCTATATACTACACCACACGGGACATATCCTCTATATACTACACCACACGGGACATATCCTCTATATACTACACCACACGGGACACATCCTCTATATACTACACCACACGGGACACATCCTCTATATACTACACCACACGGGACACATCCTCTATATACTACACCACACGGGACACATCCTCTATATACTACACCACACGGGACATATCCTCTATATACTACACCACACGGGACATATCCTCTATATACTACACCACACGGGACACATCCTCTATATACTACACCACACGGGACACATCCTCTATATACTACACCACACGGGACACATCCTCTATATACTACACCACACGGGACACATCCTCTATATACTACACCACACGGGACACATCCTCTATATACTACACCACACGGGACACATCCTCTATATACTACACCACACGGGACACATCCCCTATATACTACACCACACGGGACACATCCTATATATACTACACCATATGGGTCACACCCTCTATATACTACACCACACGGGATACATCCTCTATATACTACACAACACATCCTCTATATACTATACCACACGGGACACATCCTCTATATACTGCACCACACGGGACACATCCTCTATATACTACACCACACGGGACACATCCCCTATATACTACACCACACGGGACATATCCTCTATATACTACACCACACGGGACACATCCTCTATATACTACACCACACGGGACACATCCTCTATATACTACACCACACGGGACACATCCTCTATATATTACACCACACGGGACACATCCTCTATATACTACACCACACGGGACACATCCCCTATATACTACACCACACGGGACACATCCTATATATACTACACCATATGGGTCACACCCTCTATATACTACACCACACGGGATACATCCTCTATATACTACACAACACATCCTCTATATACTATACCACACGGGACACATCCTCTATATACTGCACCACACGGGACACATCCTCTATATACTACACCACACGGGACACATCCTCTATATACTACACCACACGGGACACATCCTCTATATACTACACCACACGGGACACATCCTCTATATACTACACCATATGGGTCACACCCTCTATATACTACACCACACGGGACACATCCTCTATATACTACACCGCACGGGACACATCCTCTATATACTACACCACATGGGTCACACCCTCTATATACTACACTACACGGGACACATCCTCTATATACTACACCACATGGGACACATCCTCTATATACTGCACCACACGGGACACATCCTCTATATACTACACAACACATCCTCTATATACTATACCACACGGGATACATCCTCTATATACTACACAACACATCCTCTATATACTATACCACACGGGACACATCCTCTATATACTGCACCACACGGGACACATCCTCTATATACTACACCACACGGGACACATCCCCTATATACTACACCACACGGGACATATCCTCTATATACTACACCACACGGGACACATCCTCTATATACTACACCACACGGGACACATCCTCTATATACTACACCACACGGGACACATCCTCTATATATTACACCACACGGGACACATCCTCTATATACTACACCACACGGGACACATCCCCTATATACTACACCACACGGGACACATCCTCTATATACTACACCACACGGGACATATCCTCTATATACTACACCACACGGGACATATCCTCTATATACTACACCACACGGGACACATCCTCTATATACTACACCACACGGGACACATCCTCTATATACTACACCACACGGGACACATCCTCTATATACTACACCACACGGGACACATCCTCTATATACTACACCACACGGGACATATCCTCTATATACTACACCACACGGGACATATCCTCTATATACTACACCACACGGGACACATCCTCTATATACTACACCACACGGGACACATCCTCTATATACTACACCACACGGGACACATCCTCTATATACTACACCACACGGGACACATCCTCTATATACTACACCACACGGGACACATCCTCTATATACTACACCACACGGGACACATCCTCTATATACTACACCACACGGGACACATCCCCTATATACTACACCACACGGGACACATCCTATATATACTACACCATATGGGTCACACCCTCTATATACTACACCACACGGGATACATCCTCTATATACTACACAACACATCCTCTATATACTATACCACACGGGACACATCCTCTATATACTGCACCACACGGGACACATCCTCTATATACTACACCACACGGGACACATCCCCTATATACTACACCACACGGGACATATCCTCTATATACTACACCACACGGGACACATCCTCTATATACTACACCACACGGGACACATCCTCTATATACTACACCACACGGGACACATCCTCTATATATTACACCACACGGGACACATCCTCTATATACTACACCACACGGGACACATCCCCTATATACTACACCACACGGGACACATCCTATATATACTACACCATATGGGTCACACCCTCTATATACTACACCACACGGGATACATCCTCTATATACTACACAACACATCCTCTATATACTATACCACACGGGACACATCCTCTATATACTGCACCACACGGGACACATCCTCTATATACTACACCACACGGGACACATCCTCTATATACTACACCACACGGGACACATCCTCTATATACTACACCACACGGGACACATCCTCTATATACTACACCATATGGGTCACACCCTCTATATACTACACCACACGGGACACATCCTCTATATACTACACCGCACGGGACACATCCTCTATATACTACACCACATGGGTCACACCCTCTATATACTACACTACACGGGACACATCCTCTATATACTACACCACATGGGACACATCCTCTATATACTGCACCACACGGGACACATCCTCTATATACTGCACCACAACGGGACATATCCTCTATATACTACACCACACAGGACACATCCTCTATATACTACACCACACGGGACACATCCTCTATATACTACACCATATGGGTCACACCCTCTATATACTACACCACACGGGACACATCTTCTATATACTACACCGCACGGGACACATCCTCTATATACTACACCACACGGGACACACCCTCTATACTACACCACACGGGACACATCCTCTATATACTACACCACAAGGGACACATCCTATATATACTACACCACACGGGACACACCCTCTATATACTACACCATACGGGACACATCCTCTATATACTACACCACATGGGTCACACCCTCTATATACTACACCACACGGGACACATCCTCTATATACTACACCACACGGGACACACCCTCTATATACTATACCACACGGGACACATCCTCTATATACTACACCACACGGGACACACCCTCTATATACTACACCACACGGGACACATCCCCTATATACTGCACCACACGGGACACATCCTCTATATACTACACCACACGGGACATATCCTCTATATACTACACCATACGGGACACATCCTCTATATACTACACCACACGGGACACATCCTCTATATACTACACCACACGGGACACATCCTCTATATACTATACCACACAGGACACATCCTCTATATACTACACCACACGGGACACTTCCTCTATATACTACACCACACGGGACACATCCTCTATATACTATACCACACAGGACACATCCTCTATATACTACACCACACGGGACACACCCTCTATATACTACACCATACGGGACACATCCTCTATATACTACACCACACAGGACATATCCTCTATATACTACACCACACGGGACACATCCTCTATATACTACACCACACGGGACACTTCCTCTATATACTATACCACACAGGACACATCCTCTATATACTACACCACACGGGACACTTCCTCTATATACTATACCACACGGGACACACCCTCTATATACTACACCATACGGGACACATCCTCTATATACTACACCATACGGGACACATCCTCTATATACTACACCACACAGGACATATCCTCTATATACTACACCACACGGGACACATCCTCTATATACTACACCACACGGGACACTTCCTCTATATACTATACCACACAGGACACATCCTCTATATACTACACCACACGGGACACACCCTCTATATACTACACCATACGGGACACATCCTCTATATACTACACCACACAGGACATATCCTCTATATACTACACCACACGGGACACATCCTCTATATACTACACCACACGGGACACTTCCTCTATATACTACACCACACAGGACATATCCTCTATATACTACACCACACGGGACACTTCCTCTATATACTATACCACACGGGACACTTCCTCTATATACTATACCACACAGGACACATCCTCTATATACTACACACAGGACACATCCTCTATATACTACACACAGGACACATCCTCTATATACCACAGCACATGGGACACATCCTCTATATACTACACCACACGGGACACATACTATATATACACTACACCACATGGGACACATCCCCGGAGAGGCAGAATAAGAACCCCACATCTGTGGCCTACCGCAGCAGTTCTTTTTGTGGTTGGGAGGCTATGAGGCTCAAGGACACCGGTGCAGAATGAACTTTCATCTGCCCTGAATGTGTGTTCCCTGAAGAACTCATCCCTGGGAAGCCCTGACTGTAACCTGGTTTGGGGGTGTCTACCAACCCATACCGATGGCCTGGGTTTGCTTGGATTGGGGTGCTGGGAGGGGGTTAAGGGAAGTTGGTGTGTCCGAGAATCTCCCTACACATGTTTTTTTGGTAACTGATCTGGGATGGTTGGTCGCTCAATTCTTTCCTGACAGCCCACTGAGCTCTGGTACGTCATGTGTCAAATACTGATAATGTGAATGTCACTGTGATGCACGATGATGATGTGTTTTGTGGTACAGGAGAACCCAGCCATGTCATGCTGAGGGGTGATGTTGCTGAGGATCCCCTAAAATAGCAAGCATGAGTGCTGTGGGCGATGGGGTCAGGCACGGAGATCATGAAGTAGGTGGTCCCGTGCAGCTGAACAGTGTCATGACAGACTGTGACATGGACGGTGGTAACTACTTCATGATTATAACTGCTCCTGAGGTATAAGGGGAGATGAGAAAAGTTTTATCCCTGGCCTGTCTGGATGGTGGGAAAGTGGTATTGTACTCAGTCTGTCAGGGTGGTGGGAAAGTAGTGTCCCCAGTCTGTCAGGGTAGTGGGAAAGTAGTGTCACGAGTCTATCAGTGGTGTGAAAGGGTTAATCACAGCCTTGCAGGGTAATGGGAAAGTGTTGTTATCCCCTGGAAGACAGCCTACATAGCCAGCGTCACCCGCAGTCAGAGTGCTCAGAACGCAGGTAACGTGTGTTTCCTTTTTGACCCTCATCATCCATTGGGATAACAGGACCAATTACTGACCCATAGCAGGTCCCAGAGGGTTCCTGCGGGGTTGGTGCCTTAATGTCGCTTCTGGCTACCTCCAACCAGGAGTTTCAGACTAGTCTGAAGGCGCTGAGTGACCTCACAAAGAAACCCATCTCTGCGTTCCAGAAGGAGAGGGTATTGTGGGATCCAGGGAGGTGAGCACCGTAAGGTGGGCTTGGCAGTAGAGTTCAGCGAATATGTTCGGATTCGATTGCTGAATCTGAATTTGCCATATTCGTGCCATGTTGGTACCCCATTCATGCCGAACACAGTATATGTTTGATGATCGGTTCTGAACATATTCGGTAATTTCTACTCCCATTGACTCTAATGACGTTCGGCTGTGTTCAACCAATATTGCAATATTCGCTGCCGATCGTATTCGGAATCTAATTCAAAGAAATTCGCTCAACTCTACTTGAGAGACAATCTGTAAATCACTCCGCAAAAAGGGGCAGCTGTCATAGAAAAATTAAAATCCATAAGACTTCTTCAGAAGGGAGAAACAGCTGACACTTCAAACTGCTTTTGAAGTAGGACTTTACATTGAACATATGGGGAAGAGAGGAAACTAGTTATAAGGAGAGAAAAACTAATTAATGTAACCTTTGCAAAATATTAAAATTTGAGAGTGCTCAGTGGCTGATACATTTTTAATGGCTAACTGAAAAGATGGTAACAAATTGCAAGCTTTCAAGACTACTCAGGTCTCTTCATCAGGCATCTACTGGCTAACACGATACAAAGGTATATATTTTTCCGGTACAACCTTTGAATCAGCGAGACCCCCTTATATTAATGCCTTAAAACACACTCTCTCTCTCTGTCTCTCTCGTTCATTGTTCTGGCATTTGGCAAATATTAATAATTATGGTAATCCTATTTGAGCTAATGCGTGAAAGATTTATTCTGATTTCATGTCAGATATTGGGAAGAACATGCAGAACAACTACCACAAAAGACTTCTAGCAGTTATTGATGTTAGAGGGGGCAATACACGGTATTAAGAAATGGGGTATGTGAACTTTTGATAAGGGTCATTTGGATGTTTAGGGTTGTGTGGTACATTAAAGGGTGTTTTACTGGATGGGAGATACATTTTTCCCTGCAGATTAATGTTTGGCCGGGTTTTCCCCTAAAGACAGGACCTGCGATGAAGTCATGGTCACGTGATCAGCCCATGTGATGTCTACCTCACCAGTGGGAGGGGGTATGGGCTATGTAATGAAGGTTGGTATTTGGCACATGGTGAGTGTGTGTGGAGGATACAGGTACTTGGCTGGAGTTAGCCTGAATCTGCTGGACTACACGTGCTGCAGAGCTATAGCAGGAAGACTCCAAACAACCCTGGGAATGGCACCTGGTGGATGCCACAGGACCTGGCAGCCGTTTAGTTAAGCCCGTCCCATGCAAGGGGTGATTCTGGGACCAGTGGTTCTCCAAGCTGGAGTACATTTATGTTTTTCCCTTTTTTTCTGTTAACCTGCTGTTTGCAAAGTGACTTTAAACCACTGAAATTGGACTTTAAGCCTGTGTGTTGCCTCATTACTGCAGCCCTGCCATTACCTACCAGAGCGAATCCCTACAGTTGTTATTATGATTTTAAAAAGAGGAAAACACAGTAGTTTGACAATAAATGGCTTCACCCAACCACTAACTATGAGTGGAGAAAAAGGTTTGTGTTATCATTCATATTCTCTGAAAAAAGGCCAAGAAAGCAAAAATTCTGCCAGGGTGTGTAAACTTTTGAGCACAACTGTATGCGGGTGTAATTTGTATTAATAAAAAGAGAATGACTATTATGATCTTCGTTCAATGCCAGGAAGATACATTGTTGTGTAGGATTGACCCACGACTGGAGTTCTTCCTTCCATAAATCTGAGCCACTTCCATGACCCAGGTTTAGTATTTTACAGTTGTCATTCCTTTTTATCCTATGTAATTGTATGTATCCTATTGTTTGTTACCATTTTGTATCATCTTAAATATTTTTTACAAATACTGCCTATCTTTTTAGATTAAATATGTACATTTAATAGCTCTGTTCCTCTTGCTCTGTAAACCGCACCCTTGAACCCATACGCTGTCTGTAATGGATGTCCAATCGGTCTGGTGGTGGCAGCTAGTATTTTTTCTTGGGTTACACATGTATGCAAAATTTGGGTTTATGAAAATTGTTTCAAATCCAGTGACTGATTCTTATGTTTTCTGAGGTCCCGATTTCAAAAAACATTTCTATTTTTAACCGTTACATAAGGATTTTGCACAAAACACGCGTGAAAAACATGCAAGCTAGATGAAAAAGATGTCTTTATTGTAGCCAAAAATGTACACAATATTATATATAAAACTTTATTGAACATTCATTCTGCAGCTTTATTGGAAATTAATTCTTTTCCACCTACCTTGGTATTGTTGTTCCATCTCCTTGATATCATTGCTTTGGATACTCCCTGAAACTTGGTACTCAGGTACATAAATGTCTCTCTTTTCGGTAGACCGTTCACAAACTGCTTCATCAGTCCAAGCTTAATGTGGATTTGTGTCAGGAGAACTTTAGTGGGATCAACTAAACTTTCTGCAACTGCGTTATTGAGTCCAGGTTGCAAAGATGTTCTCGGTGGCCAACTTTTTGGCTCCAGTGATGAGTTCTATCCCGGCTGTCCCATTCACCCAAAAAGCATGGATACTTTGTGTATCCTCCTTGCTGCCCAAGAAGCCAAAGAGAGAACTTTCAGATCACCACATAATGGCCATCCTTGATCCTCGTAGTTAAATTTCTCAAGAGTAAAGTGTAAATTCTCATAGTTTTCCTTCTAGTGCACAGAATGCCCTACAGGCACTGAAGTAGACTTGCTGCCATTGTGCAGTATCACAGCTTTCAGACTTTTTTTGGGATGAATCAATAGTCTCCACTCGCTTCCATTATTCTCAATTATTCCGCTGTTTACCCTGGATACCAGCTCCCAGCGCGAGCACGCGCGCTTAGTTACCCGCTACTTACCTTGATTACCAGCGTCCTCGCTGGTCCTGATCGCTGGTGAAGCTGCCTGTTTCCATTAATCGGCCTAGTAGTGAAATCCGTCGCCTCGTCCATCAATAGCGGGTCAATTGCGTATTGTTCTGACGATTGGAGAAAGCATAATACTGTTCCTTGACATAGTATAATGTGTCACTGGCCAAATACACTCTGGGGACCCACCAAGCGTAGCGAGCCAGATATACTCAGGGGAACTGTCTGTGTAGTGGGCCAAATATACTCAGTGAATCTTCCCAGCGTAGTAGACCAAATATACTCGGGGGGGACCCGCTGATAGCGGATCAAATATACTTGGGGAATAAGCCTGGTATAATGTGCCAAATATACTCGGGGGACCTGCTAGGCGTAGTGGGCCAAATATACTCTGGGCACCCGCTAGGCATAGCGGCTCAAATATTCTCAGGGTATCAGCCATAGTGGGCCAAATATACTAGGGGGACCCGCCAGGCATAGTGGGCCATATATATTTGAGGGACCCGCTAGGCATAGTGGGCAAAATATACTCGGACCCCCCTGGCGTAGTGGGCCAAATATTCTCGGGAGAACTGCCTGGTGTAGTGGGCCAAATATACTCAGGGGACCCGCCTGGCGTAGTGGGAAAAATATACTCGGGGGGACCCGCCTGGAGTAGTGGGCCAAATATCCTTGAGGGACCTGCCTGGTGTAGTGGGCCAAATATCCTCGAGGGACCTGCCTGGTGTAGTGGGCCAAATATCCTCGAGGGACCTGCCTGGTGTAGTGGGCCAAATATCCTCGAGGGACCTGCCTGGTGTAGTGGGCCAAATATCCTCGAGGGACCTGCCTGGTGTAGTGGGCCAAATATACTCGGGGGGACCCGCCCAACATCGCAGGTCATTTACTCTCACCCTGCGGCCCAGATTTGACCCGCGGACCAAAATTTGACACATGTGCTCTATTTACTACAGCACACAGGACAGATCCTCAGTATACTACACCCATACATATGACATGTAGTCTTAGCCCGTATTCACACTCGTGTGTGTTTATCTGGGCAGACGACATGATATTTTCAAGAAAAGAAAATGTCCTGTGCTTCAATCCCACGTTTTACCAGCTTCATCTCGCGTTCATCAGCTTCATCTGTGAAGAAATCCTTGCAAGACCATTTAAGAAGAAATTTAGCAGCTGTTTGCTCCCTAAGGAAATCTTGTAACGATGCAATTAACTTATACGGCCATAAAGTTTACTCATTCCAAGTGTCCGTATCCCTAATTAATCCGCTTGCTGTGACAGCCACTAAGCTGGCTTTAGAGTAGCGCTCCAATAACCATTGATTTTACTGCTACCTGATGGGAGGAACCTGCAATATGATGACTAGCGGGATCTGGGCTGACCTTGAGATCAGAGCATTGACCATGATAGGACTTGTCTCTAGTCAATTACTGACCCCTTGTGACCTGTCATCGATTACAGGTGGCTGCGCAGAAGCCTCATTTACACAACCTGCAAATACTGAATAACCTGTTATACTGTGACAGTCCTGGCAGTCTGCTCCCACTTTCCATCTGCGAAGCTCTAATGTCCTGCTGGACCTTACCATATTTTTACCAGTCCAGGAACTGGAGATTTGGAGGCTACTGTTTTCTTTTCTCTTCCAGCCTCTTTATTTTAGCAGCTTTTATATATCAGTAATAGCTTTAAAAAAAATGTGCATAAATAATACCGCCATATAGTCCTAAAACAATTTCAGAAAATACTACTTATTGCTATAAAATGGCCAAGGAAAAGATCAATGAAATTCCTAATAATGCTGCTCTACACTGCATAAATCCGGATTTCCAAGTATTATCACCATATACTGATATACCCTCCCAAATATTAATACTGGAAAATCATCAAAAAATAAGACTGCCATAATATAATAACAAATAATAGTACAAACCATTGGACAAAATAATTCTGCTCTACAGGGCGGGCTTATGTATGTGTCATGGGATCCCCTAATAATACCGCCAAGGTAATACTGCCAAATACACACCCCAAATAATAGTATCATACTAAACATTTGTCCTAATAAAACTGCAATAAACTACCCAAAGGTTTACATTTCCAAATACCTAAAGGTAGAAGAGCTGCATAGTGTAAAACTGTGAGACGTGACATAACGGGATGAATACACTATACAGTACATGTGCAGAAGCGGGAGCAACACGGGAAAAGAATGAGAAAAGATGGGCACTAACTTTGGCTGCTGCTCTACCTGCAGAGCTGATGGCAGTCAAGTCTCTAGTAAAAATCAGGGATGAATTGTGCACAAATAAAACAGAATCTCTATGGGCGCCACCAAGGAATAATGTCTTGTTTTTTTCTCACACCCATAAACTTGAACGGGTGAGACACAAAATGCACGCTGCGATATATTTTTTTTTTTTTTCTTTGTCACATGCCCATTCAGTCAGTGAAAAAATATTCATTCATCTGCACTGCCCCCCCCCGTTGAATTAACATTTTCAATGGATAGCACTCATACCGAAAATACAGTCGTGCGCACCTGCCTATATGCTAATATTGAAGAGCCAAAACGATACTGTCATAGATGATACACCACTCTCAAAACGTTAGAGATATTTAGCTTTCGGGCGATATTTCAGGTTGATCCTACAATGCCCTTTAACCTTTTCGGGAGAACTTAATGTGACATCTCTAAACTTTAGGGTGCGCACATCCAACTGTCCAATGTTTCAGTACTTTTTGCACAACTTGCTGTTCTCTAACAAGGAGCTTAAAGGGAATCTGTCACCTGGTTTTGGTGGGCTATTTAAATGAGGTCTGTCCAGTCCGATGGACGGTGTTTCGGATCTTTGCCGCCTCCCCATCCTTGGCCGCCGTCCGCAGTTTTTTCATGAATAGGAGTAGGTGTCCGCCATATTTCGCACGTGCGCTAAGCATTCATGGCTCACGCACGTGCAGTATGCTTTGCCCAACTGTGGGCAAAGCCGAAAAGCCTTACTGCGCATGAGCCGGTTAACTAGGCCCCGGAACACAGCAAAATACTTCCGGGGCTTAGTTAACCGGCACATGCGCAGTAAGGCTTTTCGGCTTTGCCCGCAGTTGGGCAAAGCATACTGCGCGTGCGTGAGCCATGAATGCTTAGCGCACACGCGAAATATGGCGGACACCTACTCCTATTCATGAAAAAACTGCTGACAGCGGCAAAGGGTGGGGAGGCGGCAAAGATCCGAAACACCGCCCATCGGACCGAACAGACCTCATTTAAATAGCCCACCAAACCCAGGTGACAGATTTCCTTTAAAGGCAAAATTCACGACAGGTGTTTGATCCATGAATCGGCCAATAAATGTCGGGGTTCAATTAGAATTGGTATTAACCAGTCCTCCTCATCAGGCTGCTCACATTTTGACATCATGAGACCAAGAGGACACCTAAAAATTCATGAACAGTACCCACCATTACGAGGCTTCAAGCAGGATGTTCTCAGATGAAAGTGGCCACTGAGCTTTGAGTGCCACAGAGTCATCAGCAGGGTGCAACTGAGATACAGTGACTGGAAGAGTCACAGAAGGGCAGAGAAGTGAACACATCCAACACTGATGACCAAGGCTTCATTGTGAACATTGCCCTTTGAAACTGGATGATGAATGCCACCCAACTCCAGGCACATTTAAGGGAGGTGAAACACACCCAAGTGTCATTGGAGACTTTGACATTAACATGGTCTGCGTACTAGACGACCTGTAAGGGTACCTGACCTCACCATTAGGCCAGGGAGCATTTACGCTGGACGAAGGACTAGTGGACCTCAAGGCTGTTCACTGATGAAAGTTGACTCATGCCGTGACGCCAAGCAGTAACGATGGCCACCAACGCTGAAGGAGAAGACAAGGAGAGCACTATGCATCAGCCACTGTTGTCACCAGACGAGCCTTTGGTGGTGGTGGTGTTAGAGTGTGGGCAGGTGTGTGTAATTGTAGTACGTGTGCCGACTGGGGGTGGTCCCTTTTGCTCCGCGAACAGACTGGAGACAGAAACCGATATGCGTTCAACAGGTCTTCTTTATTGGTCCTCCCAACGACCACAGCAACACGACAGCCTCCGTATACACAGGCTCGGGTAACTTTCACCTTCCTGCTTCCCTTTGTAGTGACATCCATCGCAGTTCTATCGCTGTGGCTGCTCTAGGCCTACCACCACAGCGCTTCATCCGTCCGAGTCTGTCCATCTGGTACCCCCGGGTTTCCTCTGTCCTGCGGCTGTCCTGTCAGGGCCACCCCCTGACTATTTTCTCCAACGGCTGTCCTGTCAGGGTCACCCCCCTGACCGTCTCTCCTTCCAGTCCCCTCTGGAGCTCTTCCTCTTCCCGTCTTTCCTCCTTCAGTCTCTTCCTCTGTCTCTTCCTCTGCTCAGCTCCTCCCCCTGGACTGGCTCCCTTCTGGAACGCTCTCTGCCTATTTATTCCCCTCCCTGGGAATTCCCCTCTAGAGCTCCTGTAACTCCGCCCATCATGACTATGAGGTTTCCTAGCCTTTTAAGCTGCTGTTAAGCCCTTTCCTCACTGCTCTCTATCTCCAACTTGTGGCCAAATCTTAGTACTGCACCTTCTCCTCTTCCTTCTGTTCTTTGTCTCCCCCTAGTGGCCAAAACCCAGTACTTCACCATCTGTCAGTATTTCTAGCTGTCTTCCCACCTGTACATACAAATCCACTTCAAGTATGTTTACTGCACATTTTACATTCACTGTTCTGCTTCAGACAGGTCCATAGGTCAGTCCACGTCCCTACACAGTCAATACACAGCGGCCCTGCACTTTGTGACAAGCCCCTACTACTGCTTGAATAACATCATTAATCCAGTCATTGTGCCTTTGCACAAACAACACCGGCCTTATTCCATCTTCATGGATGACAATGCTCCAGCTCATCGAGGTCTCATCATTAGGGAACAGTTGCTGGAGACTGGGGGACCTCCAATGGAGCGGCCTGCACTTTCTCCAGACCTGAATCCCATAGAAAACCCATAGGATCAGCTGAGATGCTGTGTAGAGGTCTGTACCTCTGTACCCCAGAACTTCAATGACCTGAAGGTCACCTTTCAAGAACAGTGGGATGCCATGCTTCAACGACAATAACGCCACGTGTGAGGAGCAGGAGATGTTGTCAAGCAAGTAACTGATGCTCAAGCCAACAAGACGAGTTATTGGGACACTGACATTTGTGTAGCCGCTGGTATTGGCTTTTGTTTCAATAAATTGTTTTGAGATGAGGAAATCACTATCGCTGCTTCCACTTGATGCCGACTGTCAGGATATAATATCACTGGCGCAGGAACTGTTTATGTTTTCCATAGATTTAATCTGAAATCCAAATGTCCCGAACTTTCTGTGAGTATAGACAGTATGTGCGCCATCTATACCACTGTAAAATGGTGCTACCATATATTAGTAATCACACCAAATAAAGGTCACGATGAGTCGAGAAATGCAGCCACACCTTACAGATATAAGATAATAGATAGATAATATAGTCAAAAAAATAAAGAGAACACAAACAGCCTGTTGCAAATGGAATAGTATTCCCTTTATTTTTTTGAGCAGTATATATAGATAGATGATAGATAGATAATAGATAAATAGATAGATAGTGACACATTGTTCTCTATGCCATGAAGTCAGTATACACAGCAGGAAGTTAGACTGTTCCTTGTCCGTGAATTTTTCACAGATTAGTGATTCCTCTAATTAATGAACCTGATTGCTGCTGTAATAATCCCACAATATCTGATTCCTGCTCTACACCTATGCATTATAATGTATGCCCCCCGACGCGCGTCCCTCCTCCCCGGTCTCCAGCAGTCACAGTCAATGGTCCAAATGATTGAAAAAGACACTTGAATTAAGGAAAGTATCAGAGCTGCAGGATTGTATCAGCATGGTATCGGGATGCAGGGGGTTTATTGGGTTTATATCATTTCTGCGCTGTAGTGTTTATTATTCATTTCTATGAGGTTTTAGGAATAAAGGTTAGATTTCATGAACGCTTGACGTTGGGTGAATATTTACGGGTCGGCGGTCGTTTCACAGCCGGTATAGACTGCAGACGGCGTCTACGATATGCACTGAATGATCTGTCATACATTGTGCATAGTGTATAGGATGTCACTGTTCTCAGCAACAAAATTTCTATTAACAAAGGATAATGTGCTGCCGAGAACACTGACTTTTTATGCAGCACAGTAGATCAGTTCATGCCGTGAACAAGCGTTTTCCTCATTCATCGAGTGATTGACGACCTGTTTACACTGAGCGCTCATATGAGAGCTAATTCACGATAATTGTGTGGTGTAAACGCACCTCAAGTTATAATGTGTTTTTTTTTTCTGATCTACTAATTTACATAGAACAGAGATCGACCTCGAAGACCTCCCTCCACTTGGTAAATGGGGGTCTCTGAACTCTAATCTGTCTGATGAGGATGTAATCATTACCTTCCATATATGCTGCCAATTCTAACAAGTTTTTCATGGCCACATAATATGGAAAAATGGATGTCAGAGAACCCCGAAATCCCCAGTATGCCACAGGATAAGTAATGTATGTACACAACGACTGCACCAGCAGAATAGTGAGTGCAGCTCTGGAGTATAATACAGGAGGTAACTCAGGATCAGTAATGTAATGTATGTACACAGTGACTGCACCAGCAGAATAGTGAGTGCAGCTCTGGAGTATAATACAGGAGGTAACTCAGGATCAGTAATGTAATGTATGTACACAGTGACTGCACCAGCAGAATAGTGAGTGCAGCTCTGGAGTATAATACAGGAGGTAACTCAGGATCAGTAATGTAATGTATGTACACAGTGACTGCACCAGCAGAATAGTGAGTGCAGCTCTGGGGTATAATACAGGATGTAACTCAGGATCAGTAATGTAATGTATGTACACAGTGACTCAACTTCTTATCCGTGTATTTTTGATGGCTTACATACCCTTTGACCCTAGGATGTGAAGTCTTGAGTAGTCACAATATTCTCTCCACTACTTATCATTAGACCAGGTGACGTGCTGTTTTCTGATTTCACCATTAGACTGTAAGCTCTTGGGGGTTGCTGAATGTCTGAACATGCAGGAGAAACACAAAGATGATAAGTTATTCGGTTTGATATCTGTGGAGACGTGTTCTGTAGGGGGAAGCTGCCAAGAACTGGAAAATTGCTAATAAAACACTAATTATCTTGAGTAATTAATTGCATGACTCTTGTCGCCTCTGATGTCTGTGCACAGTCAGATAGAGATGATGTCTTTTTCAATATATTTCACATTAAGAAGGAAATTTGGCAAATGCTGGAAACGCGAAGACATCAGAACATAGGATGATGAGCGGGAAGACTAGATCCTAAAACGGGGGAAAAAGAGAAAATATCAGCCCCAATCCTGACCCTGAGTACATAGAAAATAAGAGGTTAGCGTCCCCTAAAATTAACCATAACAGGTGTATCCGAGTCTATCTCACACAGGATAGGATTAGATACACGGCTCAGCAGTCAGTATCACGCAGGAGAGGATTAGATACACGGCTCAGCAGTCAATATCACGCAGGAGAGGATTAGATACACGGCTCAGCAGTCAGTATCACGCAGGAGAGGATTAGATACATGGCTCAGCAGTCAGTATCACACAGGATAGGATTAGATACACGGCTCAGCAGTCCGTATCACGCAGGAGAGGATTAGATACACGGCTCAGCAGTCAGTATCACGCAGGAGAGGATTAGATACATGGCTCAGCAGTCAGTATCACACAGGATAGGATTAGATACATGGCTCAGCAGTCATTATCACACAGGATAGGATTAGATACACGGCTCAGCAGAGAGTATCACACAGGATAGGATTAGATACACAGCTCAGCAGTCAGTATCACACAGGAGAGGATTAGATACACGGCTCAGCAGACAGTATCACACAGGAGAGGATTAGATACACGGCTCAGCAGTCCATATCACACAGGATAGGATTAGATACACTGCTCAGCAGTCCGTATCACACAGGATAGGATTAGATACATGACTCAGCAGTCCGTATCACACAGGATAGGATTAGATACACGGCTCAGCAGTCAGTATCACGCAGGAGAGGATTAGATACATGGCTCAGCAGTCAGTATCACACAGGATAGGATTAGATACACAGCTCAGCAGTCCGTATCACGCAGGAGAGGATTAGATACACGGCTCAGCAGTCAGTATCACGCAGTAGAGGATTAGATACATGGCTCAGCAGTCAGTATCACACAGGATAGGATTAGATACATGGCTCAGCAGTCAGTATCACACAGGATAGGATTAGATACACGGCTCAGCAGAGAGTATCACACAGGATAGGATTAGATACACAGCTCAGCAGTCAGTATCACACAGGAGAGGATTAGATACACGGCTCAGCAGACAGTATCACACAGGAGAGGATTAGATACACAGCTCAGCAGTCCATATCACACAGGATAGGATTAGATACACGGCTCAGCAGTCCGTATCACACAGGATAGGATTAGATACACGACTCAGCAGTCCGTATCACACAGGATAGGATTAGATACACGGCTCAGCAGTCAGTATCACACAGGATAGGATTAGATACACGGCTCAGCAGTCAGTATCACACAGGATAGGATTAGATACACGGCTCAGCAGACAGTATCACACAGGATAGGATTAGATACACGGCTCAGCAGTCCGTATCACACAGGATAGGATTAGATACACGGCTCAGCAGTCCGTATCACACAGGATAGGATTAGATACATGGATCAGCAGTCAATATTACACAGGATAGGATTAGATACACGGCTCAGAGTCAGTATCGCACAGGATAGGATTAGATACACGGCTCAGCAGTCCGTATCACACAGGAGAGGATTAGATACACGGCTCAGAGTCAGTATCGCACAGGATAGGATTAGATACACGGCTCAGCAGTCAGTATCACACAGGATAAGATTAGATACACGGCTCAGGAGTTAGTATCACACAGGATAGGATTAGATACAAGGCTCACCAGTCCGTATCACCCAGGATAGGATTAGATACACGGCTCAGCAGACAGTATCACCCAGGATAGGATTAGATACACGGCTCAGCAGTCTGTATCGCACAGGATAGGATTAGATATACGACTCAGCAGTCAGTATCACACAGGAGAGGACTAGATACACGGCTCAGCAGACAGTATCACCCAGGATAGGATTAGATACACGGCTCAGCAGACAGTATCACACAGGATAGGATTAGATACACGGCTCAGCAGTCTGTATCACACAGGATAGGATTAGATACACGGCTCAGCAGTCAGCATCACACAGGATAGGATTAGATACACGTCTCAGCAGTCAGTATCACACAGGATAGGATTAGATACACGGCTCAGAGTCAGTATCGCACAAGATAGGATTAGATACACGGCTCAGCAGTCAGTATCACAGGATAGGATTAGATACACGGCTCAAGAGTTAGTATCACACAGGATAGGATTAGATACAAGGCTCACCAGTCCGTATCACCCAGGATAGGATTAGATACACGGCTCAGCAGACAGTATCACCCAGGATAGGATTAGATACACGGCTCAGCAGTCTCTATCACACAGGATAGGATTAGATACACGGCTCAGCAGTCAGTATCACACAGGATAGGATTAGATACACGGCTCAGCTGTCAGTATCACACAGGATAGGATTAGATACACGGCTCAGAGTCAGTATCGCACAGAATAGGATTAGATACATGGCTCAGCAGTCAGTATCACACAGGATAGGATTAGATACACGGCTCAGGAGTTAGTATCACACAGGATAGGATTAGATACAAGGCTTACCAGTCCGTATCACACAGGATAGGATTAGATACAAGGCTCAGTAGTCAGTATTACACAGGAGAGGATTAGATACACGGCTCAGCAATTAGTATCACACAGGATAGGATTAGATACACGGCTCAGCAGTCAGTATCACACAGGATAGGATTAGATACATGGCTCATCAGTCAGTATCATACAGGATAGGATTAGATACACGGCTCAGAGTCAGTATAACACAGGATAGGATTAGATACACGGCTCAGCAGTCAGTATCACACAGGATAGGATTAGATACACGGCTCAGCAGTCAGTATCACACAGGAGAGGATTAGATACAAGGCTCAACAGTCAGTATCACAGGAGAGGATTAGATACACGGCTCAGCAGTCAGTATCATACAGGATAGGACTAGATACACGGCTCAGAGTCAGTATAACACAGGATAGGATTAGATACACGGCTCAGCAGTCAGTATCACACAGGATAGGATAAGATACACAGCCCAGCAGTCAGTATCACACAGGATAGGATTAGATACAAGGCTCACCAGTCCGTATCACCCAGGATAGGATTAGATACACGGCTCAGCAGTCAGTATCACACAGGAGAGGATTAGATACAAGGCTCAACAGTCAGTATCACAGGAGAGGATTAGATACACGGCTCAGCAGTCAGTATCATACAGGATAGGATTAGATACACGGCTCAGAGTCAGTATAACACAGGATAGGATTAGATACACGGCTCAGCAGTCAGTATCACACAGGATAGGATTAGATACACAGCCCAGCAGTCAGTATCACACAGGATAGGATTAGATACAAGGCTCACCAGTCCGTATCACCCAGGATAGGATTAGATACACGGCTCAGCAGACAGTATCACCCAGGATAGGATTAGATACACGGCTCAGCAGTCTGTATCACACAGGATAGGATTAGATACACGGCTCAGCAGTCAGTATCACACAGGATAGGATTAGATACAAGGCTCAGCAGTCAGTATTACACAGGAGAGGATTAGATACACGGCTCAGCAATTAGTATCACACAGGATAGGATTAGATACACGGCTCAGCAGTCAGTATCACAAAGGATAGGATTAGATACACGGCTCATCAGTCAGTATCATACAGGATAGGATTAGATACACGGCTCAGAGTCAGTATAACACAGGATAGGATTAGATACACGGCTCAGCAGTCAGTATCACACAGGATAGGATTAGATACACGGCTCAGCAGTCAGTATCACACAGGATAGGATCAGATACAAGGCTCAGCAGTCAGTATCACACAGGATAGGATTAGATACACGGCTCAGCAGTCAGTATCACACAGGAGAGGATTAGATACAAGGCTCAGCAGTCCGTATCACACAGGATAGGATTAGATACACGGCTCAGCAGTCAGTATCATACAGGATAGGATTAGATACACGGCTCAGAGTCAGTATAACAGGATAGGATTAGATACACGGCTCAGCAGTCAGTATCACACAGGATAGGATTAGATACACAGCCCAGCAGTCAGTATCACACAGGATAGGATTAGATACATGTCTCCGCAGTCAGTATCACACAGGATAGGATTAGATACACGCTCAGCAGTTAGTATCACACAGGATAGGATTAGATACACGGCTCAGCAGTTAGTATCACACAGGATAGGATTAGATACAGAGCAGCAGACAGTATCACACAGGATAGGATTAGATACACGGCTCAGCAGTCAGTATCACACAGGATAGGATTAGATACACGGCTCAGCAGTCAGTATCACACAGGATAGGATCAGATACAAGGCTCAGCAGTCCGTATCACACAGGATAGGATTAGATACACGGCTCAGAGTCAGTATCACACAGGATAGGATTAGATACACAGCTCAGAAGACGGTATCACACATCGTACGATTGGATACACAGTTCAGCAGGCAATATGACACATAATACGATTAGATACATGCATAGACTTAGGTTGTAAGTAATTAAACACAAGTATTAATTAGTGATATCATGTTGTCATGTAGGTTTTGTAGACCAAGGCTAGCATTAATTGTACTGTTATATGCACAAGGGTAAACTAGATAAATGTATGAAAGTACATACATATGGATGATGGTAAGGTGCCCGCCTTGCTGCCCCAATGCACGTTTCGCCCTCTCTTCATCAGGGGCCCCCTTAAGAGCGTCCCTGTGTAAGTACTTTCATGTCTTCATCTAATTTACCTGCAAATCATACATGATAACATTATAACTCTATCTAAAACTTGTGTTTAATTACTTACAACCTATGTCTATGCATAGCAGCAATAGACTAAAGGGCCTGTCACGCTAAGCGATATCGCTGTGTCTGATACTTACCTCCAACCGGCTCCCCCGCTGATTATCGCTGATCGCGCGAGAACGTCCAGGACCGTTTCTCATCGTCAGCTTCCTGCGGCGCTTCCTGCTGTGGAGACGAGCGACGCGTGGAGCCGGGCAGGAGGACGTCAGGATCGCCGCGTCTGACAGGTAAGTAGCGATCCCCGTCCCCAGCGATGTCACTGGTGAGATCTGCCTGTGTGGCAGCTCACTAGCGACCACTTAGCGATGTACCAGCGATCCTGACCGCGTCATATCGCTGGTCGGGATCGCTGGTGCATCGCTAAGTGTGACAGTACCTTAGCATTGTTTCACAATAGGCATAATGAATTTGGCCATATTGTATAGAACATTGAAACCTGTTGTAGGAATGACTGTGGTGTCTGGTACTACAGTTTTGGATACACCATTAAATCCCTGCATTCTTGTCAGGTACTGTGATTTGCAATTGCTTTTAAATGTAGTGTATATAAGGGTTATTTTTGGGTGTTATATACTCTGCGTTTTTCTGAGCATTACTGCACCAGGTAAATATGTGTCTACGCCAACTTATACAGTATATGTGTGTTTCCGTGCCACAGAAATGCCTTGTCAGACCAGAAATGTCTGTGATTTGGCCATAATTCCTCCTTGATGAAGACACACATCTCAGTAAAGGGTCTTGAAATGAATCAATAGGTATCCAAGGGAATAAGACGTCTCTATTGAGGATCTAAGTGCCTCTGACATGAATCTGATTACGGCTGCAGACTTGGGTACAGTACACTATGTGCAATTAACTGGAGTCTTCAAGAAAGCTCCAATCCCACACATTAGCCTAAAAATCCCTTTCTTTGTGTAGCTGAGGGGGCGTTCTGCAAAAGACGAAAATGTACAGGAGTTTGCTTCTCGAGCAAAGAGAAGAATTCACTTCTTCGGTGGTCATTATTCTTAATATCTCCATTTTAGGAAATGATTGGATCCTTTGCCTTCCATCTGAATTAATTATCATATCTTTAAAGATAAAAGAGTAGATAAAAGAGTAGGAGAAGTATGCCGATAAGAGCTGAGATGTAGAAGAGAAGCCATGGGGTCATCTTCTACTCTTCAACAACTGATAAGAGTGCAGACCCTGGTTCGGTTGTTGATATCCCTTTGTGGCCTGTCTCTGCTAGCGGTCCTTCTCCAACATCTATGTCTAATGCCTGCATACAAGTTGTCAATGTTAAGCGACCCACCTAAAATAGGAGCAAGGTCTGCCAATTTAAACCTTAAGCAGCTCACTTGTGGGATGTGGGAGAGAAGCTGTGGGGTCTACCCATGTCCCCCGTATTTTCTGACCAAAGAATATATCCCCAATGCTTCACCTGGTGCTGCCTCTTTGTGGCCAATCTCATTTGTAGGTCTTTTTCTAAACGCTACTGTATTTCTAATGACTGTCCACGTGGTGCCAATACTTAGCAACCAATCTAAAATTATACTATGATCTGGAAATCTAAATTACAAGAAGCTCACTAGTGAAATATGGGAGAGAAATCATGAGCTCTGCCTCTTTGTTGAAAAAAATGATATCCCCCAAAACTTCACCTGGGGTTGTCTGTTTGTGGCCAACATCTTCTCCAACAGATATATCTGATGCCTCCACATATTGTGCAAAGATTTAACAACCCAATTAGCGTAGAACCAAAATCTTTCAATGTAAGCTGCAAACAGCCCATCAGTGGGATGTGGGAGAGAAGCTATGGGGTCTACCTCTACCCCTCATCTGCTAGCAAAAGAATATATCCCTCAAATATTTGCCTGGTGCTACTTCTTGTGGCCAATCTCCTATGGAGTTCCTTCACTGAGGATGCACACTCAGCTGAAAATAGCCCCGGCAGCCCAACTTGTTTGTCAGAGACAGCCGGGGAGCAGGGCAGGTAGTCTGGTAAGCAATGTCAGTGAGTAAGTAACACTCTTACCTGGTCTGCCTATTTTTTTTCTACTTTTCAAATTGTGACCCTCTCAAGGAAGGTAGGAAGTACCGCCCTAGGCAATCACCTATCTCTGCCTATCCCTTTTCCCAGCACTAAGACTAAGGGTCCCGTTACATTTACCGATGTACCAGCGAACCCGACAACGATACGACCCGGTCAGGATCGCTGGTGCATCGCTAAATGGTCACTTGTGAGCTGCCAAACAGGCAGATCTCACCAGCGACGCAGCAGTCCGTCGGCGGTCGTTACTTACTTGTCACACGCAGCCATGATGACGACTTCCGCCTGTGTCCATGCGTCGCTAGTCGGCGACAGCGGGACGCCAGCAAGAAGAAAATGGCCCAGGACGTTCGCGCGTGATCAGCGATATCCAGTGGAGGGCCGGGTCGCAGGTACGTGTCACATGTACCGAGATTGCTAGCGATATCGCTGTTGCGTCACAAAATCAGTGACGCTTTAGCAATATCGCTAGCGATCTCGCTATGTGAGAAGGGGGCTCAAGACCTGCCAATCTATAGCATGAAAAGCTTACCAGTCGGTTGTGTAAGAGAAGCAATTGGGTCTACGTCTACCCCTTAACCAGTCTCTAATAGTTATGCATAACACAGGTCCTCCTAACAAGCCTTATTTTGTCTACCACTTCAGGAGGTCCCTCTGTAACATCTGTGGCACATGTCTGTACCTAGGGTGCAGTTTCATTAATACCCACTGTCACGTGGTCCTTCTCCGATATCACACAATCAACAGAGCGAGGGAAGTGTGAACAATCCAAAGACCTTTATTACAGGCAAAATTAGAAGGTCCATTAAGATTCCACCACACTGAGGATGCAATAGTCCAGAATAAGAATGCAGTCCAGTAACAGGATAAAATATCCAAGGAGACGAGATTCCAGAACTCTAGCACCAGAGGATAAAATGGGTCCTTCTCTCTGGCATGCAGTCTTCACGAAGCTCTTCACACAGGAACTGACTTGTCCACCTCCTCTCCTCCCCACCCCCTTCCTTGTGTGCAGCTTCTGTCCTCCCCAGCCCCCTCCTTATGTCCAGGGGTAGTCAGACAGGTTGAGGAGACAAAGGATCCTTGGGGATTAATGAACTACAGGGGGTCATCAAGAGACAGGTACAGTCAGGCTACAGACGCACAAAGCAACAAGAAAAACACTATGAAAATCAGTGAAATAGAAATATACACAAAATGATATCCACATAGCCTATCACACCATCACAACCTCTCCCCCCCCTATAATAAGTGAGCACACTATGAGGTCTACACAGACCTCTGGCCTGCTCCCTTTAGTCCACATTGCTCAGTTATTTATAGTTCCTTGTACAGTGGCAGGGGTAGGTCGGCCTGGGGAGTCTATGGTTCTTCTTGTCGAGACAGACCATCGGCGTTCTGGTGTTGGCTTCCCCGCTTGTATTGGATGGAGAAGCTGTAGGGTTGTAAGGACAAGCTCCACCGCAGCAATCTTCCATTGTCCCCTGATACGCGATTCAGCCATGTGAGGGGGTTGTGGTCTGTAACAATTGTAAAGTCTCTGCCATACAAGTATGGCTGCAATTGTTTTAGCGCCCATACGATGGCAAGGCACTCCTTTTCAATAGTGGCATAGGCAACTTCCCGATCCAGTAGTTTCCGACTGGCAAAAGCAACAGGATGTTTTTCTCCAGCGGCGTTCACTTGGCTAAGTACTGCCCCAATCCCAAAGGTGGATGCATCCGTCTGCACGAGGAACCTGCGTTTATAATCCGGGGCAGCCAAGACAGGAGCAGTGACGAGGGCAGTCTTTAACGCTGAAAAGGCATCCTCGCATGCAGTCGTCCACGTCACATTCCTAGGCATGTTCTTGCGGGTCAGATCGGTTAGGGGCTTGGCCAAGGTGCTGAAGCTAGAAACAAATTTGCGATAGTAACCAGCAGTTCCTAAAAATGCAAGTACCTGCTTTTTTGTCTGAGGTCTACACCAGATGCTAGTGGCTTCCACCTTGGCAGGCTCAGGCCTTAGGGTCCCACCCCCTACTCTATGCCCGAGGTACTGCACCTCAGCCACTCAGCCATCCCTATTTGGCACTTATCAGGGCGAATGGTCAGTCCTGCAGTAAGGATACAGTCCAGCACTATGCCCAAGTGTTTAAGATGTTCCTCCCAGGTTGTGCTAAAAATGGCAATGTCGTCTAAGTAAGCACAGGCAAAGTCCTGACATTGTTGTAACAGTCGATCTACCAGTCTCTGGAAAGTAGCGGGGGCAGTTTTCATCCCAAAGGGCATTCCCAGGAACTGTGTCTCTAAATCCTGACACTTTGTATCCATCAATTAAGACATCCTGCAGGTGGCGTTGCTGTTTCTCTGAGTAGCTAAAGGACAGAGGCCGGAGTCCGTACACTCCAGGAGGAGTATCTATGGTGCCGTGGTCGGTGGTCCACTCTGGTGGGGGTGGTGGTAGCTCTTCCTCAGGTGTGGTGGAATGTACAAGATGCACTGGACGAGGTGGGGCTGCGTGGGGCTCCCTCCGAATCCTGGAGAGACAGCCAGACTGCAAATGTCCAGGTTGCCCACACCCATAACACCTCCTCTCTGTGATACCCCCAGGTCGTGGTCGGAACTGTTGGGGCCTAGGATTGTGAGGCGTGATTGTCATCGGCTTGCGACTAGGTGGAAGGGCAGATATAATTGGAGGGGGACGGGGCGCGGGAGCAGGCCGTGGTTCATTGTCCAGAAGCCTCCTCCATTGCAGCCGGATAGTAAGGGCTTCATCGGCCAGGGCTGCAGCTCTCTCCACGGTATACGGCGCGCGCTCCTGGACCCATTCCCGTACTTCTGCAGGGCACTTGGCAAAAAATTGTTCTATAAGGAACGCCTGTATAACATCTTCCACAGTAAAGGCGTTTTCTGCTTCCAGCCATCTCCGACATGCCTCGGACATCTTATGTGCATACATCCTAGACGATCCCCCCGTGGTGCATGGGAGGTCTCGGAACTTGGCCCTATATGAGTCTGGGGTGATAGCATGGTAATCCAGGATAGTCCGCTTTACAATGTTATAATCCCGATTCCGCAGTGCATCAATAGTTCGGTAAGCCTCCGCCAAGCTTCCGTTCAGGAGCCCCACTAACAAACGCATCCAGCTAGAGTGGGGCACCTCCATCACAGCACACTGCTGCCTCCAGTTGTCACTGGGGTCCTTCTCCGATACCACACAATCAACAGAGCGTGGACCTGTCACTAGTTGAAAGACTGGTTGCTAGGGACTTTCAGCTTGACAATCCTTTGGGTGTTTGACAGTTTATACTTGGCAACCAGTCTGACTGAAATAATCAAATGGCATAAAAGGCAAGGATCAGAGAGTTTCTTAGTGTCCGGTGTTTGGATATTTGCCCAGTTTGTCACCGTTCCTAAATTCCATCCTGTTGATGTCAGTAAGAATCTATATCTCTGTGACCTGAGTATCTTGAGATGTATCGGTAGCTATGCACTCTGCTTATTAACCCACTGTGGTTTAGGTAGTGTATCTTTAGCAACCAGTTTGGAATGACATCAAAACTGGATTGGAGAACAAGTAAAGCCCCATGGTGAGAGTCACACGAGCTTCAGTTTAAGACCAGTCCGGTTTTGTCACAGCCTGTCTGCAGAGAGACATTTCTGCCCGTGTCATCCTTAATGACTCTCGCAGGGTTCTAGCAAGTGGCGAGACTTCAATCTGCGCTGAGATTACAGAGTAGGAGCCGCAGCATCTTACACTGGCATATAATTGGTATTTTCTTCCCGCCTGCACAGCCCGGCCGCCCGACCGCCGCTCACTTACGGCATAAAATATTCCCTTTGATGCTGAGAGATCCTGATCAATAAAAATGGCAAAGATATTCCCATCCTGTCACAGCAGGAGCCCGGCCGAGGAGACGGAAGAAAGCTTGTGAAAAGAATGAGTGAGGAGATAAATTATCAAAGGATTGTTTAAAACCTAAGACGTCTCCTAATCCGGCGACACACGGCTCAGATACGATTATAGATACAATGGCGATGTCTATCACCGTTATAATCTCATTACCCAGTCCCGGTGTACCGGGAAGTGCAGCACGGTAATAACTAATAGACCTATATAAAGTGTAAGTCTAACTGACGTGGAAAAGTACAGTTACAGTCGGTATTATACTCCAGAGCTGCATTCACAATTTTGAAAACATCAGAGCTTAAATTAAGTATTTGTTGGTTGTCTGCAGAGAGCTATGGAGATTTAACTCAGGATCAGTAATGTAATGTATATACACAGTGACTACACCAGCAGAATAGTGAGTTCAGCTCTGGGGTATAATAAAGGATGTAACCCAGGATCAGTAATGTAATGTATGTACACAGTGACTGCACCAGCAGAATAGTGAGTGCAGCTCTGGGGTATAATAAAGGATGTAACTCAGGATCAGTAATGTAATGTATGTACACAGTGACTGCACCAGCAGAATAGTGAGTGCAGCTCTGGAGTATAATACAGGATGTAACTCAGGATCAGTAATGTAATGTATGTACACAGTGACTGCACCAGCAGAATAGTGAGTGCAGCTCTGGGGTATAATACAGGATGTAACTCAGGATCAGTAATGTAATGTATGTACACAGTGACTGCACCAGCAGAATAGTGAGTGCAGCTCTGGAGTATAGTACAGGATGTAACTCAGGATCAGTAATGTAATGTATGTACACAGTGACTGCACCAGCAGAATAGTGAGTGCAGCTCTGGAGTATAATACAGGATGTAACTCAGGATCAGTAATGTATGTACACAGTGACTGCACCAGCAGAATAGTGAGTGCAGCTCTGGGGTATAATACAGGAGGTAACTCAGGATCAGTGCATATAAGTGATGCAGTGAATTTACAACATTAATGTAATATAGATTTTAATCTGATTGTTGCTGAATGTGGAGTTTCTTCTCGTGCATACATGATCTGAGTTTCCACTCCGCCAGTGCGGTGTTCCAGTGTTGCGCCCCAGACTGCGGGCACTACTGGTGTAATTTATAATCACCGTTATACCAATTATCATCAGTAAGTACATCCGCCTGCGGTTCATGAGGTTGTACAAATGTCATGTAATTAAATCCTATTACTATAAACACCTGAGAGGAGGCCGGGAGGTGGCGGCCACATTACTTAGCCATAATCAGTCCACATCCAGCCCCATGGCAGTCCTAATAAAGCCGTAGTCATAAAGCTGCCGAGAATTATTGTTTACTCCATAAAGCAGCACAGAAACCCTTGTTTATGAGCCGCCGTAAATCTCTCTCCTCTGTTACCACTGAGATCCACATAAATCATCCTGTCCTGCTGGGCTCATCTGTCATAGTCTGCAGCTTCTAATTTAGTGGGCAGAAGACGTGGATGTGCTGCAAACATCCACAATAGCCACATTTATATGAGAGACCGCATTTATCGTTACAATGTCCGGCGGCCTCCAACGTTTTCTATAACCTGGAAATATTGGGCCTTATATTAATTTTGGGCTTCGGCCCCTTTAATTACAATCGGCTGTGGAGTCAGAAAATGTAAAATCCAGAATCTTTGTAATAATAAAAATGATCTATTGTTATTTGAAGTTTTTGTTGCGGTTGCAAATTTCTTTTATTTTTTTTTTTACTCATTTGTAAAATATACACATATGTTGCTAAATGGAAACTGTCAGCAAGCAGATTTTTAGTTTTTACATTTGTAGGTTGTTTTTTAATATTTTTTATTTTAGCAGCCACGTGCATAATGTAAAAAGTGTGTTTAAAAAAAATCTATAGGGAAAATGACAGAAAAAAAACCCTCACATAAACTGTAGTCCTAAAAATGTCTCAATGCGCTTTTTGTTTTCCCTAAAAAGCTATGGTTTTTATGGTGGTTTTATCAGTTTTCTCATTTTGAAGTCTATACTGCAATATGAAAATAAATGTATGCAATGTGGCGTGGTTTGCTTTATTTGGAATGCTTGAATTTAAAAACTATAATTTAAAAAAAAAAAATATAGACCAAGATTGTTTCTCCTTAGTAGTAAGTTCACTGCTCAAAAAAAATAAAGGGAACACAGAAACACAATGTAACTCCAAGTCAATCACACTTCGGTGAAATCATCCTGTCCAGTTATGAAGCAACACCGATTGTGAATTTCTCCTCCTGTTGTGCAAATGGAACAGACAACAGGTAGAAAGATCAGCAATTAGCAAGACAGTCACTATAAAGGAGTGGTTCTGCATGGGGTGACCACAGACCATTTCTCTGTTCTCATCCTTTTTGCCTGTTTTGGACACTTTTGCATTTTGTCATTGCTCTCACCCCTACAGGTACTGTACAGTAGCATGAGGTGGTGTCTACAACCCACAGAAGTTACTCAGGTCGTGCAGCTCATCCAGGAAGACACATCAATGTGAGCTGTGGCCAGAAGAAGGGTAGCTGTATCTGTCAGTAGTGTCCAGAGCATGGAGCAGAGACCGGGAGACAGGACAGTACACTAGAAGAGGTGGAGGGGGCTGTAGGAGGGCAACAACCCAGCAGCAGGACCGCTACCTCCTCCTTTGTGTGAGGAGGAACAGGAGGAGCAATGCCAGAGCCCTGGAAAATAACCTCCAGCAGGCCACTAACAGACTCCATGAGGGTGGTATGACGTCCCGACGTCCCCAAGTGGGTGTTGTGTTTACAGCCCATCACTGTGCAGGACAATTGGCATTTACCACAGAACACTAAGATTGCCAGATTCAACATTGATGACCTATGATCTTCTCGGATGAGAGCAGGTTCAAACTGAGAACATGTGACAGACGTGACAGAGTCTCGAGACCCCGTGGAGAACATTTTGCTGCCTGCAACATCCTCCAGCATGACCGGTTTGGCAGTGGGTTAGTAATGGTATGGTGAGGCATTTCTTTGGAGGGCCGCACAGCCCTTCATGTGCTCGCCAGAGGTAGCCTGACTGCCATTAGATACAGAGATGAGATCTTCAGACCCCTTGTGAGACCATATGCTGGTGCGGTGGGCCCTAGGGGCTCCTTCTCATTCATGACAATACCAGACCTCATGTGGCTGAAGTGTGTCAGCAGTTCCTGCAAGATGAAGGCATTGATGTTATGGACTGGCCCGCCCGTTCCTCAGACCTGAATCCAATCGATCACATCTGGTATATCATGTTTCGTTCCATCCACCATCGCCCATTGCACCACAGACTGTCCAGGAGTTGACGAATGCTTTACTTCAAGCTTGGGAGGAGATCCATCCGGAAGACATCTGGTGCCTCATCAGGACCATGAGAAGGCGTTGTAGGGAGGTCATACAGGCACGTGGAGGCCACACACACTACTGAGCATCATTTACTAGTCTTGTGGCATTTCCACTGAAGTTGCATCAGCCTGTAATTGGGATTTTCCACTTTGATTTTGAGTATCATTCTAAGTCCAGACCTCCATGGGATATTCATTTTGATTTACATTGATCATTTTTATGTTTTATTGTTCTCTCAACGCATTACACTATGTAATGAATAAAGATTTGCAACTGGAATATTTAATTCAGTGATAGCTAGGATGTAGCATTTTAATGTTTCCTTTATTTTTTTGAGCAGTGTATTTTGTCTCATCCCAGTGCTGGATTCACAGCTATCTTGTTCAGTACAATTGTACAGTGTCTTCCATGTTGCTATTTCTGTGCTTTGAGTCCATTCTGAGAAAAGCACAATACAAATGTATGTTTTGTTTGGTAAGAGTGTTATCATACCCAAGTGCTAGGTTTGTACTTGCACTGCTCAGTACTGCTGTATATGGCCCTGCATGTTGCTGCCTTCTATTAAGTGCTTTATTACACCTTTTGAGCTGGATTCACACCTACTGTTCATTACAGCTATATAATCTCCTCCCTGCTTTAGCTTTCTATTAAGTGTTTTATCTCACCCTAATCATGGATTAACATCTATTCTGTTCAGTTTTGCTATATAATGTCTTGATGTTCATGTTTATTTTTAAAATAGCAGTGTAAATATGAATTCAGCTTTTGAATAAGCACTGGTCAATAAAGCCATGCATGCTGTTGCTTTCTTAGTGTTTTATCGCACCCCAGTGCTGGATTCTCAGCTGTGCTCCTCAGTACTGCTGTGCTGTATAATTACCTCCATTATGTTGCTTTCTATTAATAGTGTTTGATCATACCCAACAAATGTTTTCACACAGAAACACAGAACTGTTCAATAATCATCTCAATGTAGCAGCTTTCTAGTGTGTTTTTTCTTCTTACCCCAGAACTAGATTCACAACTAAGCTGTTGCAACTTTCTAGTAGACATTTTATATAGACTTAGAACTGGATTCATAGCTACTGCACAGTACCACTTTACAATGCTTTCTATGTTTCTGTTTTATTGAATTGTTTTATCTCACTCCAGTGTTAAATTCACAGATACACTGTTTAGTACTAATGTATAATGTCCTCCATTCTGTTACTGCTTTCTAGTAAGTGTTTTCTATCACTCTAGTGTTGGATTTACAGTTACACTGCTCATTTCTGCTGTTTAATGTATTCAATGATGCTGATACCTTCTAGAAACTGTTTAATTTCACTCCAATGCTGGAGACACAACAACACTTCTCAATACTGCTATATATTATCCTCCATGCTGCACCTTCGGAACATATGCTACATAGAGAGACAAGGGAGCAGGGGTCCCCATGGCTGTAATTTTGCTTAATCTGTGTATAGTGAATCACAAACAATTCAAGTTATAGAGAATTTGAATTTTTTTTTAAATTCGAGGAGATTTAAATTTGCATCAAGCAGATTTGTCATCTTTAGCTCTTACTCTTTGTAACTTTTTAACTCCTCTTAACATTTTTCAAAAGTGTCCAACGACTTGTACGGGATTGAGCTGGAAAGGGGCACAGTCAACAATTGGTCCCACAATGGTTTGTAGATTGCAGACTGATACATTGTAACAAACTGGCAGGGAGATTTGTGCAGCTGCTACTGATGGATTTAGCTCACAGAGCCTCATCTAAGCTAGATACATTAAGTATCTTTTCTTACACTAGATACATTAAGTATCTCATCTGCTGAGATCAGGACTAGTTGTGTACAGAATATACTCTATTATTTCTAAACACTATTTTTCGGTGATTCCTTTATATCCCCCGTTCATACTGCACCCACACACACAAATGATACACCATTTGAAAGGTAAACTTGTCCCCTTCAGCAAGAAAATAGCCAAACAAACCACACATCCATGATTTGATCACAAAATACAGTTTAAACATTAATTTTCATAAATCTTCAGTAAGGAAAAATGACTTGCAGGTGGCACCACACTACCCCAAAGCACACTACCACAAAGCTGCTTACAGACATCACAAACAAATCCAAACATTTGCCTTGGGGGCTCTCCAGCTTGCAGAACTGCTTGTCCAGCCTATTTCAGGCAAATTGGAGGATTGCATACTTCACTGCAGGTGAGGCACATATGTAAACATATTTGTAAACATGCACTGCTTTTTCGCTGATTACTTCGCCCCACCCACACACACGATATACCATTTGAAAGGTAAACTTGTCCCCTTCAGCAAGAAAAGAGCCAAACCACACATTTTATCACTAACGTTTACACTACAGTTTAAACATTCATTTTCATAAACCTGCAGAAAGACACAATGACCTGCAGGTGGCACCTCAACCGGAAAACATTTTTTGGCCTCTAATTATCAAAACAATTTATTGCATTACCAATCTACATATATAAATACCTGTCTGTGTTCATCAGCTCATGAAATACATTTACATTTGACCAGCTTGCTTTTTCTGAAATTGCCTGCACCCTCGACGACCAATGTGCGAAAATTTCACACAGGCCAACTAGTAAATGGAAACAAGAATATTCTCATTCCCTGACAGCAAACACAGATCTTGAAACATAGTATAGAAAGTCGTGGAACTCTTTTTTAATATATAGACCATGATGGTCCTTGCTTCCTATGTTGCCATGAGCCTTGACTGTGGTGGACAGATTCTGCCCCATATAATCAGCTCATCCCGTAATAACCCAGTAATTATATTGCTGTATTTCTGGGTCTTGACGTGTCAGTCGCCAGCAGATCTCGGCTCCGTGTATTTGCATTTCCATCCTGTACAACGCCTGTGTTATTTCTGAGAGAAGAGCTCCATTCACAGCACAGGAAGCGAGGATCTGCGAGCGCAAGGTACCGCGCACATACAATATTGTATTGTCTATCATTCCTCCATAATGAGCGCTGCACCATGATCTTGTGACTGTACAGACTCTGGCCAGTATAATTTGTACCCCCTCGCTGCCCATTATCAGGTCCACATTTACAATTTACGCAGAAAGAAGACTAATTTAACCCCTCCCCATCTGTGCTATTTTTTAATTCTTGAGCTTTGGTTTTTCTTCCGAAAGCCACACATTTTTTATTTTTCTGTATGAGGGCTTGTTTGGAATTTTTTTTGTCTTTTTATGGGATGACTTGTAGTTTTTACCATATTATAGAATGAAAAATGGGAAAAACATTCTTTATAGGCTGGAATTGGAGAAAAAAAAAACAGAAGGTATACATGGCGACGGGTGGGGCTGGATGCTATAACCCAGGGCAACTGGGCCGGATGCTATACATTGGGGGCAATGAGGCCGGAGGTTATGCACTGGAGACCGGAGGGAGGGCGGATATTATATATGGGAACGGGAGGATGGATGTTATACACCAAGAGGCAAGGGGCCGGATGTTTTACATCGGGGGTGAGGGACCCGATGTTATACACTGGTGAAAAAGGGATGGTAAGGGAACACTTAGTTAATTTAAATGCATTTAAATCTCCTGGTCCAGATGAATTACATCCTTGGGTACTGAAAGACAGTAGAGCAAATTGTAGAACCACTAGCCAGAATCTTTGAAAAACCCTGGAGAACAGGAGACATCCCAGAAGACTGGAGAAGGATAAATGTTGTCCCTATCTTCAAAAAAGGAAAGAAGATGGAGCCAGGAAATTACAGGCCAGTGAGCCTTACTTCTATACCAGGAAAGAGCTTTGAACAAATTATTAAAACAGCATGTATGTAAGTACTTGAACAAGGATTAATTAACCAGAGCCAGCATGGGTTTGTATTAAACAAGTCATGCCAGACTAATTTCATTTCCGTCTATGATGGAATCACTGACTGGGTGTTTCGGGGAAATGCAGTAGATATAGTATATCTCAACTTCAGCAAAGCATTTGATAAAGTATCTCGCACCATCCTTATTGCAAAAATTACCAAGAATGGGATTGACAAGGCTACAGTTAGGTGGCTTCATAACTGGCTCAGTGATTGGATCCAAAGAGTGGCAATAAATGGTTGCACATTCAATTGGAAGAGCGTTTTAAGTGGCAAGGGTCTGTTTTGGCCCCAGTGTTGTTCAACATTTTTATAAATGATCTGAAGTGATGTCACAGTATAGAGCAGGGGTGGGCAATTAATATTCCCGAGGGGCCACATAAGAGACTGTTGTGGAAGGCCGAACCAATAGGATGAAATTAATTCTACTCAATATTAATATTGATATAATTATTATATTATTGATAATTATATTAATTGTATCACTTAATATTGAGCAGAATTAAGTATGCTGAAATCCCCCTATTTATCGTTTGAACTTGAGTACAGCCCCTAGTGCATATCGTATGAGCTCCCCCACAGCCCCTTATATACTGTAAGACCACCACACAGTCTCTCAAATTTGCGGCATGAGCCAAACACAGCTTCCCCCATATGCGGCATGAGCCCCAAACCTTCCTCCCCCATATGTGGCATGAGCCCCAAACCTTCCTCCCCCATATGCGGCATGAGCCCCATGCCTTCCTCCCCCATATGCTGCATGAGCCCCAAACCTTCCTCCCTCATATGCATCATGAGCCCCACACCTTCCTCCCCCATATGCGTCATGAGCCCCACACCTTCCTCCCCCATATGCGTCATGAGCCCCACACCTTCCTCCCCCCATATGCGTCATGAGCCCCACACTTTCCTCCCCCATATGCGGCATGAGCCCCACACTTTCCTCCCCCATTTGCGGCATGAGCCCCACGACTTCCTACCCCATATGCGACATGAGTCCCACACTTTCCTCCCCCATATGCTGCATGAGCCCCACGCCCTCCTCCCCATATGCGGCATGAGCCCCACACCTTCCTCCCCATGCCCACCCAAACATTCCATACACATGAAAAAAAAAAACACATACCTTGATCCCATTCTCTGGCATTCTGCTTCTCTCCCTGCCTCCAGTGTGCGGGCCGGACTGAAACAGCCAGAGGGCCAGATGTGGCCCACAGACCTCACTTGACCCAGGTCTGGTGTAGAGGGATCATCCTTATTCTCATTTGCACAATAAAAGACTAGAAGCAACGGAAGGAAACTGAAAGGAAGAAGATACAGATCAGATATTATACAAAAAAATTTGACAGTGAGGGTGATTGATGAGTGCAACAGGCTGCCACGAGAGGTGGTGAGTTCTTCAATGGAAGTCTTCACACAGAGGCTGGACAGCCATGGTTTAGTGACTCCTGCATTGAGCAGGGGGTTGGACACGATGACCCTGGAGGTTCCTTCCAGCTCTACGATTCTATGAATATGAGACTGAATGAGAAACCGGAATCCAACGATTATAACGTGTCGCCCCATACTCTCCTCCTTATAGAGCTTCTCCCTCCGCAGCTGAATCACTTCGTCACGTTCTCCATTATTCTGATAAGGCCATTCATTTACAAGGCAGATATTTCCATTACATGAGACGTGCCCACCGGTGAGTGAATTACAGCTAATGCTCCTTTTGTTCCTCCGTGGCGATGTTGCCATGCTGACGATACACGGGCGTACAAAAAGAGTTCACGGCAGGAGTATTCACAATGCCGCCGCCGTTGACTGGCGCTTATTTGAACTTAAAGTTCCATAGCAACTGGGGAGCGGCGGGTTATCTCGCTATGAAGTCCAGGAAAATATTGCAAAAATGTGCTGCTGAAAACCACGAAAAAAGAGAACTAGAAAGCACATGAGGGGACGGATAAGTCAAGTATCACATCTACTACGTAGGGCGCATTGTGGGTTTTTTTCCCCACAGTCACAAAACTTAACGTTACATTATGTCTGTTCGTACAAACCTGGGGAGTGAGTCCCTTTTTGGTCATGGTGTTGTGTCCAAAATACAGAGCTTAAATAATAACCTAAGTATTAACAGCAAATATATCCTAACAACTGTAATATAGTGCACACAAATAATATCCTGATAGTGTCTAAAAAAGAACTATACAGTGCCAAAAAATACGTCCAATGCAGGGTTCAAATATCAGGACTTTATTTTGGTTAAAGAATAGGACTGAAACATATACAATTAATAGTCCCATATTGTACCCGTTAAATAACCTGAAAGAGTGTCCCAAACAGTGCTATAGAATGCCCAAATAATACCACCACACAGCGTCAAAATATCAGGAGGTTATAATGATTAATAATGTGAACAAAACATATACAATTAATAGTGCCATACTGTACCCATGTAATACACTGATACAGTACTCAAAATCCAGTGTTATAGATTAACCAATTAATACCAGCATACTGCGCCCAAATATCAGTAGTCTATAATGGTTAAGAATATGACCGAAACAGCATTATGCTATCTCCAAATGGTCATGGTGTGGTGTGGTCCAAATTACAGTGCCTAAGTAATACCAGCAAATATAATCAAAGTATCGTAATATAGTGCACCCAAATAATATCCTAACAGTGCCTAAAAAAGTACTCTACAGTGTCCAAAAATAACGTCTGTAGAGGGTCCAAATATCAGGACTTTATAATGGTTAGTGAATATGATCACAACATATACAATTAATAGTGCCATACTGTACCCATGTAGTACCCTGATACCCAATAAAACTCATTACTGTTCCCAAAAACCAGTGCTATAGATTGTCCAAATAATACCACCATATAGCATCCAAATATTGGTACTTTATATTGCTTAAGAATAACCGCAACATATACAATAGTGCCATACTGTACCCATGTGATACCCACTAAAACCCATTACTGTACCCAAAAACCATTGTCCAAATAATACCACCATATTAACCGCAACATATGCAATTAATAGTGCCATACAGTATCCATGTAATACCCTGATACCCGCCAAAAAATTACTGTACCCAAAACCAGTGCTAAAGATTGTCCAAATAATACCACCATACAGCGTCCAAATATCGGCACTTTATAAAGGTTAGGATTATAATAGAACCACAACATATACAATTAATAGTGCCATACTGTACCCATGTAATACCCTGCCACCAAAAAAAAAAACCTTACTGTACCCAAAAATCAGTGCTATAGATTGTCCAAATACTACCGCTATACATGCCACTATACGGGCGACGTTTAGCTTCTGCTTGAAAAAAATCATTGTGTGAACATAGCCTTACGTAGATTTTGAAGCAAAGCACATGAAGTTTTTTTTTTTTTTTTTCCTGTTGATCTTTCAGCCAGAATTATCCACATATTTTTCTGCTTCAGTTGATTCATTAGGCAAATCTGGAGCATTTGTATCAGTTTTCCTTTTTATTTTTTTATTTTTCTGCTCCAGGTGATTCATCCGCAAGTCACAAGTAAAAAAAAAAAAAAAAAAACCTGTGGGAAAAAAACCCATCCCCATGTGCACTATAGGGCGTGTTTTCACATTGAAATGAATAGGAAGCTTATTAAAGAGTATTTGAAGTAAATTCGCCCAAAACCGCACTGACGTGAACACGTCGCTTTAAGAGTGTGCGATGCTTCACCTTAAGATATTGAATTAAAAAAAAAAAAATATCCTTGTTTTTCCGGAAAGTATTCTCAGCTCAAAGTGGACAAGTAATTGGGAAATAAAGACGCGAGCGCGGGGCGACGGATGGAGCCGTCCCTTCATCTGGATGTAAATTGGAGCAGAGTTGTGTCTGGCGGGTGGATATCAGCCCAGAACAAACAGCCATGAATAAAACATGGGCCGTGGAAGCGGGGGTCATCCTTATAAATAATGGAGGCATCGTCTCCGCGCCTTATTGTCGGACTCGAGGAACCAGCAGGACTTAAATAATTTTGCTTCCCGATGATTGGAACCGTAACAGGGAGCCCGGCGGTGCGCCTAACGCAAGATTAATAAGAGCCGCGTCTTGCAAGTGCTGCGCCGGCCCTTTAAATATTCAACAAACAACTGAATCTTGGGTTTTCTTGTGTTTTTTTTTTCCATCACCTGAGGGCAAGACTAGCGCAGAAGTGATTGTGGAGGAGCCGTGGCGGCGAGGAGATATTTTACTAATAGTGCTCGTCAAGGTCAGGGCTGTTGCTAAGGGACATGATTTGTTTCTTACTTTCCCAGCTATAGAGAGGCGGCCATTTTTGTTTTAGCAAAACAAAGAGTCCGGCCTTGTTGCCCGTAGCAACCAGTGAGGAGAACAGAGGCGCAGCTGTGGCTGAGGGCCGCAGGGGTGATGGATGAGGCCTGTCGGGGCCTGTGTCCTGTATACGACTGGTCTCCGTCACTCCGGACCCTTCTGGTGTCGCACGGTTAGTCTAATGGACAAAAAAGTCACCATGAAAACTTTTTTATACCAACTTTCTGTCAGACGACAGACAATCCGGGAAAAAAGGCGACTCTGGGCAGTTATACACTAAGTGCCAAAAAATATATATATTACCGATGCAATGTCCAGAAATAAGTATTACAGATGGATAGAGATAGATAGATAATAGATGGAGACTAGCTAGATAATAGATAGCTGATAGATAGATGATAGATGGAGACTAGATAATAGATTGATGTTTGATTATTTATATATATATATATATATATATATACGCCAGCTGGGACTTCCGGCCGCTGTCCCTGAATCCCATAAGGCACCATGGCAGTGTCACTTGCGCAGGCGCAGTTAGTGGCCGCAAGTGACATATACGTCTCTGCTATTCCCGCGCAGTAACAACCACAACTGCGCGCTCTGCCCTCGCGTGCGTGGTAACGACGCGGCTGTAACTGCGCGCTCTGCCCTCACGTGCGTGGTAACGACGCGGCTGTAACTGCGCGCTCTGCCCTCACGTGCGTGGTAACGACGCGGCTGTAACTGCGCGCTCTGCCCTCGCGTGCGTGGTAACGACGCGGCTGTAACTGCGCGCTCTGCCCTCGCGTGCGTGGTAACGACGCGGCTGTAACTGCGCGCTCTGCCCTCGCGTGCGTGGTAACGACGCGGCTGTAACTGCGCGCTCTGCCCTCGCGTGCGTGGTAACGACGCGGCTGTAACTGCGCGCTCTGCCCTCGCGTGCGTGGTAACGACGCGGCTGTAACTGCGCGCTCTGCCCTCGCGTGCGTGGTAACGACGCGGCTGTAACTGCGCGCTCCCGGTGCTATAGCATTGGGCCTATTTCGAGTAGATAGATAAGAGATAGAGAGAGAATAGATAGATGACAGATAGATAGTTAATAGATAGATGATAGATAATAGATAGAAAAAAAGAAAAGAACAGCTCCTGAAAAATAGTAAAAGTTGTGTGCAGAGCTTCCGAGGTGCATACCAGTCCTTATAGGAGACAAAATGAGGAAGCAGCGCACCATTAATTTACTGCAGAAAAGCTGGTTTAATATCTCATTTGTATGACATTTTGGCTTGGTGTTTGAGCCTTCTTCAAGCAATGTGTAAATGCATATACTGTACAGATCACTGAGAATAGACAAGGAGAAAAAATACAAACACACAAAATACTAATATAAAGTGTAATAATCACATTAATATAAATAAAGATATAAATATATAAAAAAGTGTGATTGAACCAATCTCCCAAGAAAAGGATGGCAGACCATCCGGTGTGTATAAAAAGATTTACTCAAGGGTGGATAAAAAAGTGCCACAAGATAAGAGTAGAATGTGCAGCATGAATGATGATACAATGATAAAGTAATAAAAATAATAATAATAACAAATGGCAAAATTTTTGTGAAAAAAATGCCTTTATTAAAATATATTGGCACAACAATTAAGTGCATTAAAATTATATATATATATAATCATAAAAAAGAAAAAATAATAATAAAATATAAAACCACATATGCGGTATACTTATGTATATTGGAAAACCCGTTCCATAACAAGGCAGGCTTAATTAATAATACAGGTAAAAAAGTGCATAATTATAGTGACACAGAAAAATAAATATACATTAATAGATGTGCCAAAAGTGCAGCTGTGCAAATAAGTAAAAAACGCCCTAAGGCGTGTGCTATTAAACCAAAAAAAATACCTGTAAGCCAATGACCGCAATGTGGATAATATAATGACGCGCCCCAAATTTTGCCATTTCTTATTATTATTATTTTTATTACTTTATCATTGTATCATCATTGTATCATCATTCATGCTGCACATTCTACTCTTATCTTGTGGCACTTTTTTATCCACCCTTGAGTAAATCTTTAGGTACAGATCGATGGTCTACAAAAAAAAAAAAAAATTTCTGGCATGGACTTTGAGAACAGTTTTAGACTAATTTGAGGCTGCTGAATTCAAATCTGATCTTATAATTTCTCTATCACATCACGTTTTTGCGCTATAGGTATATAGCCCATTTTCATGAATTCCATGAAAAATATAAGTAGTGTATGAAAAGTGCCGGTTTATACGGTTCACTAAGGTAAATTTAGTTTTCATTTAGTCTCCCAATAAATGTGAGAATATCTTTGTTTTCTTTGAACATGCATAATTCCCATTTGTTATGATAAGAAAGTAAACAAACAGTTTTTAACCCCTTAGCGACAGAGCCAGTTTGCAGCTTAATGACCAGGCCAATTTTTACAATTCTGACCACTGTCCCTTTATGAGGTTATAACTCTGGAACGCTTTAATGGATCCTGCTGATTCTGAGATTGTTTTTTCGTGACATATTGTACTTCATGTTAGTGGTAAAATTTCTTCGATAAGTCTTGTGTTTATTTATGAAAAAAACAGAAATATGGCAAAAAAAAAATTAAAATTTTGCAATTTTAAAACTTTAAATTTTTATGCCCTTAAATCAGAGAGATGTGTCACATAAATTTCTTAATAAATAACATTTCCCACATGTCTACTTTACATCAGCACAATTTTGGATGCAAAATTTTTTTTTGTTAGGAAGTTATAAGGGTTAAAAGTTGACCAGTGATTTCTCATTTTTACAACAAAATTTACAAAGCCATTTTTTTTAGGGACCACATCATATTTAAAGTCATTTTGAGGGGTGTACATGACAGAAAATACCCAAAAGTGGCACCATTCTAAAAACTAGACCCCTCAAGGTGCTCAAAACCACATTCAAGAAGTTTATTAACCCTTTAAGTGCTTCACAGGAACGAAAGCAATGTGGATGGAAAAAATTAACATTTAACTTTTTTTTGGAAAAAAATTACTTCAGAACCAATTTTTTTTATTTTCACAAGTGTTAAAAGAGAAAATCAACCACAAAATTTGTTGTACAATTTCTCCTGAATACGCCGATACCCCATATGTGGGGGTAAACCCCTTTTTCAGCACACGGCAGAGCTCGCAAGGGATGGAGCACCGTTTGACTTTTTCAACGCAGAATTGGCTGGAATTAAGATCGGATGCCATGTTGCGTTCGGAGAGCCCTTAATGTGCCTAAACAGTGGAAAACTCCAACAAGTGACCCCATTTTGGAAACTAGACCCATTAAGGAACTTATCTAGATGTGTGGTGAGCACTTTGAACCTTCAAGTGCTTCACAGAAGTTTATAACGTAGAGCCGTGAAAATAAGAAATCCATTTTTTTTTCCACAAAAATGATCTTTTCGCCCCCAAATTTTTATTTTTACAAGGGTAACAGGAGAAATCATACCCCCACAGTTATTATGCGATTTGTCCTGAGTATGCTGATACCCCATATGTGGGGAGGAACCACTGTTTGGGTGCATGGGAGAGCTTGGAAGGGAAGGAGTGCCATTTTGGAATGCAGACTTTGATGGAATGGTCTGCGGGCATCATGTTGCGTTTGCAGAGCCCCTGATGGGCCCAAACAGTGGAAACCCCCAACAAGTGACCCCATTTTGGAAACTAGACCCATGAAGGAACTTATCTAGATGAGCGGTGAGCACTTTGAACCTTCAAGTGCTTCACAGAAGTTTATAACGTAGAGCCGTGAAAATAAGAAATCCATTTTTTTTTCCACAAAAATGATCTTTTCACCCCCAAATTTTTATTTTTACAAGGGTAACAGGAGAAATCATACCCCCACAGTTATTATGCGATTTGTCCTGAGTACGCTGATACCCCATATGTGGGGAGGAACCACTGTTTGGGCGCATGGGAGAGCTCGGAAGGGAAGGAGTGCCATTTTGGAATGCAGACTTTGATGGAATGGTCTGCGGGCATCATGTTGCGTTTGCAGAGCCCCTGATGGGCCTAAACAGTGGAAACCCCCAACAAGTGACTCCATTTTGGAAACTAGACCCATGAAGGAACTTATCTAGATGAGCGGTGAGCACTTTGAACCTTCAAGTGCTTCACAGAAGTTTATAACGTAGAGCCGTGAAAATAAGAAATCCATTTTTTTTCCACAAAAATGATCTTTTCGCGCCCAAATTTTTATTTTCACAAGGGTAACAGGAGAAATCATACCCCCACAGTTATTATGCGATTTGTCCTGAGTACACTGATACCCCATATGTGGGGGGGAACTACTGTTTGGGCGCATGGGAGAGCTCGGAAGGGAAGGAGTGCCATTTTAGAATGCAGACTTTGATGGAATGGTCTGCGGGCATCATGTTGCGTTTGCAGAGCCCCTGATGGGCCTAAACAGTGGAAACCCCCCACAAGTGACCCCATTTTGGAAATTAGACCCCCTAAGGAACTTATCTAGATGTGTGGTGAGCACTTTGAACCCCCAAGCGCGTCACAGAAGTTTATAAACGCAGAGCCGTGAAAATAAAGTCTTTTTTATTTCCACAAAAGTGATTTTTTAGACCCCAATTTTTAGACCCCCAAAGTTGGTAAATAGTGGAAACCCCTCAATTCTTGCTCCAACCCTAACCCCAACACACCCCTAACCCTAATCCCAACCCTAATCCCTAATCCTAACCCTAATCCTAGTTAGCCCAACCCTAACCCTTAACCCTAGCTCAACCTTAACCCTAACCCAACCCTAACCCTAGCCCAACCCTAACCCTTAACCCTAGCCCAACCCTAACCCTAGCCCTAACCCTAGCCTAACCCTAGCCTAACCCTAGCCTAACCCTAGCCTAACCCTAGCCTAACCCTAACCCTAGCCTAACCCTAGCCTAACCCTAACCCTAGCCTAACCCTAGCCTAACCCTAACCCTAGCCTAACCCTAACCCTAGCCTAACCCTAGCCTAACCCTAACCCTAGCCTAACCCTAACCCTAGCCTAACCCTAACCCTAGCCTAACCCTAACCCTTATGGAAAACTGAAAAAAATAATATTTTTTTTATTTCATTATGTGTGCCTATATAAGGGGGTGATAAACGGGGGGTTATGTACTATTTTTATTATTTTGATCACTATGATCGTTTATCATAGTGATCAAAATAATGAATGGAATCTGCCAGCCGGAGCCAGCAGATTCCCGGCGGGCGCACTGCGCATGCGCCCGCCATTTTCAAGATGGCGGCTCCCATCGGATGACGCCGGCGGGCGCGGGAACACCGGGAGGGGACGGAGGACAAGGGAGAGGTACCGGGAGGGGACCGGGGGGATCGGGGACCCTATTTCTCTATCCTCTGATGTGCGATCACATCAGAGGAAAGAGAAATTAAATGTAAAATCGCGGCTTTTTTTTTTTTGCGGTCGCCGTTATAGGGTTAATAACGGCGATCGCAAAAGCGGGGGTCGGTAAAAACCGACCGATTCATGTTCTCTGGGGTCTCGGCTACCCCTGGCAGCCGAGACCCCGGAGAAAATCCGACACTGGGGGGCGCTATTCACTTAAATCACAGCGCCGTGAATTAACGGCGCTGTGGTTTAAGTACCCTTAATTACCGCCGTTAAAAGGCGTATCGGCGGTCGTAAAGGGGTTAATGTACCCAACAGTCGTGTGCAGGTACTGTTTTCCTGGTCTTAGGCTACTTTCACACTAGCGTATTTTCCATGCAGCGCACGGTGCCGCTAAGCCCTGCCCCCTGCAGGCTCCCTGCCCTCCCCATCCGGTCATCGCCGCCTACTATTGCACACGGCCGCATGCGATCTGCGCACCCTATCTTTAGCATAGGGTGTGCAGACCGTGCGCTGGCCGTGCACTAGTAGGATTTTAGCGTGCGCTGCGCACTTTTGAAGGTGCGCCGAGCACGCCAAAATGCAACATGGTGCGTTTGGCGCACACGGGCACACCTTCAAAAGTGCGCAGCGCATGCTAAAATCCTACTAGCGCACGGCCAGCGCACCGTCTGCGCACCCTATGCTAAAGATACGGTGCGCAGATCGCATGTGGCCGTGTGCGATAGTAGGAGGAGATGACCGGATGGGGCGGGCAGGGGGCGGGGCTTAGCGGCGAAAATTCGCTAGTGTGAAACTAGCCTTAGTGAAGAGAAGAAAAAGGCTGGAATATTTGATGGACCTCAAATAAGAACACTTATGAGAGACCCAAATTTTCTCCCATCAATGAATGAGACAGAAGAAAGCGCTTGGAATGCAATTTGGAATGTGGTGCAGACTTTTCTAGGGAATTAGAAAGCAGACAACTATGAAGAGATTGTGGAAGAGCTACTAATGAGTCTGCGACATCTTGGATGTAGAATGAGTATCAAGATTCACTATGTACTCAGCCATTTGGACTTTTTTCCAGACAACCTTGGGGATGTGAGGGAGGAATAAGGGGAACGTTTTCATCAGGACATTGAGGCTGTGTGCCCACGATGCGATTTTTAAGCGTTTTTGTCTCGATTTTCGGCGCAAAAACGCTGCGAAAACATTTAAAAATCGTGTACAGAACGCCCCCCATGCATTCCTATGGCATTCCGCACATGCTGTGCTAATGCTGCGCTTTTTTCCGCGGCGGAATCATAGAATCATAGAATCGTAGAGTTGGAAGGGACCTCCTGGGCCATCTGGTCCAACCCCCTGCTCAAAGCAGGATTCGCTAAATCATCCCAGTCAGATGTCTGTCCAGCCTCTGTTTGAAGACTTCCATTGAAGGAGAACTCACCACTTCTCGTGGCAGCCTGTTCCACTCATTGATCACTCTAACTGTCAAAAAGTTTTTTCTAATATCTAATCTGTGTCTCCTCCCATTCAGTTTCATCCCATTGCTTCTAGTCTTTCCTTGTGCAAATGAGAATAAAGTTGATCCTTCTACAATGTGACAGCCCTTTAGATATTTGTAGACAGCTATTAAGTCTCCTCTCAGTCTTCTCTTTTGCAAACTAAACATTCCCAAATCCTGCAACCTTTCCTCATAAGACAGGGTTTGCAGACCGGTCACCATTCTGGTCGCTCTTTTCTGAACTTGCTCCAGTTTGTTGATGTCTTTTTTAAAATGTGGTGCCCAAAACTGGACACAATATTCCAGATGAGGTCTGACCAAAGAGGAGTAGAGGGAAATAATGACTTCACGTGATCTAGACTGTATGCTTCTGTTAATACATCCTAGAATTGCATTTGCCTTTTTTGCTGCTGCATCACACTGTTGACTCATATTCAGTCTGTGATCTATTAGTATACCCAAGTCTTTTTCACATGTGCTGTCACTTAGCCCTATTCCTCCCATTCTATATATGCTTTTTCCATTTTTATTGCCCAGATGTAGTACTTTGCATTTCTCCCTGTTAAAAACCATTCTGTTAGTTGCTGCCCACTTCTCCAGTTTATTTAAATCTTTTTGAATCCTCTCTCTCTCTTCTCTAGTATTAGCTATCCCTCCTAGCTTTGTGTCATCAGCAAATTTAATCAGTTTACCCTCAATGCCTTCATCTAAATCGTTGATAAAGATGTTGAACAATACAGGGCCCAGGACAGAGCCCTGTGGTACCCCACTTGAGACATTCTTCCAACTGGATGTGCAGCCATTTACGACCACTCTTTGGGTCCGATCACTAAGCCAGTTATGAATCCACCTAACAGTTGCCTTGTCCATACCATACTTAATCATTTTTTCAATAAGGATTGTATGAGAGACTTTGTCAAATGCTTTGCTGAAGTCAAGATATACTATATCTACAGCATTTCCTTGATCCACCCAATCAGTGATACCGTCATAGAAGGAAATTAAGTTAGTCTGACATGACTTATTAGTTACAAACCCATGCTGACTCTGTTTAATCACTTCATTCTTATCCAGGTATTGACATACATGTTGTTTAATAATTTGTTCAAAGATCTTTCCTGGTATAGAAGTCAGACTCACCGGCCTATAGTTACCTGGGTCCACCTTCTTCCCCTTTTTGAAGATAGGAACAACATTTGCTCTTCTCCAGTCTTCTGGCACTTCTCCTGTTCTCCAAGAATTTTCAAAGATTATAGAGAGGGGTTCAAAAATTTCTTCTGCTATCTCCTTCAGTACTCTGGGGTGTAATTCATCTGGACCTGGAGACTTGAATTCATTTAGGCTAGCTAAGTGTTTCCTCACTATCTTTCTGTTTATAGATATCCTGGATTCTTCTATTCCCTTAATAGGACAGTGAATAACAGTTGATGTTACATTTCCTTTCTGAGAGAAAACAGATGCAAAATAGGAATTTAAAAGTTCAGCCTTCTCAACATCCTGTCTTACCATTTCATCATTTTCATCCTGTAAAAATCCTATAGCATCTTTGACTTTTCTTTTACTTTTGACATATCCCCAAAATCCTTTATTATTGCTTTTGACATCTCTTGCAAGCCTCAATTCATTTTCAGCTTTAGCTAATCTGATTTGTGCCCTGCAGGTTCTGCAGACAGCATTATATTCTTCTTTAGATATGCCTCCCTCTTTCCATTTTATAAACATTTTTTTCTTCCTTTTTAGCATGTGCTTAAGTTCTGTGTTCATCCATCCTGGTTTCCTTAACTGCTTCCTATTCTTCCCTCTTTTCGGAATTGTTAACAACTGTGCTTTGAGAATTTCATTTTTCAAGATTTCCCATCCTTCCTGGACATTTTTGTCTTTAAGGATATCCAGCCACTGGATCCCTCCAATTCTCTTTCTGAATCCCTTAAAATCTGCCTTTCTGAAATCTAACCTTGACGTCTGAGTCTTCACAGGTCTTCCGCCTCTAGTTATCCAAAATTCTAAAATAGCATGGTCGCTACCTCCTAGGGTCCCAGCCACTTTTACCTCCTCAACCATTTCCTCCCTGTTTATAAGGATTAGATCCAAGGTAGCAGTTCCCCTTGTTTTCTCCCTTACCTTTTGGAAGATAAAGTTGTCAGCAAGAGAGGATAAGAATTTCCTTGACCTGTTAGTTTTGCCTGAGAGAGATTCCCAACAAATGTCTGGATAGTTGAAATCTCCCATGACAACTATGTCATATTTTTTGGAGAACTTGGCCATTTGATGCATAAAGACTTCATCTATATCTTCGGCTTGCACAGGCGGCCTGTAGTAAATGCCTACAATGGTGTCCTTTCCATTGTTCTGTCCTTGTATTCTTACCCAAACAGTTTCCACAGAACTCCCAGTCTCTGAAGCTTCAATCTCTGTGCAGATATACGCATTTCTAACATACAATGCGACACCCCCTCCTCGTTTATCAAGTCTGTTTCTTGCAAATAAGTTGTATCCTTCTAGTCTTGTATTCCAATCATGTGTATTGTCCCACCAAGTTTCAGTGATTCCAATGACATCATATTTCTTTTCCTGTGTTAGTAGTTCCAATTCTCCTTGTTTGTTGCCCATGCTTTGTGCATTAGTATAGAAACATTTTAGTTTGTGATTGGTTTCTCTTTCTCCAATATTTTTATTAATTAGATTCTTTCGTCTTTGTTCTTCCTTTCCACTTCTAATAGCAGAGTTCTCAATAGCATTTGTCAGGTGTATGGCTTTTTCTGGTCTTTTGCTTCCCTTCCCATGTTGTTCTAGTTTAAAGCTCTCCTTACAAGTGTAGCAAGGCGACTTCCAAATACATGCTTTCCAGTCTTCGTAAGGTGCACCCCATCTCTAGCAAGTAGTCCATCGTATAAGTAGTTCACTCCGTGATCCAGAAATCCAAATCGTTGCTGACGGCACCATCGACGTAGCCAGTTGTTCACCTGCAGAATCTTATTCCACCTCCTTGTTCCATGGCCATCCACTGGGAGGATGGAAGAGAAGACCACCTGCGCTCCCAGTTCTTTCACTTTCTTACCTAAGTCTTCAAAGTCTCTGCAGATGGTTTCCAGGTCGTTTCTTGCAGTGTCATTTGTCCCCACATGTAGTAGCAGGAATGGGTAGTCATCTGTAGGTCTGAAGAGTCCTGATATCCTGTCAGACACATCTTTAATTTTTGCACCTGGAAGACAGCACATTTCTCTTGAAGTTATATCCGGTCTGCAGATAGCGGCCTCAGTTCCTCTCAACAGGGAATCCCCCATGACCACCACTCTCCGTTTCTTCTTCACAACATTTTTCTTTCTCCATCCAGGAGGACTCTGAAGGCGTACAAGGTTGCTGCTTGTTGGCAAAGTCTTATCCTGATGTATTTCTTCATTGTTTTCCTGCGTGAGAGCCTGGTACTGGTTTCTGAGCAGTATGGGTGCTGACTGCCTCCTGATCCTCCTGCTTCTCTGGGTCACATGTCTCCATTCCTCTGTTTCTTCAGGTGCACTTTGAATTTCTTCTCTTTCTGTAACATGAAGAGATAATTCTGCTCTGTCCAAGAACTCTTCACCTTCCTTAATGATCTTCAACGTAGCTAACCTCTCTTCGAGATTTTGCAACTTTTCCTCCAACAGGGACACAAGCTTGCATTTGTGGCATGTGAAGTTTGGCTTTTCCACTGGTAAATCTGTGAACATGTAGCAAGAAATGCAGCTCACTAAATGGCTCCTGGCCTCTTCCATCTTGAGATTTCTTAAAAACGATGAAAGATGAGCCAAATTTCGCGCGCCTACCGGCGCGCGGTTTTTCCAATTTCCTCTTTTCAGCTGCAACGGCCAAAACCCAGTGATCGTTGAGCTCGCGGAGACTCTTCACTTATCCCAGAAGGCACTGGGAATATGCAAATGATCTCCTCAAGACTCTTCCCCTAGTTTTCCGATTTCCTCTTTTCAGCTGCAACGGCCAAAACCCAGTGATCGTTGAGCTCGCGGAGACTCTTCACTTATCCCAGAAGGCACTGGGAATATGCAAATGATCTCCTCAAGACTCTTCCCCTAGTTTTCCGATTTCCTCTTTTCAGCTGCAACGGCCAAAACCCAGTGATCGTTGAGCTCGCGGAGACTCTTCACTTATCCCAGAAGGCACTGGGAATATGCAAATGATCTCCTCAAGACTCTTCCCCTAGTTTTCCGATTTCCTCTTTTCAGCTGCAACGGCCAAAACCCAGTGATCGTTGAGCTCGCGGAGACTCTTCACTTATCCCAGAAGGCACTGGGAATATGCAAATGATCTCCTCAAGACTCTTCCCCTAGTTTTCCGATTTCCTCTTTTCAGCTGCAACGGCCAAAACCCAGTGATCGTTGAGCTCGCGGAGACTCTTCACTTATCCCAGAAGGCACTGGGAATATGCAAATGATCTCCTCAAGACTCTTCCCCTAGTTTTCCGATTTCCTCTTTTCAGCTGCAACGGCCAAAACCCAGTGATCGTTGAGCTCGCGGAGACTCTTCACTTATCCCAGAAGGCACTGGGAATATGCAAATGATCTCCTCAAGACTCTTCCCCTAGTTTTCCGATTTCCTCTTTTCAGCTGCAACGGCCAAAACCCAGTGATCGTTGAGCTCGCGGAGACTCTTCACTTATCCCAGAAGGCACTGGGAATATGCAAATGATCTCCTCAAGACTCTTCCCCTGGTTCGCATCGCGGAAAAAATCGCAGCATGCTCATTCTTTTGTGCGGAATCGCAAAGAATTGCCGCGATTCCGCACCCATAGGAATGCATGAGAACCGTTTACTTCCCGCATGTGGCTATGCCCACCATGCGGGAAGTTAAGCGTCTCATGTGCGGTTGGTACCCATGGTGTGGAGGAGAGGAGACTGTCCTCCAGGCCCTGGGTACCATACCCCTGTAAAAAAAAGAATAAAAAATAAAAAATCGGGGTATATTTACCTTCCGACATCCCGCGCTGCATTCCCGGCCTCAGCGTTCCCAGTAATGCCTTGCGGCAAGGTCCTGTGATGATGTAGTCTCGCGAGATCGCTATAGTAACGCGAGATCGCTATAGTAACGCGAGACCAACGTCATCACAGGTCTCGCAAGGCATCGCTGGGAACGCTGAGGCACGGGATGGCAGCGCGGGACGTCGGAAGGTAAATATACACCGATTTTTTATTTTTTATCCTTTTTCACATTCTATCTTTTACTATTGATGCCGCATAGGCGGCCTCAATAGTAAAAACCTGGTCACACTTGTCAAACACTATGTTTGACGAGTGTGACCAACCTGTCAATCATTTTCCAAGCGATGCTTCAAATCGCTTGGAAAGTGCTTGAGAAAATCGCGGCAAAATCGCGAACAGAATCGCGGTGAAATCGCGCGGAAAAAACGCTCGATTTCTGGGAAGGAGTCCGGTTTTCTGTGTGCGTTTTAAAACGCTACGTGGGCACACAGCCTAAAACAATGGAAGAACGGTATCAAGGCCGGTGGGACTCGCATATGATGGCTGACTATTGCTGGAGCTTGATGAGAGACAACCCAGAAGCTGGACATCACAGATCAGCCAAAAAAAGAAAGTTCAAATAACTGCCATTTGCCATTCATCTGTGTGCCATATATATGTGTTTTTATATTTTGTAGTTTAATTCTGTAAGTATATTTGACTTGCTGTACATAGACTTTGTAATCTTTGTTATTCCTTGATAAAAAATATACAAAATGTAGTACCGAAAATCATGTGTTTTTATCATAAAAAAAGTTCGATATGAGTAATTTTCATTAAAAAATTGAAAATATCTCGAAATCCTGATGTGATAGCCAAAACCGGAGTTCATATTCCTAATCAGCAGCCAAAATTGACTTAAAATATGTTTTAAAACCTTTTGCCAGAAAAATTGCGTTGACCAGATAATAGATGATAGATAGCTAGGTAGATAATAGATTATAGATATACAGATAATAGATAGATGATAGATAATAGATCTAGTTACCAAGATGAGATGATATAAATAGAGCTAATATTCTATAATCCATTTGGAATCCACTCGCTGAGCGCTGCCGGAGACTCCATGTGGCACCCCAGGTTCTGGCATCGGTAAAGGATGAGATACAGTTGTCAGTAAGGATGAAGAGTGATTTGAGCTGCTTGAACTTCTAGAATGAAAACAGGAAAGAATGTTCCAACCAGAACAAAGGAAGGTCTTCTGGAAAAGAAGAATCTGAAGGTGACTTTATAAAGACAGGAAATCAGATGATCATCAACAATGGAGACAGAAGCAGAGGACTCTGTATTCCTGTATAAGGAGCCACAAAGAAGGAGGCAGAAGGGAGGGAGTGAAGTCAATGGAGAGATAATAGGGCAGATCACAGGGAGATAGATTGTGGGTAAATAAGCAGACATAAGTTAGACGGATGGTTGAAAGATACCTAGAGGTAGGAAGACAGATAAGAGAGAAGGAAAGTTGATAGACAAATAGATTTATAGATGCAGTCATGGCAGAAAGTGTTGGCACCCTTGAAATTCTTCCAGAAAGTGAAGTATTTCTCCCAGAAACGTATTGCAATTACACTTCTCCTGTTATACACGTTCATTTCCTTTGTGTTTATTGGAATAACAAAAAAAAAAATGAGAAAAAAAAAGGCAAATTGAACATAATGTCACACAAAACCAGTGGCGTAGCCACTGTTTGTGGCGCCCGGGGCAGTCGAAAAATTTGCCGCCCCTTTGGTCGTTGATAATCCAGAAGCATCTGAAGAGCCCACACTACACTCAAAGATCTAATTGGGGGCAGATGACAGAGGCAGCACTGGAGACCCCCATAGAAGACCCTTGACTCAGCTTTGGTGGTCAGGAGTGGAGGACAGATGACAGGGGCAGCACTGGAGACCCCTAGAAAGACCCCTGACTCATCCTTGTAGGTCACGAGTGGGGGCAGATGACAGAGGCAGCGCTGGAGACCCCCATAGAGGACCCTTGACTCAGCTTTGGTGGTCAGGAGTGGGGGGCAGATGACAGGGGCAGCACTGGAGACCCCTAGAAAGACCCCTGACTCATCCTTGTAGGTCAGGAGTGGGGGCAGATGACAGAGGCAGCACTGGAGACCCCCATAGAGGACCCTTGACTCAGCTTTGGTGGTCAGGAGTGGGGGGCAGAAGACAGGGGCAGCACTGGAGACCCCTAGAAAGACCCCTGACTCATCCTTGTAGGTCAGGAGTGGGGGCAGATGACAGGGGCAGCACTGGAGACCCCTAGAGAGGACCCCTGACTCATCTTTGGGGGTCTGGAGTGGGGGGCAGATGACAGGGGCAGCACTGGAGACCCCCATAGAGGACCCTTGACTCAGCTTTGGTGGTCAGGAGTGGGGGGCAGATGACAGGGGCAGCACTGGAGACCCCTAGAAAGACCCCTGACTCATCCTTGTAGGTCAGGAGTGGGGCAGATGACAGGGGCAGCACTGGAGACCCCTAGAGAGGACCCCTGACTCATCTTTGGGGGTCTGGAGTGGGGGGCAGATGACAGGGGCAGCACTGGAGACCCCTAGAGAGGACCCCTGACTTATCTTTGGGGGGCAGGAGTGGGGGGCAGATGACGGGCAGCACTGGAGACCCCTAGAGAAGACTCCTGACAGGGGCAGCATTGGTAGACTCCAATCCTGCCCCCCCATGTTGCACTCGGGGGTCTCACCTGTGGAGTAGTGCGAGGGCTGGTGGTCGCGCAGGCCACCCAGAGTGCAGCTGGCCGGGGTGAGCAGGGGGCAGCCGGGGCTGGCGGAGAAGCTGCTCCGGATCGGGGTGTACTGGAAGGAGCCGGCCTGGCTGTATCTGCTGTACTCGGCGTAGGCGGACGCTTCCATGGCGTAGGAGTTCAGGTAGGAGTAATCCATGGCAGACATGCTGCTCTGCCCCAGCACCCCGGACCCGCAGCTCTAATACCCGCGCCAGGACCCGCCCCCTCCGCGCCGGCAACGCCCCCTCCGCACGGTTATTACGCTGCAGTCCCCCCTATAATAACGTCCTGTAGCATAATACACACTGCGATGGGGCAGCGTAATAAAACCGCAGATAAACGGTTATAATGGAGCAGCTGTGGAGAGTATTATCAGCTTATAACGGGGCCGTCACCTGTAATATCAGCTCATGTCAGTCATTACAGGGGCAGGGCTATAACAGTGCAGCGGCCTGCGGATTATATCTCTGTGCATTATATCTCTGTCAGGGGCGGACACAGACTGTAGTGGGCCCCTGTGCAAGAAATTTTTCAGGCCCCCCCAACCCTTCATAGGGCAACAAAGCTATTTGTTATTTGTTATCTAATATTGAGGCTATGCAGGGCTGGATATAATATCTGTATAGAACATAATGTAACCCCCCCATGGAATATAATGCAGTCCCCCCCATATAGTATAATGCAGCCCCTCCACAGAATATATGGCAACCCCCTCATAGGATATAATGCAGCCCCTTAAATAGTATAATGTAGCCCCTCCATAGAATACAATGTAGCCCTCCTCATATAGTATAATGCAGCCCCATAGAATATAATAAATATAATACAGCCCCCCTATAGAATATAATGTAGCCCCAAATAGAATATAATACAGCCCACCTCCCCATAGAATATAATGTAGCCCCCCCATATTATATAACACAGTCTCCCCCTATAGAATATAATGTAAAATGTACCCCCCACGGTATATAACAGCCGCATAGTATATAGCCCAGCACCACATGGTATACAGCCCACCATGGTATACAGCCCACCATGGTATAATACAGCCCAGCATGGTATATAGCCCCCCCCCAGAATGGTATAATACAGCCCAGCATGGTAATCATACAGCCCAGCATGGTATATAGCACCCCCCAGTATGGTATAATACAGCCCAGCATGGTATATATCCCCCCCAGCATGGTATAATACAGCCCAGCATGGTATGATACAGCAAAGCATGGTATATAGCCCCCCCAGCATGGTGTATAGCCCCCCAGCATGGTATGATACAGCCCAGCATGGTATATAGCCCCCCCAGCATGGTATAATACAGCCCAGTATGGTATATAGCCCCCCCCAGCATGGTATGATACATCCCAGCATGGTATATAGCCCCTCCCAGCATGGTATAATACAGCCCAGCATGGTGTATAGCCCCCCAGCATGGTATATAGCCCCCCAGCATGGTATGATACAGCCCAGCATGGTATATAGCCCCCCCAGCATGGTATGATACAGCCCAGCATGGTATATAGCCCCCCCAGCATGGTATATAGCCCCCCCAGCATGGTATATAGCCCCCCCAGCATGGTATATAGCCCCCCCAGCATGGTATGATACAGCCCAGCATGGTATATACCCCCCCAGCATGGTATGATACAGCCCAGCATGGTATATAGCCCCCCAGCATGGTATAATACAGACCAGCATGGTATATAGCCCCCCCAGCATGGTATATAGCCCCCCCAGCATGGTATATAGCCCCCCAGCATGGTATGATACAGCCCAGCATGGTTTATAGCCCCCCCACAGTCACACTGACCTGCGGCTGAACTACAGCCACCGTCTGGTCGGCGCCACAGTCAGGGCGGGCAGTGTGAGTGACAGTCTGACAGTCTGTCTTCCCTCCTCTCCTTCCCCATGGCACTGACGCTGCTGGCTGGTCGCTGATGATCTCAGTCCACTCTCACCACAGTCTTCCCTCCTCTCCTCCCCCACAGCACTGACGCTGGGCTGCTGGCTGATCGCTGATGATCTCTCACCTCAGCCCGGCTCAGCCCTCAGGGCTGGCTCCTCTGCACTGGGCCGCGCTAGCACCCTCAGGAGGAGTCAGACCCCTCCCGTTGCCTCCTGCAGGGGGGCTGCTCTCCTCTGCTCCTTGCTGGCTCTGCAGCCCTCACTCCACAAGTCCACATGGCTAATTTGCATGTATAATTAGCCATGCGGGGCTGGAGGGCCCCCTCTCCCCTGGGGCCCTGCAATGAGCCACTGCACAGGAGGTAGGTCCGCCCCTGATCTCTGTGCATTATATCTCTGTGCCTCCACACTTCTCCCACAGAGGAGAGGAATTGCTGCCGCGCCGCCCCCACACACACGTGCCGCCTGGGGCGGACCGCCCCCCCCACACTACGCCACTGCACAAAACCCCCTAAATTGGCCAGACAAAATTGTTGGCACCTTTCCAAAATTGTGTATAAACAACTTTGTTTCAGTCATGTGATGCTCGTTCAGACTTTCCTATGGCAAGTAACAGGTATGGGCAATATGAAAATCACACCTGAAAAAAGATAAAAAGGGGAATAAATGGCTCAATCTTTGCATTGTGTGTCTATGTGTGCCACACTAAGCATGGAGAACAGAAAGAGGAGAAGAGGACTGTCTGAGGATAGCTTTTATCTATAGCTATGTAGGCAATATATGGCACTGTTATCTGATATAGCACCCCAGCATTCTATGAGGGTATAGTGCTCTAGTTTTGGGGTAGGATTAAATGATTACCACTCTACTTTTCCCTACTTCCAGTGAATAGTGCAGTCATATGTTTTTTTCCTAAGAATCTCTAACTAGAGTTGAAAATTTGACACATGTCCTGCAATAAGGTATATCAGCACAAACATGGTCTGCAGGGTAAGAAGCCTCCGCAGCCATAAATTGGTTAAATATCCATACACCACAAACCCCTCGGGTTATAAAGATTTCACCTCCGGGGTATCGCATAATCCTGGCATTATATCCGCAGCCCCAGAGAATAAAGGACATTTATTAGTGTGTAACAAGTCAGCCGTGGGCGACTCCGTCCCTTCCCCGCACTTGTAATGTGCTGTTAGGTCTAATTAGAACGGCCTGGACTGTAATAATCAGATTACGCTCTCGCTGCAGCTGTGAATGTGGAGACAATAAATGATGAGATCTGCGGTGCTGGGATTAGAGAAGCAGCCAAAGAGGGATGAATCCTTGTAAAGGGACTGTTACTTAACCAACTGCGTGTCCGACAACTAGGACTCCCCCCCCCCCACTGATCACGTGATTGGAGGTCCCAAATATCCCTGTCTGTATGAAGCAGTAGTGAGCATCATAGTATTCACTGGCTTTGATAGTTGTAGTCATGCATATGCCATACTGTTCTCATAGAAGTGAATGTAGCTGTAATCACACATGCACAATACTGCTCCCATAAAAGTCAATGGAGCTGTAATCACAAATGTAGACTGCTGTTCCCATAGAAGTGAATGTGGCTGTAATCACACATGCACACTACTTCCCCATAGAAGTGAATGTGGCTGTAATCACATATACACAATACTGTTCCCTTAGATGTGAATGTAGTTGTAATCACCCATGCATAATACTGCTTCCATAGAAGTGAATGGAGCTGTAATCACACATGCACAATACTGCTCTCATAGAAGTGAATGGAGCTGTAATCACACATGCACAATACTGCTTCCATAGAAGTGAATGGAGCTGTAATCACACATGCACAATACTTCTTACATAGAAGTGAATGGAGCTGTAATCACACATGCACACTACTTCCCCATGGAAGTGAATGGAGCTGTAATCACACAAGCACAATACTGCTCTCATAGAAATGAATGGAGCTGTAATCGCACATGCACACTACTTCCCCATACAAGTGAATGGAGCTGTAATCACACAAGCACAATACTGCTCTCATAGAAGTGAATGGAGCTGTAATAACACATGCACACTACTTCCCCATAGAAGTGAATGGAGCTGTAATCACACAAGCACAATACTGCTCTCATAGAAGTGAATGGAGCTGTAATAACACATGCACACTACTTCCCCATAGAAGTGAATGGAGCTGTAATCACACAAGCACAATACTGCTCTCAAAGAAATGAATGGAGCTGTAATCGCACATGCACACTACTTCCCCATATAAGTGAATGGAGCTGTAATCACACAAGCACAATACTGCTCTCATAGAAGTGAATGGAGCTGTAATCACACATGCACACTACTTCCCCATAGAAGTGAATGGAGCTGTAATCACACATGCACACTACTGTTCCCTTCACATAAGGGATTTTGAGACCCCGGGGTCTCAATGGTTAAACTGAGGTTCTAGAATATCTGTTGCAGTCAAGTGACATAGGTCAACCCCTAAGCTCAGCCTTGGGTGTCACCTCACAGCCCTAAAGTATCACTCCGTGACCATATAACAATATCATCTATTTGACATCTCATCAGTTTTCCCTATTCTTTACACTGCAGTTCTGCTTGATCAATAAGATTTCCATTAGAGAAAGGTTGAAACGAGTAAACGTGTAAGTGGTGCACATATGCTGAGTGAAATCTGAAGTAATAAGGTGCGACATAGAATGAAACTTATATTTGAGCCCTTAAAAAATAACAAAAAGTCCTACTTTATTTTTCTCGTTTCCCTGTATCAATAATGACCGGAAATTACTGAATAATGGAGCAGCTCATAGGTTTCAAAAAGAAATACATGACTCTCTCCAAGAGGTGACAGACCCCCGAGTTCCTGCAATTTCATCTGTGGGGAAACAGATCGTGGCGGATAATTCCCCCTCCCTTCATCTGTTTATTAAGAAAAATAAGATTAAAGGAAAATTCGGCTTTTCAACAACATTTTGCATCTCGACAGCCGATAAATCTACATTAAACATGAAGCCGTTTTGTAAATACTTTGCTTTACTTATGTTTTACTGATTTCGAACTCTGTCGTGTTCTCTGCTCTAGTCCAATCTAAAGCGACAGCGACAGATCTAAAGCAACAGATCTAAAGCGACAGTGACAGATCTAAAGCGACAGATCTAAAGCAACAGTGAAAGATCTAAAGCGACACTGACAGATCTAAAGCGACACATCTAAAGCGACAGTGACAGATCTAAAGCGACAGATCTAAAGCAACAGTGAAAGATCTAAAGCGACACTGACAGATCTAAAGCGACACATCTAAAGCGACAGTGACAGTTCTAAAGCAACAGATCTAAAGCGACAGTGACAGTTCTAAAGTGACAGTTCTAAAGCGACAGATCTAAAGCGACAGATCTAAAGTGACAGCGACAGATCTAAAGTGACAGTGACAGTTCTAAAGTGACAGATCTAAAGCGACAGTGACAGTTCTAAAGCGACAGTGACAGTTCTAAAGCGAGAGATCTAAAGCGACATCGACAGTTCAAAAGTGACAGATATAAAGCATCAGCTCTAAAGCGACAGTACCAGCTCTAAAGAGACACTGACAGATCTAAAGCGACAGATCTAAAGTGACAGCGACAGATCTAAAGTGACAGCGACAGATCTAATGTGACAGTTCTAAAGTGACAGTGACAGATATAAAGCAACAGCTCTAAAGCGACAGTTAGGCTGTGTTTACACGTAGAGTTTTTTTGCGTTTTCACGGCGATTTTAAACACGCGATTTTGCTGGGAAAACGCAAAAATAAGCATCCCATGCAATCCTATGTGATTCCGCACCTGCTGTGCTAATGCTGCGGATTTTTCCTCGGCGGCATTGCACCGCAGAAAAATACACAGCATGTTCATTATTTGTGCAGAATCGCGGGAATATCCGCCCACATAGGAATGCATTGTTCCGCTTACTTCCCGCATGTGGCTGTGCCCACCATGCGAAAAATAAGCAGAACATTTGTGGATGGTACCCACGGTCCGGAGGAGAGGAGACTGTCCTCCAGGCTCTGGGTACCATATCCCTGCAAAAAATAGAATTAAAATAAAAAATGGTGTTATATTCACCCTCCGACGTCCCGCGCAGCATCACCAGGCTTCAGCGATGCTCCCGGCAAGTCCCATTCCCAGGGATGCATTGCGACAATGACCTTTGATGACGTCGCGGTCTCGTGATACTGTAGCGGTCTCGCAATCTCGCAACGTCATCAAAGGTCATTGTTGCAAGGCATCGCGGGGACCGGGACTTGCCGGGAGAATTGCGATGATCGGGAACGCTGCGCGGGACGTCGGAAAGTGAGAATAACACCATTTTTAACATTAGATCTTTTTACTACTGATGCCGCATAGGCAGCCTCAATAGTAAAACGTCGGTCACACTCGTCAATCACTATGTTTGATGAGAGTGACCAACCTGTCAATCAGTTCTCCAAGCGATGCTACAGATCACTTGGAAAACGCTAGCATTCTGCAAGCTAATTACGCTTGAAAATCACTAGTTTTTCCGTGGGAAATAGGCAGGAATTTAAAATGCGATTTGCTTGCATATTTCCCACGGAATGGAATTCCACACGTGTGCACTGTGCACATAGCCTAACAGCTCTAAAGCGACACTGACAGTTCTAAAGCGACTGTGACAGATCTAAAGTGACAGCGACAGATCTAAAGTGACAGGGACAGATCTAAAGTGATAGATCTAAAGCGACACTGACAGTTCTAAAGCGACTGTGACAGCGACAGAACTAAAGTGACAGATCTAAAGCGAAAGCGACAGATCTAAAGTGATAGATCTAAAGCGACAGTGACAGCTCTAAAGCGACATGTAAAGTGACAGCTCTAAAGTGACAGCGACAGATCTAAAGTGACAGCTCTAAAGCAACAGATCTAAAGCAACAGTTCTAAAGTGATAGAGACAGATCTAAAGCAACAGTGACAGTTCTAAAGTGACAGATCTACTGGTTGTTACTCTAAGAATCCATTGGAATCTAAGAGATGAACCGTGACTATGTGACTGCCACCTGCGCTCCCATCACGCGTCACTAGCTTTACACCCTGTAATTTCAAATTGACGGAAATAAGAGTATTCCCATATTTCACTATCCAATGTAAAGGCCCTTTTACATTTAGCGATGCACCAGCGATACGACCCGGTCAGGATCGCTGGTGCATCGCTAAATGATCGCTAGTGAGCTTCCACACAGGAAGATCTCACAGCGATGCAGCAGCGACGCAGTGGACAATACTCACCTTTCACACACAGCGATCCTGACGTCCTCCCGCCCGCGTCCAGCGTCGCTCGTCTTACACAGCAGGAAGCAGACGACGAGAAATGGAGCTGCCCGATCTCGTGTGATCAGCGACAGACAGCGGGGGAGCCGGTCGGAGGTACCGTAAGTATCACTCATAGCGATATCGCTAGCAATATCGTTATAATGTCACAAAATCAGTGACTTTTAAGCGATATTGCTAGCGATATCACTATGTGTAAAACCCCCTTTACTCCTCACTTACCAACAGGGGTCCAGGGACCCTCCGCTCAGCAATGCCCTGCAGGCAATCTTAGACCCTGAATTTCAATGTAACAAATAAAGCCACAGATAATGCTGATTTATAAAGTTCTGACCTGAAAAAGAGAAGCAGACAATTACCACAGTGCTGAATTATTCATTTGTATCCAATTATTTCTGGTGCGTTGTTATATCACAATCAGATCCCAAAAATTGGGCGTTCGCTTAACTGACTCTAAATGTAATTAAATCTAAACAGAGCGTAACAGCGAAATCTCCATAACCCACAGACTGCCGGACACTAAGCTGACCTAAGACTAATACTGGTTATATTCTTGTACATAGGAGCAGTATTATAGTAGTTATATTCTTGTACATAGGGGCAGTATTATAGTAGTTATATTCTTGTACATAGGGGCAGTATTATAGTAGTTATATTCTTGTACATAGGGGCAGTATTATAGTAGTTATATTCTTGTACATAGGGGCAGTATTATAGTTATATTCTTGTATATAGGAGCAGTATTATAGTAGTTATATTCTTGTACATAGGAGCAGTATTATAGTAGTTATATTCTTGTACATAGGGGCAGTATTATAGTTATATTCTTGTATATAGGAGCAGTATTATAGTAATTATATTCTTGTACATAGAGGCAGTATTATAGTAGTTATATTCTTGTATATAGGAGCAGTATTATAGTAGTTATATTCTTGTACATAGGAGCAGTATTATAGTAGTTATATTCTTGTACATAGGAGTAGTATTATAGTAGTTATATTCTTGTACATAGAGAGCAGTATTATAGTAGTTATATTCTTGTACATAGGAGCAGTATTATAGTAGTTATATTCTTGTACATAGGATCAGTATTAGAGTAGTTATATTCTTGTACATAGGAGCAGTATTATAGTAGTTATATTCTTGTACATAGGGGCAGTATTATAGTAGTTATATTCTTATATTCTTATACATAGGAGCAGTATTATAGTAGTTATATTCTTGTATATAGGAGCAGTATTATAGTAGTTATATTCTTGTATATAGGGACAGTGTTATAGTAGTTATATTCTTGAACATAGGAGCAGTATTATAGTAGTTATATTCTTGTACATAGGAGCAGTATTATAGTAGTTATATTCTTGTACATAGGGGCAGTATTATAGTAGTTATATTCTTATACATAGGAGCAGTATTATAGTAGATATATTCTTGTACATAGGAGCAGTATTATAGTAGTTATATTCTTGCATATAGGAGCAGTATTATAGTAGTTATATTCTTGTATATAGGGACAGTGTTATAGTAGTTATATTCTTGTACATAGGAGCAGTATTATAGTAGTTATATTCTTGTGCATAGGGAGCAGTATTATAGTAGTTATATTCTTGTACATAGCAGCAGTATTATAGTAGTTATATTCTTGTACATAGGGGCAGTATTATAGTAGTTATATTCTTGTATATAGGAGCAGTATTATAGTAGTTATATTCTTGTACATAGCAGCAGTATTATAGTAGTTATATTCTTGTACATAGGAGGCAGTATTATAGTAGTTATATTCTTGTACATAGGAGCAGTATTATAGTAGTTATATTCTTGTACATAGGGGGCAGTATTATAGTAGTTATATTCTTGTGCATAGGGAGCAGTATTATAGTAGTTATATTCTTGTACATAGGAGCAGTATTATAGTAGTTATATTCTTGTACACAGGGGCAGTGTTATTGTAGTTATATTCTTGTACATAGGAGAAATATTATAGTAGTTATATTCTGTACATGGGGCAGTATTATAGTAGTTATATTCTTGTACATAGGGGCAGTATTATAGTAGTTATATTCTTGTACATAGGAGCAGTATTATAGTAGTTATATTCTTGTACATAGGAGCAGTATTATAGTAGTTATATTCATGTACATAGGATCAGTATTATAGTAGTTATATTCTTGTATATAGGGGCAGTATTATAGTAGTTATATTCTTGTATATAGGGACAGTGTTATAGTAGTTATATTCTTGTACATAGGAGCAGTATTATAGTAGTTATATTCTTGTGCATAGGGAGCAGTATTATAGTAGTTATATTCTTGTACATAGCAGCAGTATTATAGTAGTTATATTCTTGTACATAGCAGCAGTATTATAGTAGTTATATTCTTGTACATAGGAGCAGTATTATAGTAGTTATATTCTTGTATATAGGAGCAGTATTATAGTAGTTATATTCTTGTACATAGGGGCAGTATTATAGTAGTTATATTCTTGTATATAGGAGCAGTATTATAGTAGTTATATTCTTGTACATAGCAGCAGTATTATAGTAGTTATATTCTTGTACATAGGAGGCAGTATTATAGTAGTTATATTCTTGTACATAGGAGCAGTATTATAGTAGTTATATTCTTGTACATAGGGGGCAGTATTATAGTAGTTATATTCTTGTGCATAGGGAGCAGTATTATAGTAGTTATATTGTTGTACATAGGAGCAGTATTATAGTAACTATATTCTTGTATATAGGGGCAGTTTTATAGTAGTTATATTCTTGTACATAGGAGCAGTATTATAGTAGTTATATTCTTGTACATAGGGGGCAGTATTATAGTAGTTATATTCTTGTACATAGGAGCAGTATTATAGTAGTTATATTCTTGTACATAGGAGCAGTATTATAGTAGTTATATTCTTGTACATAGGAGCAGTATTATAGTAGTTGTATTCATGTACATAGGATCAGTATTATAGTAGTTATATTCTTGTATATAGGGGCAGTATTATAGTAGTTATATTCTTGTATATAGGGACAGTGTTATAGTAGTTATATTCTTATACATAGAGGCAGTATTATAGTAGTTATATTCTTGTACATAGGAGCAGTATTATAGTAGTTATATTCTTGTACATAAGGGCAGTATTATAGTAGTTATATTCTTATATTCTTATACATAGGAGCAGTATTATAGTAGATATATTCTTGTACATAGGAGCAGTATTATAGTAGTTATATTCTTGTATATAGGAGCAGTATTATAGTAGTTATATTCTTGTACATAGAGGCAGTATTATAGTAGTTATATTCTTGTACATAGGAGCAGTATTATAGTAGTTATATTCTTGCATATAGGAGCAGTATTATAGTAGTTATATTCTTGTATATAGGGACAGTGTTATAGTAGTTATATTCTTGTACATAGGAGCAGTATTATAGTAGTTATATTCTTGTACATAGGAGCAGTATTATAGTAGTTATATTCTTGTACATAGGGGCAGTATTATAGTAGTTATATTCTTATACATAGGAGCAGTATTATAGTAGATATATTCTTGTACATAGGAGCAGTATTATAGTAGTTATATTCTTGCATATAGGAGCAGTATTATAGTAGTTATATTCTTGTATATAGGGACAGTGTTATAGTAGTTATATTCTTGTACATAGGAGCAGCATTATAGTAGTTATATTCTTGTGCATAGGGAGCAGTATTATAGTAGTTATATTCTTGTACATAGCAGCAGTATTATAGTAGTTATATTCTTGTACATAGCAGCAGTATTATAGTAGTTATATTCTTGTACATAGGAGCAGTATTATAGTAGTTCTATTCTTGTATATAGGAGCGGTATTATAGTAGTTATATTCTTGTACATAGGGGCAGTATTATAGTAGTTATATTCTTGTATATAGGAGCAGTATTATAGTAGTTATATTCTTGTACATAGCAGCAGTATTATAGTAATTATATTCTTGTACATAGGAGGCAGTATTATAGTAGTTATATTCTTGTACATAGGAGTAGTATTATAGTAGTTATATTCTTGTACATAGGGGCAGTATTATAGTAGTTATATTCTTGTATATAGGAGCAGTATTATAGTAGTTATATTCTTGTACATAGCAGCAGTATTATAGTAGTTATATTCTTGTACATAGGAGGCAGTATTATAGTAGTTATATTCTTGTACATGGGGCAGTATTATAGTAGTTATATTGTTGTACATAGGGGGCAGTATTATAGTAGTTATATTCTTGTGCATAGGGAGCAGTAATATAGTAGTTATATTCTTGTACATAGGAGCAGTATTATAGTAGTTATATTCTTGTACACAGGGGCAGTATTATTGTAGTTATATTCTTGTACATAGGAGCAATATTATAGTAGTTATATTCTGTACATGGGGCAGTATTATAGTAGTTATATTCTTGTACATAGGGGCAGTATTATAGTAGTTATAGTCTTGTATATTGGGGGTAGCATCACATTAGGTATTTTCCATTATGCAGAAGGCAGTATTATAATGTTGAGTGTGACTGGATTTACTATTAATGTGTAATAAATAATAATCATTCTTTTTGCTTTTCCTGCAGGTAAAGAAATGACCGATCACGGACAGGCAGAACAGCATGCTGAGGAGACGCAACCTTCTCACCACACTGCTCATTATTTTACCATGGGCTCTTCTTTTAACACTGTGGCACCAAAACCCCACCAGCCGCTACCTCACCCTTTTAAGAAGTAAGTAAATAAGTGGAGGATAAGGTCTATTCATTTACTCCATCTACATAAATAATAAATGCTGGAGCAATCACTTATGGCCACCACTGAAAAACCTATGGAAATGGACATTAAGATTTCCATGCATCTTGGCCAGTATTTGCGCATATCTTGCTTCCTCTTCTGTATTTATGTGTCAGTCTTTACTGCAGTTTCTGCATGTTACTCATTCAGTATGTTATGAATTAATTTTAGTGTTTGGTCTTGATTCATTATAAGGGTCTGTATTGTATCTAAGGTCTAGTCTGGGGGTTGAATAATTGGAGTTTTTGTTTTGGGATCTGCATTGTTTGTATGGAGCTGTTCTGGGGTCCAAAACTAATTTTAGAGGTCTGGTCTGAGGTCTGAATTATTTTTGGGGGCATTGTCTTTGATCATGATGATTGTAGGGATCTGGTGTGGGTTTTTGAAGAATTTAAGGTGATGGGGTCATTTTATTCCCACTGATCCCCTGAGCATTCCGTTTATTATATCTTTAAAGATCCACCATAGCATTTTTTACTATGGGGGCGTGGCTCACATGTTCCTCAGGGGCGTGGATCACAGGTTCCTCAGGGGCGTGGCTCACAGGGTCCCTCGGGGGGTGTCTTCAGGCTCCTCTGCATAAGTACCCTGTGGAAAAAAAATAAGAAAAAAAATGAGCAAATACTGGCCTCTTTTGAAGAAGTTACAGATCCCTATCATGAATGATATGTACAGTAATTCATTTTGGGGTTTAGCTTTCCCACTAATAATAAAATTGGTGTAAAAAGTTTTAAAAAGTTTACAAGACATTAACAATATGACATATTTACTTTTGGTGGACAGCTTGGACTTTCAGGTGACGGTGGACGTTGGCGAGTGAACCTTCATTAAAACTAGTTGGGTACCCATTGTCTATCAAGCATGTAGAAAACTAAATGGCTCCCCCTAGTGATGACTGTAGGAAGTTACATTTTATATCTTATCTCTATAGGGCTTTATATCAGAACCACCACAAAAACATTTTAAGGTCATACACCAAATTTTAGATATATTTAGAATAAAGTAAGTTATATTCAAGAGTAGCCATTTCTTATTAAAGCTTTGGCCGTAATTAACCAGATCCTAATAAAGAGACAGATTGGGTCTAGGAGTGCCCAGTTAGTTGCTAGTCAGACTTGGTGACCAAGCTGTCTCAGATTGCATAGATCTCAAGTTCAAGACCATGCTGACATTTATCTGGGCGGCAAAAAGTTTTGGCAATTCATGCTTTGGGCATTTTATTGGCTCCTTTTGCAGAAGCAATCAGACTTTTTAAAAATTATGGAACCCCTTTAAACCCCCCCCAAAAAAACTGGTTAGATATAAAATAAGCATAATCTTACCACATTGCCTCATTGGCAGGGGTTTGTTTTATTCTGCATTGGATCCCTTGGTGTCAGCGGCTTCCTTCCTTCCTCCATAGACACATAATGTGATATATTTGGGGATAAAAGAAATCCTTCTAGAACAAACAGAAATGATTCAATATATTTATAGATTTCTTTGATTACACTAATCTCCTCCAGCTGCCGGATTGGCATTAATCACCACTAATATCGGTACATTCTGCTGATTAAATGTAAATGTTCTCAACCTTTGTATAGTCTGGATTCAAAGACTTTCTTACATATAAATCTCATCCCCCCCCACCCCTGAGAAGGTGATAACCTTCGCAAGAAAGAAAAGTCAGGTCTCCGTGTATTTAATGATTGCTTTAGTCACCAAAAGTCTTTTTCCTTTCATTAACTTTTTCTTCAATTATTTATTCAATAAATTTCCTTTTACGAGACTGTAGAGGAAAATCGTTCCCTTTGTAATGAGTTCGGTACCATACATAACATTTAACAGTCAAATAAATGTACAAGGAGGCATTTTGGGACACCCACAAAACTCTTAAATCACTGACTATGGCAGGTGCAATGGCACCAATTCCTAGTGCTTAAAGTGTGTCTATCATCTTGTAAAAAGTCTTCACTTTTTGCTTTTATTTGATTCCTGCCACTCCCCTGAGTATTTCAGTTTTTGTTTTTTTTAAATCCGACATTTGGTTCCAGAGATATGGGCCTTTTTATGTATTGCCGAAATTTATGGTCGTTGCTCACAGGATGCTCAGGGGCGTGTCTTTAGACTCCTCTGTATAATTATGTAAGACACGCCCCTTTAGTAGAGGCAGTAAAAATGATCACTACATAAACAGGCCCATATCTCTGGAATCGTATGGCGGATTTTAAAAAAACAAAAAACGGACTATTCAGCAAATGAGCAGGAACAAAACAAGAACAAAAACTGGGACACTTTTGACCTGGCGGCAGGATCCCTTTAAGGAGCCTAAAAAACACTGTGCCACAAAATAGCACCAGTATTATAAATGGTACCTGGTAGGTACAAATTTTGAATTAGTGTTCAGAAGCTTTAAGCTGTATTTCTGAATTGAATGAATATTATCACAGGTTAATCCCTACACATCCTACAGGAGGTATATAAACTGCGAACCCCATTAATCAGTTTACGTGAGTTTTTTGGCATAAACTGGCAACAAAAAGTTGCAACTTGAGCATAAGGTTACATATATAGTTACATTGGTGGAAAGAAGACCTCGATCCATCAAGTTCAACCTTTCTCCACCAATTATACATTTTAGGGTATGTGCACACGATCAGGAATGGTTCAGTGTTTGCTCAGGATTTGACGCTGGTGGAATCTGCATCTGAGGTCACTGGCAGGTCACCTGCATTGTTACCTGCGTTTTTGATGCGGTTCATGCGTTTTTGATGCATTTTTTTTCATTGCATGCGTTTTTTTTGTCACTTGAAATAAAGCTAATTGAAAGTTGGCTTCTGGGAAGAAAAAAAAAGTGATTTCCTATTTGCAGATATATTGGGGGAATGTGCACACAGTCAGTAAATGCTGTGGGTTGGACGCTGCGTACATCCGCAATGTCCAACCTGCAGCGTCCAACTGTTACAGCATAGTGGATGAAATTTGAAGAAATCCCATGCCCACTCTGCGTGCACCGATGCCCGCGGCTTACCCGCTTACGAAACGGAGACTGAGTGTCTCCGCATCATAAATTCACATGCTGCGGTCTGGAAAGACGTGACGCATGTCCGTTTCCACTAAGCCGCGGGTGTCTCTGTACGCATAGTGGACATGGGATTTCTTGAAATCCCATCCACTATGCTGTAATATCTGGACGCTGCAGGTTTGATGATGCGGAGGTACGCAGCGTTCAACCGGCAGCGTTTACTGACCGTGGGAACATACCATTACAAGTCCCTTTTTCTTGGTGTTACTAATTGGAGGGTGGATGATCAACAACTTTTAGCGCAAAGTACATATACGTCCCGATTAATCAATTGCGGGGGGGTTTAATTCCCTTTCTTTTTTTGTATAGTGGCATTACTTACCGATTTCGGAACTAAATTCATCAAAATTGATTAATTTTGGTGTAAAGTCAAAAATAAACTTTCTTCACCTCTTGAACTGTGTTTGTGACTCCTGGCATCAAACAATTTTGACATCCTCAAAAATAAAAGGCGAGCGTATATAATATAGACTTTAAAAAGAAGTGCAAATAGAATAATGAATTGGATGCAAATAAATAAAAGTGCAAAACGTACAAAACTACTGTACATAAAAAAAACAGATGCAAAGGCAATGATGAGTCGGGCCATAAATTCTGATTTTAAGACAGTCCAAAATGCCCCAAATTTATTAAGGTGGAAAATTTTTAATGAAACAAATTTTCAAAAATGATTTCTAGCCCCAAATACATGCTTTTAGTGAAGCGAAAAAGGACCTCATAGATGGACAACCTCTTTAATAAAAAAGCAAGGAAAAATGAGAAGATCTTCAACGAAAACGTTCTGGAAGTCCAGGAAATGCATGTCTCCCAGTACATTTAATCAATGGATCATAGGACATATCCAAAAGTACTGGTATGTAAAAAAACAGTGCAGGGGAGGGGGCTGCTAGGTCCACGTGTTCTGATATTCAGGGCAACATTTATGGGCCATTTTGAAGGCAGTTCTTAGACCTTCTGATGTGTCAAACACTGTAATGTCAAGGCTGTGGCTCGTTGGGTCGTTTAGAACCTTGAGATGCTTTTTAAAAATATTTTGGTTCCGTGATCTATGTTTTCTGATGAGTTTTAGGCTAGATTTACAGCCCTGGAGCCCGTAGGCACAGGTTTTTTGGGGTCAGAAGAACTTTAGTTTCCAAAGAGCAAACTTCTTTATGCAAGATGGATCATCTCTTCCAGAATTCGACTCCTTATCTCACTTAAACCGGATATGAAAAACGCCTCCTCTAAACTTTTTACCCCTTTAGTTAGGCACAGGCTTAAAATTAGTTTTAATTACTTTTAATTATTTTTAGTTAAATACTTTTGACTCCCTTTTGGTGTTGCTTCAAGGCTGTTATTCCTCCCTTACTATTTTTTCATCTTGGGCGGAAAAGTGGGATAATGATACCTTGGATATGACAGCTGAAGATATTTACCAGACTATCTTGTTGCCAAGTGACTGTAAAATCCATTTTAGAAAAACAGGAGGAAAGCGATTTAATCTCACAATGAATAGCAATCATATCATATATTACTTTTAAGAGATAAGTAAAAAAATATATCTGCAAGAAAAAAAAACCATACTGTAATATATGAATGAGCTGATACAAATCATCCCTAAATTTTCATAGCATTTACCCGGCCTGGCCGTAATCATGACCGTAAAAATTTTTCTAATACACACTACTGGGAAATTCTGAGTTAAAGGAGTTGGGTGCTAGTTTTTTATTGATGGCCTGTCCTTAGGATGGTAAATCAATATCTGATTGGTGGAGATTCGGCATGTTCCACCGGTACTGGAAGCTCTCAGATGCTGCCAAAACACAGCTGCTCCATCAAAACTATAGTGGTCGCCGTGGCTGGGTACTGCAGATCCACCCCATATGTAGTTGAATAGTGGGTGGATCTGCAGTACCAGACCTTGGATACTATGGAAATTACAGACTTGCTGTCTTCTGACAGCATCCATGAACTTCTGACCGCTGGCAAATGGTTGGAGTAGATGCTAGATGTTGCACCCTTACTGAATACATGTTGATGACCTACACTATGGATAGGCCATCAGTGAAAAAGTAGTGGCCAACCTCTTGAATGGAGGGGCGTCAACTGTCGAGAATCCTCATGTGGATGACCAAAAATGTCCTGTTCGGTGTTACACACTCAAACCATTGATTTGATAGAGCGCTGTGTAATACTTCTTTTCACCTATAGTGGCGCTGCAGAAAAATTATACACTTACTATAAAGATTCCCCATAGATCACTGATCACCCGAGCTGCTGTGGTCAAGAGACTCCCCTAACCAGTCTGGATCCTCCAAATCAGAGACCCAATAATGATGTACATTTTCCAAACGCTTGATATTTTAAAACTTTTTGGTTACAAAAAAAAATATCCAGCAATCTTTTTGTTTCTTTTGAAAGCTACATGAATTTTTTGAGCCTAATCAAGGTCATTTTTTCTTTCTTACAGAGGAGATAGGTGACAATTCCACGGTCAAACCCCTCTTCAGCAACGTGACACAGAGCAAAGATGATTCTCTCCAATGTGTCAACCAGTATCCCACCCGGGAGACTCCGGTGGTGGTTAGGACATACGTCTATTCGAGACCCCCACCTTGGAATGAAGAACTTCCAGTTATCTATGTGATCACTCCCACCTACACCAGGCCTGTCCAAAAGGCCGAGCTTGTCCGATTGGCCAACACTTTTCTCCACGTAGTCAATTTACACTGGATCGTGGTGGAAGATTGCCCGAGAAAAACAAAACTGGTTGCTAATCTGCTGGAGAAGGCCGGGCTGAACTTCACCCACTTGAACATAGAGAGTCCACACAACCAAAAAGTGGGCATATCAAGGACACCAGAGGTCACCCCTCGAGGAACCGTTCAGAGGAATCTCGGCCTACGGTGGCTTAGAGACAACCTTAATGCTTCGAATCCACCAGAAGGAGTCGTCTATTTTGCAGATGATGACAACACGTACAGTCTTGAGGTCTTTGAGGAGGTAAGCAGTCTCTCTCTCTCGAGAGAGAGAGAGAGAGAGAGAGAGAGAGAGAGAACCATATTCGGCCTTCAAATGTTATAGATATCTTAATTCTCCCTTGTAATTGGCTTTCCCAAACACGCTTAATCACCTTTAATGTTGAGATTTCTTTTTTATGTCCATTGAAAAATCAATATGTTTTTGCTCCTTAATTAAACTGTGATTTAATCATGGATCTTAACTGGCAAAAGGCCTCACTCCGTAGAGGAATAGTCATTACGCCGTAGAAGATTATCACATTTTTCAAAAAGTTGACCTTTGGACAAACCACCAAGTTTTAGAGATTGCAAAGTGAAAAATGATTTACTTCTATGAAACGAACTGCTCTTAAGAGAATGATTTTTAATTTTTTTTTTTAATTTGGCGTATAAATATAAAAAGACGGGGGAAGGGAAGAATATTTAATAGAACAATAAATCCACCAAGAGAGTACTTTAATAATACAATGTGATCTTAACCCAAATAATTTAGAAGCCGTGTACACTTTGATTCATTAGCAGCTGGATTCTTTGGGTTCATTACAGCCGGAAGGAAGGACCTGGTGGAATATTGGATGTACACAGAGCAACACAATGATTAATATCTCTCATTAACATATCGTGTAGGACGTGCGCTAACTCTCCGTAATCTACTACATAACGACGGCTCATAGCTAAAGCAATTCATCATAAACGTCCACCGATGAGAAGGAGCCAGCCCTCTCCTTCCGATAGATAAATGTGTTTGAAGAAGGAGACAAAAAATACGCAAAACAGAACAGCCTTTCAGCCCAGCTACCCGACATTGAGAAGCAATATGATAAATATTACGGTAAAGTCCAGAGAAAGGGTCTTGTAGATTACAAAATTCACCATGGTTTGTGTATTATTCTAATAAGTAACTACTAGAAAATACTCCCAAAAACATATCAAAAACACCTTCGTTTTCTGCCAATCTAGCATTGGTGATGCCACCAGTCCTACAAGATCTTCCACACCACGAGTTAGATCTCTGGTGGACAACTTGTGGCTTTGAACCTACAATCAACCATACATTTTTGGCCTCTAGCTCCTCTATACTTCCCAACTTTTAGAGATAACTTTCGAGAAGGATGTTGAAATTGTCCAAAAAGATTTAGTAACCATGCCCCTTCTTACTGCTCAGACTCTCCCACACCCGAATATGTATTTGGACGTCTCGGCTCTGTCTGATGGCATCATGCTCAAGAAATCCAGAAATTATAGAATCATAGAAATGTAGAGTTGGAAGGGACCTCCTGGGCCATCTAGTCCAACCCCCTGCTCAAAGCGGGATTCGCTAAATCATCCCAAACAGGTGTCTGTCCAGCCTCTGTTTGAAGACTTCTATTGAAGGAGAACTCACCACCTCTCGTGGCAGCCTGTTCCACTCATTGATCACTCTAACTGTCAAAAAGTTTTTTCTAATATCTAATCTTTGTCTCCTCCCATTCCGTTTCATCCCATTGCTTCTAGTCTTTCCTTGTGCAAATGAGAATAAAGATGATCCTTCTACAATGTGACAGCCCTTGAGATATTTGTAGACAGCTATTAAGTCTCCTCTCAGTCTTCTTTTTTGCAAGCTCAACATTCCCAAATCCTGCAACCTTTCCTCATAAGACAGGGTTTGCAGACCGGTCACCATTCTGGTCACTCTTTTCTGAACTTGCCCCAGTTTGTTGATGTCTTTTTTAAAATGTGGTGCCCAAAACTGGACACAGTATTCCAGATGAGGTCTGACCAAAGAGGAGTAGAGGGCAATAATGACTTCATGTGATCTAGACAGTATGCTTCTGTTAATACATCCTAGAATTGCATTTGACTTTTTTGCTGCTGCATCACACTGTTGACTCATATTCAGTCTGTGATCTATTAGTATACCCAAGTCTTTTTCACATGTGCTGTTGCTTAGCCCTATTCCTCCCATTCTGTATATGCTTTTTTCTTTTTTGTTGCCCAGATGTAGTACTCTGCATTTTTCCCTGTTAAATACCATTCTGTTAGTTGCTGCCCACTGCATTAATTTATTTACATCTTTTTGAATCCTCTCTCTCTCTTCTCTAGTATTAGCTATCCCTCCTAGCTTTGTGTCATCAGCAAATTTAATCAGTTTACCCTCAATTCCTTCATCTAAATCGTTGATAAAGATGTTAAACAATACAGGGCCCAGGACAGAGCCCTGTGGTACCCCAGTTGAGACATTCTTCCAACTGGATGTGCAGCCATTTACGACCACTCTTTGGGTCCGATCACTAAGCCAGTTATGAATCCACCTAACAGTTTCCTTGTCCATTCCATATTTAGTCATTTTTTAAATAAGGATTGTATGAGATACTTTGTCAAATGCTTTGCTGAAGTCAAGATATACTATATCTACAGCATTTCCTTGATCCACCCAATCAGTGATTCCGTCATAGAAGGAAATTAAGTTAGTCTAACATGACTTATTAGTTACAAACCCATGCTGACTCTGTTTAATCACTTCATTCTTATCCAGGTACTGACATACATGTTGTTTAATAATTTGTTCAAAGATCTTTCCTGGTATAGAAGTCAGACTCACCGGCCTATAGTTGCCTGGGTCCACCTTCATCCCCTTTTTGAAGATAGGAACAACATTTGCTCTTCTCCAGTCTTCTGGGACTTCTCCTGTTCTCCAAGAATTTTCAAAGATTATGGAGAGGGGTTAAAAAATGTCTTCTGCTATCTCCTTCAGTACTCTGGGGTGTAATTCATCTGTGTCAGGAACACCGCACTGAACTTGCTCACTGAGCCAGTGTGCGTGTCCTGAGTAAAGCAAAACAGTGCTCAAAGATACCTGTGGAGCGGGCAGCAATCGAGTAGATGCGTACTTCAGAGCCGCAGGACCTGAAGCACGTGACCGTTGGGGGCGTGGCCTAAACTCCACAGAGCTAGGAGCTGCAAGATAACTCCTAGCAGGGTAACTGCGAGACAAAGTTACCAAGGGGCATAGACAGGGAGGATAGTCAGGACGTAGCCAATGAGTCACACACCGAGATAGCTGCAAGGTACAAGAGGGGCGAGCAGAGAGTAGTCAGGTCACAGGCAATGAGTCATACACAGATAGCTACGCAGTACAAAATCAACAGGCAAACTCACAACGGGAAACAGAGCCGGGTCAGAACCATATAAACAAGCTATAGCAACAAACAGGCACACGGGGTCAACACACTAGACCAAAGGCAAAAAAGTATAACTGGCAGGGATTGAAGCTTCCCAGGGGTTTAAGAAGCTCTCCCAGAGCCAGAAAGAGGCCACAATCATTAACTCCAAGTGTGCAGGTCAAAACCTGCACAGAGCTCCAGACATAAACCCCCGGTGTGCAGCTCAAAACCCTGCACTGGGATCATGACAATCTGGACCTGGAGACTTGAATTCATTTAGCTTAGCTAAGTGTTTCCTCACTATCTTTCTGTCTATAGATATCCTGGATTCTTCTATTCCCTTAATAAGACAGTGAAGAACAGTTGATGTTACATTTCCTTTCTGAGAGAAAACAGATGCAAAATAGGAATTTAAAAGTTCGGCCTTCTCAACATCCTGTCTTACCATTTCATCATTTTCATCCTGTAAAAATCCTATAGCATCTTTGACTTTTCTTTCACTTTTGACGTATCCCCAAAATCCTTTATTATTGCTTTTGACGTCTCTTGCAAGCCTCAATTCATTGTCAGCTTTAGTAAATCTGATTTGTGCCCTGCAGGTTCTGCAGACAGCATTATAGCATTATATTCTTCTTTAGATATGCCTCTCTCTTTCCATTTTATAAACATTTCTTTCTTCCTTTTTAGCTTAAGTTCTGTGTTCATCCCACCTGGTTTCCTTAAATTCTTCCTATTCTTCCCTCTTTTTGGAATTGTTAACAATTGTGCTTTGAGAATTTCATTTTTCAAGATTTCCCATCCTTCCTGGACATTTTTGTACTTAAGGATATCCAGCCATTGGATCCCTCCAATTCTCTTTCTGAATCCCTTAAAATCTGCCTTTCTGAAATCTAACCTTGACGTCTGAGTCTTCACAGGTCTTCCTCCTCTAGTTATCCAAAATTCTAAAATAGCATGTTGCTTTCCGTGGAATTTCAGCAGCTTTCAGGAAATTTGTACACTTTTCATTTTGGGAAATGAGCTCCTTTCTTCCATTTTCATACTATGTTCAGACCCTCAGGAATGTTTTTGTCATGGTCACGTGAGACTGGACACACCACCTCCAGCAGGGCGAATTTATATGACACGCGTGACCCTGATACACCGCCTCCAGCGGGGCGAATTTAAATAATAGAACGTGCAACCAGATACACCGCCTCCAGCAGGCGAATTTCAGTAGTACACGTATGTCTGGATACACCACCTCCAGCAGGGCGAATTTCAGAATAAACGGGAAAACCAGGAAAACAATTACAATGGTGGCCCTGGATAGGGAACGGGGACATGGAGACCTCCTGCACTCCCCTGAGTCAGTGTCTCTACACTCCTAACTATCCCTAGGCCGGTTCCGCATCGGTCGCCGATCAGGATACCTGAAATCCCTAGCTCGCCCTGAACCAATCCCTTACTAGTGAAGTGGACGGTGCAGAAACTAATCCCACCACTGCACTAAAGCACACATTGAGGAAAGTGACAAACAGGGAAACACCACTTAGCTTTGCTCTGTTGCTAATGCTCCAAGCAACAGAGTCCGACACCTGAGTGCATCTTTTCCTCCAACCGGATCCAACACCTGAGTGCAGCTTTCCTGCAACAGAGTCCCGCATCCGAGTGCAGCTTTCCCGCAACAGAGTCCAGCATCTAAGTGCAGCTTTCACCATAGCTGCCACTCCACCATGCTTTACAAGAACTCCTCACTGACACCATAGCTGCCACTCCACCAAGCTTTGCAAGAACTCCACCCTGACACCTTAGCTGCCACTCCAAGCTTTGCAAGAACTCCTCGCTGACACCATAGCTGCCACTCCAGGATTCTGACTGGGCTGCCGGGGACTCTTCTCAAATTCCTTCCTTCACCAAGGATGGTTGGAAAACACCAATATCACCAACAGTGAGTGAGAACACCTGACACACCTATATAGTTAGGAGCCAGAGTCTCACACCTGTTAGAGATTCCCGTGCAATAACGCTCACCACCACCGGGGGCAAACTAGAACAAAAGACACCACTGTGTAATAACCCCAATGACCACCTGGGGCAAAACCAACTCCAAGCAACCAGCTCAAAGGAAAAAAAAGGTTACTTATTCAAAACCTGTCATATCCAACCTGACAGTTTTTTTGGTATGACCACTTTCCTTTATTCCCCTTACAGAGTTTTTTCACATTTGATTTGTAGAAAGCCACCATGGGTATTGAGAACAGGGGTCTCGTATTCATTATTTGCTAATGACTTTTCTTTCGGTGAAGAGGGCTCGGCACATGTGAGACCACCTTTACTACTACCATGATAGGGTGTTAGATGAGGCTCAGATCCTAAGGTTTGATTGAGGTCCCATCACATTTCTTGCTTTTACTGACCTTTATTTGTCCTCAAAGATAAGTATTATTCAATGGCAATGAACTGTTCCAATGAACTTTATTCCAAAGATATACTGATGGGGAATTTAGATTGTGAGCCCCATCAGGGACAGCAGTGATAATGTCTGTAAAGCGCTGTGGAATTAATGGCGGTATATAAATGAGTAAACTGTTACCAGTACTGTCTGCCTATCTCATCCACAGATGCGATACACCAGGACGGTGTCTGTCTGGCCGGTGGCTTTCGTTGGTGGTTTAAGATATGAGTCTCCAAGACTTGGTTCAACGGGACGAGTGATCGGCTGGAAAACGGTGTTCGACCCTAAGAGGCCTTTTGCCATTGACATGGCTGGTTTTGCCATTAACTTACGCTTAATTCTTGAAAGACCATATGCCAACTTCAAGCTGGAAGGAGTAAAGGGAGGGTATCAGGAAACCAGTTTACTGAAAGACCTGGTCACCATGGAGGGACTGGAAGCCAAAGCCGCCAACTGCACTAAGGTTAGAACAGATACAATCGCCGGTTACCCAGTGGAGTAACATGGCTGATGTTTCGAGTATTCACATCAGTCCTGTGCAAAAGTAACTGCCCCTTAAATCTAACAATAAGGCAAACACATATTTTATATCATTTCATATCCAGATATATCTCCTACCTAGTGTCTACCTGATTGTCCATTAATCCTGTAGAAGCCCGTATACAGTCCAGCATAGTTCTGGGTGTGTATACTGCTCTACTGACTGTATGTACTGACCGCTGATCTTCCCTCCATACAGGTTTTGGTCTGGCACACGAGGACTGAGAGACCTACACTAGTGAATGAGGGGAAACGGGGCTTCACGGACATGAACATTGAGGTGTAGACCCGAGGGCATCACTATGTGAGTGCAGGCTCCTTCTCCGGAGCTATTTTGTCAGTGTTCACAATTTACAGGGGTTTCCCCCTTAAAGGGTATGTCCACCTTTGAAACAAGTTTTTATTGCTTTACCATTCCTTCACTTAAAAAAGACAAATTAACTTTGCAAATAGTTTTAATTACTAATCTATTACCATTTTGTGCCTACATTTCCTATAGTTGTATCACAGTCACAACACCAAGTATGTATCCCTTACAATATGTCCTGATACAAGAAAACCCTGTGATCAACTGTGATCTGTCAGGCAATCCAGTAGCAAGTGTGCAGTTTCCCTGCAGCACCGCCACAGGTGAAATGAAGCATTACACCGTCTTCATTAAAGTCAATGATCTGGTTGTGTAACGCGTCTATGAGCCGGGACCTCCAGAGTGAGACATGTTCTTTGTAGTTGCTTATAGATGAGGGTCCTAAACGAACGAGCCCTCAAAATTTATTCACTCAGAACTCTCTAATAGGGACTTTTTATATAGAGGATTTATAAATTAGACACCCTTTAAATGCAGACTTCTGTGGGAGTATGGGGGTGATATTGTCAATAGCATGATACATACTTATTTATGGAATCTGTCACATATATGTATAGATGGGAAAAGGTAGATACTGTAGATAGATAGAAAATAGATAACAGATAAATAAATGATAGATAATAGATATTCAGTAGATAATAGATGGAGAGATAGATAGAAAGATAATAGATATATATTTTTGAGATACCCACATAAATATAAACCCAGGGAGGAGAAGATAGAGAGAGAAGGGAGAGAGAAAGAAAAAGAAGCAGAGAGAAAAAGAGGGAGAAAAAAAGAAGAGGAAGAGATACATTGGGAGAGAAAGAGTAGAGGCAAAAAGAAAAAGGAGAGAGAAAGAGGAAGAGGGAAAGAAGGAGAGTGCGAGAAAGAAAAAGGGAAAATTAGGGTGAGGAAAAATAAGAGAAAGTGAGAGAAAGAGAGCAAGCGAGAGAAGGAAGAAGAGGGTAGAAAAAGAGTGAGGGAAAAAGCAACCATCAGTCCACCACACCGCTGCACGACCAGCTCTACCCTCGCCTACTGTAGACTGTGAGCCCTCGCGGGCAGGGTCCTCTCTCATCCTGTACCAGTTGTGACTTGTATTGCTTAAAATTATTGCACTTGTTTTTTTATTATATATAGCCCTTTTCACATGTAAAGCGCCATGCAATAAATGGCGCTATAATAATAAATAATAATAAATAATAATATAATCAAAAAGAAAATGAGGGAGATGGAAGGAGTGAAAAAAAGGTAAAAGAAAGAGAAAGAGAATGAGGCCGACAGAAAGAGAAAGGAGAGATAGAAAAAAGAAAAGGAGGGAGAGAAAGGTTGAAAGAGAAAAGGGGGGGATCAAGATAAAGCGAGAAAAATGGTAAATAGAGAGTAAGAGCGAGGGAGAAAGGAAGAGAGCAAAGGGAAGAGTGAAAAAAGGGAAAGAGAATGAGGGAGGGAGAAAGATGGAGAGTAAGAGAGACAGAGAAAGGAAGAGAGAAAAAAGAAAAAGAGGGAAAGAGAATGAGGGAGAGAGAAAGAAATTTGAGAAAAGAATGCTAAAATAAATGATTTTATTTCTTGTATTATTAGCTCTTATTTTATCTCCATAGTTACCACATTAGTAGCATTTTCTTAGTAAAGGTATAGTTGAATTTGATGATTGATCTTTATGTTTCTCTTTATTTTTCACAGATTACTAAAACAGACAAAAAAAGAAGAGAAAAATATAAAAGTTAAATAAAAATAAAGACACTGTGTTACATTTAATTTATAAATGCGGTATTAATAGAAAACTGTGGAACCTTCTTGTGGCTGTCTAAACTTCTACTGAACACGAAGAGAGAAAAAACAAAACTGTGAATAAACAGAAACTTTTGGGGGACTTTTCCTCCTGCTGCTGAGACGTGGGATGAGACCAGACTGAAACCTCCGGAATATCAGAGATCGGCTATTTCAGCGCTATTTCTCCTGTTCTGATGAAACATATGCTGGTTCTTCCTCAGACATATGGGTCTGTGTACCAAAGCTAATTAAAATGTTCTCACCGCTTGACGCGCCGTCAAATCTAAGACACTTACTAATCGAGTTTCCGGACGACTGAAAAAAAAAAATTCAAATTTTTATTTTATTTCATTTTAGAAATCCCAGCTTATGCCACATCTGACATAACAGATTTTGCTGCTGATAATTAAAAACAAAATGGCACATGGATAATAAAGGTTCTCCTGCTGGTACTTTTATGGGTACAGAATCATCATTTCATGGGGTTGTATGTGAAGATTCAGGCTTAAAGGGGATGTTCAGTCAAAAATTCTGTACTAAATAATTTTATTACATATCAGAACTGTTTTTCTAATACAGAACTCCAACTCCCCATCATAGAGATAAATCATGGAATTTTCAATCCCGCCTACCACCACTAGAGGGAGTTTAAGAGCCTACTGTATACTATTGGGATGCATGGAGAGTGAGCTCCCCCTAGTGGTGACCACAGGTAACTAAAATATTATTATAGCCACCGCTAGGAGGAGCTCACTGTATAAGGATTCCACATATACTTGATGTCAGTGGGTGAATGATATTTATTAACCATTCAAATACCAGCCAATTTTTATTTTTTTTACATTTTTTCACTGACGTAACTTATGAGGCTTTTTTTAAATACAGGATAGTATGTAGCATTTTATTATTTTGGGAGAAATATAAGTTACTATGGACGCTGTGTAAAAAAAAAAATATATATATATATATTATATAGAGAAAATCAATTTTTGTTTTAGTTTTTTTTTCTCTTTTTAATATCTATTTATTTTGCATTTATTTCATGTTTTTATTTATTATATTTATATATATCTATTTTTAAGTATTTTAAATTATTTATTTACTTATTTTACATATTTGTCCCACAAGAGATCATAAAAGATACGTCAGGAACACCTTTGTTTTTCCTTTATTGTTCAATTTTTCCAATGTAACTAGCACATCCATAGGAGTCCCAGTTACAGGGGACATCAGCCCTGTATAGTGACAAAAGTTACTGGCATGACAGATCTGGGTCTGCTAGGACACTGCAGCTTTGATTTGTGGCCAGAGACCTGGTGATCATGTGATCGGCAGGTTCTATAAAAGAATTGATAATACCGATGTGTCTTTCACTACTTAGCGCTCACTGAGTAGCTGGTGAAATAGAAGACAGAAGCAGTAAAAAACGCTCCTGTCTTCCCCTCCAGATTTGCTGGTTGAGTCTAATAGCCAGAGACCTGATGTGCTCCGGTTAGATTGCAAGAGCAGGAGTTTTAACTCTGTGCTATAAAAGCCTAGGACCAAGTGCGGTGAATTTAAGGAGCTTGGTCATGATCAAGTTAAAATGTTATCAGATTTTCTGCTACTATATCCGCTGTGGATTTTCTTTGCAAATTTACAGCATTTCGGAATTACATTTACATATTACCTACATATTCCTCAGAAATAGAGAAATACCCATGAAGCTTACAGTGGCTTGCAAAACTATTCACTCCCCTGGGCATTTTTCATATTTTGCTATCTCACAACCTGATATTTCATAGTTTGTTTGAGGATTTGCATCACTTCATGCACAGAACATGCCGACAACTGGGAACATTTGGTTATCTTTATATTATGACGCACACAACAAATAGGACAAAATCACTGAAAACTTCAGTGTGCATAAATATTCACCCTCTAAAGTCAGTACTTTGTAGAGCCTCCTTTTGTGGTAAATACAGCTGCAATTCGCTTTTGATAAGTCTCTATGAGCTTTCCACATATTGGCACTGGGATTTTTGCCCATTCCTTAAGGCAAAACTGCTGCAACACCTTCAAATTAGATGGTGTGCTCTGGTGAACAGCGATCTACAAGTCTGACCACAGATTCTCCGTTGGATTAACGTCGGGGCTGTGACTCGGCCACTCCAGAACATTTACTTGTCTCCCCTTAAACCACTCGAAGGTTGCTTTTGCAGTATGCTTTGAGTCATTGTCTTGTTGGAAGGTGAACCTCCGTCCTAGTCTCAAATCACTGACAGACTGAAACAGGTTTTGCTCAAAAATATCTCTGTATTTCGCACCATCCAACTTCCCCTGGACTCAGACCATTTTCCCTGTCCCTGCTGCCTAAAAAAATCCCCACAGCATGATGTTACCACCACGTTTCACTGTGGGTATGGTGTTCTTGGGGTGATGAGCTGCGTTGGTTTGGCGCCAGATATAGTGTTTACCTTGTTGGCCAAAACGTTCAATTTTGGTCTCATCTGACCACAGCATATTCCTCCACACGTTTGGGGAGTCTCTCACATCTTTTGGCCAGCTCAAAATAAGCCATATAATTTTTTTGTGTAAGTAAAGGCTTTTTTCTGCCCACTCTTCCATAAAGGCCACCTCTATGGAGTGTACGACGTATTGCGGCCAAATTGACAGATACTACATTCTCTGCTTCAGAACTCTGCAGCTTCTTCAGGGTTACCTTTGGAGATCTCCTTTGTCTTCATGGTGGTATTTGGAGATCTTCTTTGCCTTCATGGTGTTTGGATATCTCATTGGTCTTCATGGTGTTTGGAGATCTCCTTTGTCTTCATGGTATTTGGAGATCTCATTTGTCTTCATGGTGTTGTTTGGAGATCTCCTTTGTCTTCATGGTGTTGTGTGGAGATCTACTTGGTCTTCATGGTGTTATTTGGAGATCTTTGTCTTCATGGTGTTTGGAGATCTCATTGGTCTTCATTGTGGTGTTTGGAGTTCTCCTTGGTCTTTGTGGTGTTGATTGGTCAGTGGTGCCTCTCGTTAATGTGTGCCTCTGTGGCCTTTCAGAAAAAGTAAAGTGTATATACTGACAGACATGTGACACTTAGATTGCACACAGGGGACATTCTGTCACTAAGCATGACGGAATTAAGGGAATTGCTTACACCATAAAGTTTTATGGGCTTCATAGCAACAGGGGTGAATACATATGCACATGACCATTTTTAGTTATTTCATCCCATAAATTTAATTTATGCTTATATTTTTCTCACTTCACCAACTTGAACTATTTAGTGCTGATGCATTACATACAAATCGGATTACAAAAATGCTTAAACACAGGTTGTAATGTAACAAAATAGGGGAAAATCCAAGGTGGTGAATACTTTTGCAAGCCACTGTACAATCTAATTTCCTTGCCTGGCACGCAAGCCTACAGTACGGCCAATTAACAATGGAGGCTAATTAATATAACAGGAGGCTTAAAGACTACAGAAGGAAACCCACACACAGACAAATTGCAGGCAGATGGTGCTCTGGCCGGTGTGAAACTCATGGTCCCAGTGCTGTGAAAGTGGCGCCAGGGCTGCACATATATGACTGGCACCATGCCCACTTGTGTCATTGCTTAGATGAGCTGATAATGCTTCTTCACTCAGTAGCACTCTACAGGCAGCAGAGACATTAGGTCCTGATAATAATACAGAGGATGTGAGTTACCGCAGCGTTCCGGAGTGACATCTAATTATCTTTTTATCACTCCTGATACATTGTTCCCGGGTTCTCAGGCAGATGATGACGCCAGGTTTTTCTTGGCAAGGCATTTGTTGAGTAATAAAAATTAGAAAAACAGTGAATCATCCTCCAGAAGATACATCCCGGCTCGGGGGACAGATGATTATGTACTGGGATTAGTTTATATTACTGAAGAACCAACATAGCTGCTCCAGAGAGTTACGATGGCATTAAAGTGGCCCTCTACCCAAGGGCGGAGATGTCGGACACTGACACCGGCCTCTGTTCTCCAGGGGACGTTTGGGCTAAAGCTTATAAATAAGCCGACATTTCATTCATTGTACCTTGTGCCCTGCAGTAGGGGATGTAACACTCCTAATCACCATACAAAGTACTGAGAAAAGCTAGAGCGCAACAGTGTTATCAACCTGGGTCTATACCCAAATAATGAATTATAGGGTCCTGGGAAATTCCACAATGTGATAACTATATTGTCAAGCATCCTGGGATACATCTTGCATTATACTCCAGAGCTGCACTCACTATTCTGCTGGTGCAGTCACTGTGTACATACATTACATTACTGATCCTGAGTTACATCCTGTATTATACTCCAGAGCTGCACTCACTATTCTGCTGGTGCAGTCACTGTGTACATACATTACTGATCCTTAGTTACATCCTGTATTATACTCCAGAGCTGCACTCACTATTCTGCTGGTGCAGTCACTGTGTACATACATTACTGATCCTGAGTTACATCCTGTATTATACTCCAGAGCTGCACTCACTGTTCTGCTGGTGCAGTCACTGTGTACTTACATTACTGATCCTTAGTTACATCCTGTATTATACTCCAGAGCTGCACTCACTATTCTGCTGGTGCAGTCACTGTGTACATACATTACTGATCCTTAGTTACATCCTGTATTATACTCCAGAGCTGCACTCACTACTCTGCTGGTGCAGTCACTGTGTACATACATTACATTACTGATCCTGAGTTACATCCTATATTATACTCCAGAGCTGCACTCACTGTTCTGCTGGTGCAGTCACTGTGTACATACATTACATTACTGATCCTGAGTTACATCCTATATTATACTCCAGAGCTGCACTCACTGTTCTGCTGGTGCAGTCACTGTGTACTTACATTACTGATCCTTAGTTACATCCTGTATTATACTCCAGAGCTGCACTCACTATTCTGCTGGTGCAGTCACTGTGTACATACATTACATTACTGATCCTGAGTTACATCCTGTATCATACTCTAGAGCTGCACTCACTATTCTGCTGGTGCAGTCACTGTGTACATACATTACACTACTGATCCTGAGTTACATCCTGTATTATACTCCAGAGCTGCGCTCACTATTCTGCTGGTGCAATCACTGTGTACATACATTACATTACTGATCCTGAGTTACATCCTGTATTATACCCCAGAGCTGCACTCACTATTCTGCTGGTGCAGTCACTGTGTACATACATTTCATTACTGATCTTGTACTGATCCTGAGTTACATCCTGTATTATACTCCAGAGCTGCAATTAAAATTCTGCAGGCTCCAGAGCTGATATCTATTCTATTATTTCTAAAAACTGTTTTTCGGTGATTCCTTTATATCCCCCGTTCATACTGCACCCACACACACAAATGATACACCATTTGAAAGGTAAACTTGCCCCCTTCAGCAAGAAAATAGCCAAACAAATCACACATCCACGATTTGATAAAAAAAATACAATTTAAACATTAATTTTCATAAACCTGCAGTAAGGAAAAATGACCTGCAGGTGGCACCACAGTACCCCAAAGCACACTACCAACACATTTATAAACATTCACTGCTTTTTCGCTGATTACTTCGCCCCACACACACACGATACACCATTTGAAAGGTAAACTTGCCCCCTTCAGCAATAAAACAGCCAAACAAACCACACAGCCACGATTTGATCACTAAATACAGTTTAAACATTCATTTTCATAAACCTGCAGAAAGACAGAATGACCTGCAGGTGGCACCTCAACCGGAAAACATTTTTTGGCCTCTACTTATCAAAACAATTTACCGGTATTGTATTACCAATCTACATATATAAATACCTGTCTGTGTTCATCAGCTCATGAAATACATTTACATTTGACCAGCTTGCTTTTTCTGAAATTGCCTGCGCCCACCCCCGACGACCAATGTGCGAAAACTTTGCACAGGCCAAGCTTGTTTCTCTGAATTCCCTGAAGTCTGCACAGAGTTTCCATGGATGATTTGCACTCTGGGAAGTGTTGATCTGTGGGAAAAGATAGTGACTAGTCTCCATGTCACAAAGTGAGATTGTGTTGAGTATAATATACAAAAAGTAAAATAAACAAATTACAGATCTGTCACTCAGCTATCCTGGATCTAGTGCGAGGCTCTCCTCTGTTCTCCTATAGCCTCCTATTGCAGTAGTCAACGCCGTTTCTGATGTAACACAGCCAACTCTGCTGATGGCATGACCTTATGCCTTTTGAAGGGAACCTGTCACGTCCCCAAACTCTGTTAACCAACCAACCCATAAATGGCCTAGATGTGCGACACTTCTTCCACAAACGCATAATCCAAAAAGAATAAGGACGCTTATGCCATAAAATACCAAATCTTATTGAAACATATATTACTAGAGTTTAAAATTATTACGGGGATACAAATGCAAAAATAAAACCACATTTATAAGGGGTACACCAAATATAGTAGGACCAATGTCAAAATACAAAAAAATCACTTTATCCCCATATACTCATGTGTCAGATGAAATAAAGTGGAGACTTTTAGTTGAAAAATGACAATAGAATGAGTCACTACATACACTGAAGGTAAGGAGACTCTATAGTGCAAAAAATGCCAAAGTATATAGGTGAACCACCGTATACAGAAAGTTAAGTGATAGCAGCAAATATAGCAAAACCTAGGTGGGGATCAAAAAGTAAGGGCAACGCAGAGTAAATGGTATACAACCTTAGAGTGGCATAGGACCCCAACGCGCGTTTCGCGTACTGCTCCTTCCTGGGGGAGCGTGTGTTGGGGTCCTGTGCCACTCTAAGGTCGTATACCATTTACTCTGTATAAGGTGGTTCACCTATAATATTTTGGCATTTTTTGCACTATAGAGGCATGTTAGCTATGTGGCACTATCATTGCACTTTATTCATAAAGCTAGTTATATGGCACTGTTAGAGCACTTTGCAAATCTAGTTGTCGATTGATTTCATGTATGACAGCTGCACTTGCAAATTACAAGTAACATCTACGGTATATGGGCTTTACCCCTTGCCCGGTGTAACTAAGGGTTTATCTCCATACACTTCTATCAGTATTTGAGCCACTTGTTTTTTTTCTATTTATTTAGCATTGTCTCAGACCCTGCAGGTCCTGTGAGTCTCCTTACCTTCAGTGTATGTACTGACTCATTCTATTCACATTTTTCAACTGAGAGTCTCCACTTTATTTCATCTGACACATCATTACACGGGTTTAAAGTAACTTTTTTGTATTTTGACATTGGTCCTACTATATTTGGTGTGGTTTTATTTTTACATTTGTATCCCCTTAATAATTTTAAACTCTATTAATATATGTTTCAATAAAATTTTTTTATTTTATAGCATAATCTTCCTTATTCTGATATGGGGTTAATCTGCAGGTTAATAGTATTCTGAAGCTGCCCGGTCACCAAACTGAAGGCCCAGCTGTGGCAGCCTCCAGCTTTCAGTTATAGAGGTATGACTTCTGTCACTGTAAGTTGTAAGAACCTGCCGGCACTGACTGAGGCGGCTATGCACTGTATCAGAGCTGAGTTGGCTGTCAGTCATTGTGTCAGGTTGTGCTTTCAGCCTCCGTTCACTACGTACTGAGTGGTGACTGAAGCGGCAGCGGCACACCTCTATGACTGAAAGCCAGAGACTGTAGGTAGATATAAAGTTAATTTCCTCCCATCATCCGTACCCAAAGTGCAGCTGTCGTGCAACTTTAGAACACTAAAAACCTTCAGATTAACTCAATATCTGCAGTTATATAGCATTTGGGAACATGATATGTTCCCTTTAAGGCCGGCGGAAGCAGAGGTCAGGAGCATGGATATTAGGTAGCATTGCTCTCAGTTGCCTCAAGTGTGTCAGAAGATTTTTACTACTTTACTAGATTCAGTCTCCTCTATGACTTCTGACTTCCATGCTGCAGCTAGTGTTATTTCCAAGCTCAGTCCAGCTAGCTGCGTGTTGTCCACACCAACCTTTCAGTATGCAAGTTACTCTCAGTCCTGTTCATACTTGGTGTCTGCAATCAAGGTAACATATCTCAAGTAATTCTTCAGTTTGCCTGTACTTCAATGCTTTCCTACATTTAACCATGTTCTTTCTACAAATCTCATTTTGCATACATCACTGGTATCTTCCAAACATGCATATACTTCTCTATTACTCCTGTGTTTAACCACTGCCCTGCTGGAAGATCAGACAGCATTCCTGTTATTAACTGCTTACCTGATGGAAGTTCCCAGTTTCCTATACAGTTACTATTCCCTTGAATATCTGAACACCCAGTTCTGCTTCATTGGTTCTACCTGCTCTGCTTGCTTCTCTCCTGTGTTACATACTTTGCTGTCCTGGTCCTCAATGATTTGTGCTTTGTCAGTCAAGACAGTGGTGGATACAGACAGAGTAGGCTCCTCTGCAAAAAAACAGTATATGGGCCCCCTTTTATGTCTGAGAAAAGCTGCTTGCTGTTGTAGAGGTGAATGTAGACCTGCTTACTTCTTGGTCTCCTCTGCGGCTACACTGGTTGAACCAATGGTAAGTCCGCCCCTGAGTAGGACCCATTCCACTGCGTCTTTGCCGCTCACACAGACCTTAAGATTAGAGAGAATCCATCTTACAAGGTGGACCCTCAACAATATAAATAAGATAAACATATATGTATATATATATATATATATATATATATATATATATACACACATGTAAAAGTAATAATCGAGGTCACAACCTTAACAGGACCCATGCGGGTGAGGGGCGCAACGACAACAGCACAAACTTCAACTGGATGTCCGTCCTTGTATACACATTCCACTGTAGTGTACTGCGGCACAGAGACCCGCCGGGTCTGTGCACTTCAATACATGCTGCCGGCCAATCAGAGACCAGAAGCCAACGTCGACGTGCACGTGACTGGGGCCGCATGTCGTGGATTAAAATCCTGCAGGACAGGCAAGGTCCCCCTGTTCACGCCAGAACATGTCCAGACCCGTTGGAAGTTTGCCAATGACCTTCTGGATGATCCAGAGGAAGTATGGGAGAAGGTCATGTGGTCAGATGAGACCAAAATATAGCTTTTTGGTATCAACTCCACTCGCCATGTCTGGTGGTAGAAGAAGGATGAGTACAACCCCAGAACACCTTCCCAACCGTGAAACATGGTGGGGGAAACATTACACTTTGGAGATGCTTTTCTGCAAAGATGATAGGACGACTGTACCGTATTGAAGGGAGGATGGATTGGGTCATGTATCGTGATATTTTGGCCAACAACCTCCTTCTCTCAGTAAGAGCGCTGAAGATAGGTCGTGGTTGGATCTTCCAGAAACAGCCAGGGCAACTAAGGAGTGCCTCCATAAGAAGCATATCAAGGTCCTGGAGTGGCCTAGCCAGTCTCCAAACCTGAACCCAATAGAAAACCTTTGCAGGGAGCTGAAACTCAATGTTGCCCAGTGACAGCCCCAAAACCTGAAAGATCTGGAGAAGATCTGTATAGAGGAGGGGGCCAAAATCCCTGCTGCAGGGTGTGAAAACCGGGTCAAGAACTACAGGAAACGTCTGACCTCTGTAACTGCAAACAAAGGTTTCTGGACCAAATATTAAATTCTGCTTTTCTATTGTATCAAATACTTATTTCATGCAATAAAATGCAAATTAATTATGTAAAAATCCTACAATGTGATTTTACTCAAAGAGGAAATCCCAAGAAAGCCCCCTACAGAGGTACCGGGGGGGGGGGGGGAAGGAGAAAGAAAGGCAACAAAAATAAAAAAGAAGCAACCAGTGATACCAGGGTGAGTGATAAAAGTACAAATATTTTTAATTTGTCTTCATATAAACTTAAACCAATTGAAGAGAAAGTATTATCTAAGGGTTTGTCTTTTAGCCCCTCCCACTACCCTAGTGATTTCAATTTATTTATGGATGTTCAATTTTTTTTAAGAAAGCTTACACTTCGTAGACATTTTTTAATACTGAAAAAGGATAATGGGAAAGTATCAAAAGAAACATTGACCCCGGTTTTTGATACTCATTTACATGTGGATGTGAAACCTAAATCAAAATTTTTTCCTATAGAGAATATGGGGAGTTTTAGTAATGTATTTGGGGATCTGGTATTGAAGGAATTTAAATCCTTGAAAAATTTCAATAATAAAAAAGGTAACCTGACTAGATTAGAGAAAATGGCACTGAAAAATCTGGCAAACAATCGTTAAATAGTTATACGCCCAGCAGATAAGATTTTAATATTTACTGCCAAGAGGCGTTTAGAATTTTATCAGACTCCAATTTTTATTTGAAAGTAAAATCTTATCCTGGTACTAATATTCTAAAGGATATTTATCATTTATAAAAAATGCAAAAATAGATGGTATCCTTAATGAGAAAGAGGGGAGGTTTTTAATGGTAAAAAAAACGAATATTCCTTTTTATTATCATCTCCCCAAGATACATAAAGATCTTAATAACCCCCCAGGCAGGCCCATTATATCCAGCACTGGTTCTATTTATAACGGATTGGCTGAATATATTGATTCTGTGATGAAAATCCATGTTTTTACATTACCTAGTTTTTTAAGGGACTCCGCTCACTTGATTCAGCTTCTGAAGACTGTACAACGGAAGGATTCATATCTATTTGTGACTCTCGATATTACAGCACTTTATTCTAATATCCAGCAGGATGTAGCTCTATCTTGTTTATTATTTTATTTGGATTCTGATGATCGGCTTTCGGCCCCCCAAAGAACTTTTATATATAAGGGTATTTCATTAATCATGAAAAATAATTTCTTTACCTTCTTGGGTGCTTTTTATCATCAATTAACGGGTATGGCTATGGGATCTAAAGTAGCACCAACCATTGCTAATCTCGTTATGGGACGTTTTGAGAACATTTTTATAGAGAATTCTGTTTTTTCATAAGCGCTTTATTGATGATCTGATTTTAATTTGGGATAATCGGCACAATAACCTGGGTGTTTTTATTGATCATCTTAATTCTAACAAATGGGGTTTTAATTTTACTCCACATTTTAGTGATACCGCCATTGATTTTTTGGATTTAAATTTATTTATTGAATCCTGCAGTATACACACTAAGGCTACTTTCACACTAGTGTTGTGTGACGTACGTCGCAATGCGTCGTTTTGGAGAAAAAACGTATCCTGCAAAGTTGCCCGCAGGATGCGTTTTTTCTCCATAGACTTGCATTAGCGACGCATTGCGACGTATGGCCACACGTCGCATCCATCGTGAGACGGATGCGTCGTGTTTTGGCGGTCGCGACGCACACAAAAACGTTACATGTAACTTTTTTTGTGCGTCGTGTCCGCCATTTTCGACCGCGCATGCGCGGCTGAAACTCCGCCCCCTCCTCCCCGGACATTACAATGGGGCAGCGGATGCGTTGAAAAACTGTCCCCGTTGTGCAAAACTTTCACAGCGTGCGTCGGTACGTCGGCCCGACGCATTGCAACGTACGTCACACGACGCTAGTGTGAAAGTAGCCTAAGACGTTTTTTAAGAAGGTGGACGCTAATAGTTTTTTACATTTTGAAAGCGGGCATTATTTTAAATGGGTTTTCAATATACCAGTAAGGCTGCTTTAACACATCCAGCTTTTTGAATCCGGCACGATGCGGCGAAAAGTGTGAAAACCGGATCCGGAATTGGATCCGGTTTTGGCACATAGAATTTAATGATCGCCGCATCGTGTCGGAAGGACATGCGGCGCCTCCGTTTTAAGCCAGAAATGGCAAACCTGTGCCGTCCGGCGTCAGCAAAAAACGTTGCCTGCAACATTTTTTTGCAGCGCCGGAACGGCTTTTTCTACAGCGCATGCGCGGACACTGTGAGGTTTAACCCACAGGTGCCCGGCGCGCGCGCGTATCTCTCTCTCCCCCCCCACATACCGCCGCCTCTCTCGTCCCCGGTGTGGCTCCTTTAAATGCTTTCCAAGCCGGATCAGGCGCCGCATCTGCATCCGGAGTCACGCTGCAGGCCTGATCCGGCGGTCCGGCTTTTCACCGCATGCCGCCGGAACAAAACCACCGGATGTGTGAAAGCAGCCTAAATCAGTTTAAGAGAATTAGGAAGAATTGTACTGAGGAGAAAGATTATTTGGAGCAGGCTGATTTTTAAAAAAAAAAAGGTTTTATGCACAAAACTATCCAAAAAAACTTATTGAAAATTCCCTCAGACATGTACAGACGGAGTGTAATCAGGAAACGCTGCTTACAAAGAAAAAGAGCCGAGAGGATGGGGACTCCTCGGTTAATTTTTTAACTACATTTAATAAGTGCCACAAACAAATGAAAAATATATTAAGGAGGAATTGGCACATCCTCCGCAGTGATCCCGTTTTGGGGAAGTTCTCGCCTGAGAACCCCAGGGTCACCTATAGGAGGGCTCCCACGATCAGACATATATTAGCCCCCAGTCGCTTGAAGGAAAAAAACCGAAATCCCTCTGTGAATATTAGAATAGCTAGTAATGTTGGAGTAATGTTGGAGTGATTCGGGGTGGGAAATTGAAATGCCATTGTTGTAAAGGCATCACTCATAATGTGCCCTCTTTCAGCTCTACCTCCACCAATGAATCCTTCCCCATCCGTGAAAGGTTGTCCTGCGAGTCGGACTTTGTCATTTATTTGATACAGTGCAGCTGCGATAAGCAGTATATAGGGCGGACAACACAGACATTAAGGCCGGGATCACACATGCGAGGAATACGGCCGAGTCTTGCGTGTTAATACCCGGCACTGCCGCCGGCACTCAGGAGCGGAGCTTGCGGCTCCATGTATTGCTATGCGGCCACATGCGCCAATCCGAGTACCGGAGGCAGTGCCGGGTATTAACACGCAAGACTCGGACGTATTCCTCGCATGTGTGATCCCGGCAAAGAAAGAGAATTAATGCACATCGCCACAATGTCAAAAAAGGCTTCGTGAAGCCCGGCCTGTCCAGACACTGCGCTATCACACATGGACGGGATTTTTCGGGTTTGCGTTTTTTACCTATTGACCGGGTTGATTCTAATACCCCTAACAGATTCCAGGCTTTGTGTAGAAGAGAAAGCTAATGGATTTATAGGTTAAATACCATAAATCCAAATGGCCTCAACGAGGTGGGCGATATTTTCGAGTGAAATTTCTTCTCAGATGCGTTTATTTTTCTGTCACTCTGAAAAGTTTTCCTGACTTCTTATGTTAGTGCTGTAAGTGGAAAACCAGTCTGGTTCTTCACGGTCTTGGTTTTCTGTGTATATAATGTTCACTTTTTAGCTTAAATTGATGGCTCTTTTCAGTCTAATATAATAGTGTGCCTACAGCACTACCAGTGAAAGTGGATGATTTTAGTTCACATACATACTTTTAGTCCCACAACCTTATAGGTTTGATTCTGGTATGAGAAGTTTTTTTTTTTCTTTGTTTTTTCTTTTTAATCTAGTCTAATTTGTGATTTATGGGGAGTAAGTTATTGTGTCTTTTAATATTGGTTCGTTTTGTAATGAAATGTTTATGTATTTACATTTGGTTACTCCACCCCGCAGCTTCCTCTTTGTGAGCAGCGGGGTAATTAACCCCAACACGATATAAACCGTTAACCTTTGATTTGTCTTCATCCTTGTACATCCGACCTGAGGAAGAGGTCATGGAATGGACCTCGAAACGCGTTGTCTTTGTATGCACCATGAAATAAAGCATTGATATTGGAACCTACTCCTAGAATCGACTGGATTTCCTCCATTTGAGGGTTGAAGTATAGCAGCGCGGGAACCAGGTGGTTTTTTTTTTCCCTTTTGGGATCTTCTCTTTGAGTAATGGAAGCAGACGCTGTCTGTCTACACCCTCCTGCTGCAGCGTCATTATATGGGATTGAGCGTATTTCGTAGTTGTGGCGTTACACAACCTCTGAGGGTGAGTACCCTGAACAATTCAAATTTTACTTACATCTGGTAAAGCCCTATGGGCGCGCTTTTGTGGTTTCTTTTATCTTTACAATGTGATTTTCTGGTTTTTATTCTTAGATTCTGTCTCTCACAGGTGAACTGTACCTACGATAAAAGTTACAGATCTCTCCATTCTTTGTAGGTGGGAAAACTTGCAAAATCAGCAGAGTATCAAATACTTATTTTTCCCACTGTATATACCAGGATGCGGGATATATATACCAGGAAGGCGTCCAATATGGGGGACATTACTACATAATGGGGGAGTGGGTGCAACTTGTTTGTCCTTATAGGATTTAGAACAGTACAAGGCCCATACATCTGACCAACATGCGGGCAAGTGGGGGGTGCAGATCCAAATCTTGCACCAGGGCCTATCATCAGACTGTAGTTGTGCCACTGATAACAGCTTCGAATAATGATATGACTTTTCTATCTACCAGTAGGAACACAGTAATAAGAAATGGCAATATAAAGTATAGAAGAGAAATAAATACAATTTTTCTGGATTAAAGTTTTACTTTTTCCCTTGAAATCTACAATCTCCTATTGCTGCAAGTTTCCTACTCCTATAGTTTGATGACTGTCTGGCGCCATCTGGTGGTAAAGAAGCGCACACATAACTGCAGGAGCCGTAGGATGCAGTTTACACACACAATAATGACCCAAGATCTAGATAGAGCAATGCTGGGGTAACCTAGATAAACTCTTCCCAGGATCCCACCACCCCTCCTGGAAAGACGACATCATCCAGAGCTCATCATTTCAGCTCTGTGTGACCTCTGAAGCCGACATATACCGCATGGTCCGCCAATTGTTCTGATACACCCGGTCGGAATGGAGCTGCGACCGCACATGTGGCTGCTGAGTATACTGCTTGCCACCTCCAGCATTGCCATACAGAAGATTATATACAGTAATAGGGAATTTTAGAGCACTATTATCAGGATTAGTGAGGGTCTCAGTGGTCAGAAACCCACCTATCAGCAACTTACTATCAAAACTTAGTAGACCAATATTACCAATAGTACGTGTAAATAATGGACATATAATACCGCCGGACCATATATTAGCACTGTACTGATATAATGAACAAAACTACTATAGTCGCTCATTTTCTCTTTTCTTCTTTATCCGAGCCAGACCAAAATGACTGTCTCTTTCGTTCACGTGTTGTTTTTGCCAAAAGTAAGACACTGACATTGTTTTTCCAACCTGTACATAAGCTACACAATGCTATAACCATCCAAACTTCCCAAAGATGTCATAAAGTCCAACCCTAGTGTTATACACCAATAATGGAGCACCTTTGGTTCTTCCATGCAGTAACAGAGCCCCCTTTGTGCCTCTACAAGGTAATAGGGTGCTCTGTGTACCCCATGCACAGTAATGGTGTCCCTTCTGTGCCTCTACAAAATAATTGTGCCTATATAAGATAATTGTGTACTCCGTGTACCCTACGCACAGTAATGGTGGCCCCTGCCAGTTGAGGACCTGTGAGGCATCAATTTCTCAAACTACAGACTCTAATGTACTTGTCTTGTTGCTCAGTTGTGCAGCGGGGCCTCCAACTCCTCTTTCTACTCTGGTTAGAGCCTGTTTGTGCTCTCCTCTGAAGGGAGTAGTACACACCGTTTGTAGGAAATCTTCAGTTTCTTGGCAATTTCTTGCATGGAATAGCCTTCATTTCTAAGAACAAGAATAGACTGTCGAGTTTCATATGAAAGTTCTTTTTTTTCTGGCCATTTTGAGAGTTTAATGGAACCAACAAATGTAATGCTCCAGATTCTCAACTAGCTCAAAGGAAGGTCAGGTTTATAGCTTCTCTAATCAGCCAAACTGTTTTCCGCTGTGCTAACATACTTGCATAAGGGCTTTCAAGGATATTCTAACCAACCATTAGCCTTCCTACACAGTTAGCAAACACAACGTACCATAAGAACACTGGAGTTGTCATGATCCAGGTTTGATCTGACAGTTTTAAATGCACAAGTGAACTTTTTTCCTTTGGCTGTGTGCCAAAGTGGTGTGATTGTGGTGGCCATTGGAATTTGCACTGTGGTGTCGTTTGTTCTAAGTTGCCCCGGTGGTGGTGGGTGATAGTTAGTCATTCACAAGTAAGTCTGGGTGAAAGATGGAGCTGAACAAGAGTCCTGGGCAGCCCAGCCAGAGGGGACGAGTGGCAGCTATGGAATCTGCAAGGAGTGCTGGCATGGATTGGTGGAGTCCAATGATGGGGTCTGCAAGAAGGGCTGGCATGGCGTGGTGGAGTCGCAGTTTATAGTGTCAGCAGGAAGTGCTTGCATGGCTTGGTGGAGTGGTGACTATGGTGAGAGTTGCACTCAGTATGCTGGACTTGGTTGATGAAAGCTGGACTCAAGCATGCTGGACTTAATGGCAGAAAAGTTGGACTCAAGCATGCTGGACTTTTTGGCAGAAGCTGGACTCATCTTTGGGACTCTGTTTACTGGGCAGCTGCAACTGGTGGTGGACTCTGCTCCAAGGCTGCACTATGGTGATGGATCCAGTTATGGTGATGGATCCGGTTAAAGGAGAAGATGCACGCAGGTGGTGGGCTCTGTTGCAGGGAGCATAAGCAACAGAGCCAAGCTAAGTGGTGTCCCCCTGTATTGTCATTTTTCCTTATGTGTGTTTAGTGCAGTGGTGGGATTAGTTTCCGCACCGACCAATTCCCTAGTGAGGGTTTAGGTGCAGGGCGAGTCAGGGTTTTGAGGTTCATGTGCGTTGCCCGGTGCGGAATCGGCATAGGGAACGATAGGAGTGTAGAGACACTGACTCAGGGGAGTGCAGGAGGTCTCCACTTCCCCGTTTCCCTATCGCAGGGCTCTCCATTGTTATTGTTTCCCAGGTTTCCCTTTATTATTTAAATTCGCCTTACTGGAGGCGGGGTTTCCAGACTTTTGTATATACATGTAATATCTAAATTCGCCAGTTGGAGGCGGTGTATCCAGCTGCACGTCTTATTATTTAAATTCACCCCACTGGAGGCGGTGTATCCAGGGTCACGTGTGTCATCTAAATCCACCCTGCTGGGGGCGCTGTGTCCAGCCGCGCATGACCGTGACAGGAGTGATGGTTGTTGGAAATGGGCCTCTATACACCTATGAAGATATTGCATTACAAACCAAACGTTTGCAGCTAGAATAGTCATTTACCACATTAACAATGTATAGAGTGTATTTCTGAATCATTTAATGTTAGCTTTATTGGAAAAACTGTGCTTTTCTTTAAAAAAATAAGGATATTTCTAAGTGACCCTAAACTTTTGAATGGTAGTGTATGTACAGAAATAGTGCCATCTCTGTCCTTCCACAAAGTAATAGGGTCACCTGTGTGCCCATAGGCACAGTAATATTTCCTCTTCTACACCTCTACAAAGTAATAGTGCCCCTTGTGAACCCATGCATAGTAATAGTGCCCCAATTGTGCCTCTACAAGGTAATGATGCCCCTTGTGCAACCAAGTGGAGTAACAGTGCCTACTCTTTGTAATAGTGACCCCTCTATGCCTCTACAAGGTAACAGTGCCCCATGTGTTCCCACACACAGTAACAGTGTCTCCTCCTTGCCTCTTCAGGGCTTCAGGATAATAGTGCCACCTGTATACCCAGGTACAGTAGTAGTGCCTCGTCTGTGCCTCTACAAAATAATAGTAACCGCCATGTACCCATGTGGTGTTTGCAGGTACGCACGCAGGATGCAGTGACGAGCCACGAGACAATTTGGTGCTTTCTATAATAACTTTTATAAGACTAGAGGAAACTTTCCTCAGTCACGGCCTGATCACCAACAGGGGTTACACGGGTTGCCCTCGCAGGGGATCTATACAAGCAAACACAAACGGGTAGAACACGACTACTTCCGGCAATAGCCGGTCACTATAGGGCCGCGGTATGGCCGACTACAGGTCCTTAAATATATAATCAACTTAGCCGTCCAGACGTCCCTCGCCGTTCGGGATGGTGGTCTTTCGGCGTAGTAGTTGCTGGGCCCAGTTGCTGAGGCGTTGACGAAGTCTTCGCGCGCTCTGGCGCGCTGATGACACTGGAGCCCCACAGGCCCCGCCGGAGTCCTTGGACGAATGGGCCGCAGCCCCCGGACTGGGACAAGCGGCAGTGATGTGGGGTGGCGAATGACAGGCCACCTGCGACGCTAACGGCTGCGACGCGGAGTCCGTGGTCAGCAGAGGCCCGGCCCCTGCTGTGGACCGGAGCTGGACAGTGGTGGCCGCCGACGGCACTGTACTTGCCGCGGCCACTGGTGAGAGCAGGGCGGCTGCAGGTGGCGAGGAACAGGCCGCTGAGGGGAGGCGGCAGCGGCTGTGGGTTGAACTGGGGCCGCAGTGGCCGTGGGCTGGAGCGGGGCAGCAAGTCTCGGATGATCGCCTTGGCACCGTCCTTCTGAAGTCCTTGGTGAGTGTCTTCCCTGGCACTGGTAAGTCACTCTAGCTTTCAGTTGCTCCCACGGTCTCCTGCTGCCTCTGTCCCGATCTGCTGACTCATCATCCCGGGAATTCCCCGCCTCCTTTATACTGGTCCCTCCCCCAGCCCTTCTGTCTGTCACACCGGTCCGTCCCCGAATTCTGTCCCCCTGGGGACAGTTTCCCCCGGAACCCAGATGAAGGCTCCCTTGGTTCCGGCTCGGACACTCGATGGGGGCCGCTCCTCCCACACCCACACACAGTAATAGTGCCTCTACAAGGTTATAGTGCCTCCTGTGTACCATAAACAGTAGTAATGCCTCCGCTATGCCTCTCCACACACAGTAACAGTCCCTTCTCTGTGCCTCTACTAAGTAATAGTGCCTCCTGTGCAGCCATGCACAGTAATAGCGCACCCACTGTTGCTCTACAAAATAATAATGCCCCAGTATCACCACACACAGTGCCTCCTCTGTGCTTCTACAAATTAATAACCATGTGGAGCCAATAACAGTGCCCTCTTCCATGCCTCCACATGGTAACAGCGCCCAATCTGTGCCTTCACATAATAAGAGTGCCGCTTTCGAGTCTCCATGTAGTATTTATGCTGTTTGTGCCACCACACAATAATGTTAAGGCTAAGTTCACACGTAGCGGAACTACCGCGGAAGCTCTCTGCTTCTCCTTCTCCATGGTTTGTGACTGTATGTGTTACGGTTGCTGTAGCGGGGAGGCACGTAGAGGCAACCCGGACGTGGACCCTCTGGGTCACGGCTCCAGAGCCCCCGAGGGCGAGCGCCCAGGTGAGGACCACCCCCTATACAGGGAGTGTTAGGGGTAGACCCCCAGGGGATAGAACTGCGACAGCTGGAACCAAAGGGACGACTGGGGCTAGGCTGGAGTGGAGGCACAGGCGTATCCGTACAGTGAGCACAGGGGAGCACAGAGAGCGTGGAAACCGGGCAGAGCGCAGGACCGAAGCGTAGCGGGTGGCAATGGCTGGAGGCTGCAAAAGAAGAAGCACGGATAACACAAGCGGAAGGATGTAAGAAGCAGGACCGGGAAGGAGTAGGTGCAACTGAGGGCACCGTATAGCAGGAGAGCAGAGGGAGAACTGACGGAGGCAGCGCAGGCGGAGGCAAGGGAAGAGGGAGCCGAAGATACAGCACAAAGCAAAAGCAGAGGCAAGAATAGGAGTGCAAGGACTAGAAACACAGCGCAAACAGAGGCAGGGTAGAAGGGCCTGGAACACGGAGAGTGCTGCAATGAGACAGCGTCACCGCATTAGAAGAACAGGCGTCTTACCTGTCCAGACGCCGGCCATAAGTAGCGCTGGGCGCCGCCATGTTGGAGGCGGGGCCAGCGCGTCATATTACCCAGGGGGCTGTGCGCCAGGAGGGAGGCAGTGAGCAGGCGCCTGACACAGGCGCGTTGTCGGGATCGCTGGTGCGTCGCTATGTGTGACGGGGGCTTAAGCGCACAATATAAAAACTCACAAGCTCATCACTGCTGGAGGCAAGTTCTAAAGAAAAGTAAATATTTTTCCAATGCCTAGTCCTCTTATACTGCAGTGTTAAACTGAGTTATTTCTGCCACTTTGTTTTTATAAATGAGCAAAGAGCAACTTAAAGTTGAATCTAACAATGCTGAAAGCGAACTGGAAACCTGGAAAAGACAATTCCAACAAATCATAGTGGCCACTCCTGACATATACATCTATAGAAAACAAGTACTACAGTATAGCTGACGGCTATGCACAACAGAAAAGATACTATACTATTATACCCTGTGTACAAATATATAACTACTATAATACTGCCCCTATGTACAAGAATATAACTACTATAATACTGCCCCCTATGTACAGGAATATAACTACTATAATACTGCTCCCTATGTACAAGAATATAACTACTATAATACTGCCCCTATGTACAAGAATATAACTACTATAATACTGCCCCTATGTACAAGATTATAACTGCTCTAACACTGCCCCTATGTACAAGAATATAACTACTATAATACTGCCCCTATGTGCAAGAATATAACTACTATAATACTGCCCCCTATGTACAAGAATATAACTACTATAATACTGCCTCTATGTACAAGAATATAACTACTATAATACTGCTCCTATGTACAAGAATATAACTACTATAATACTGCTCCTATGTACAAGAATATAACTACTATAATACTGCCCCTATGTACAAGAATATAACAACTATAATACTGCCCCTATGTACAAGAATATAACTACTATAATACTGCCCCCTATGTACAAGAATATAACTACTATAATACTGCTCCTATGTACAAGAATATAACTACTATAATACTGCTCCTATGTACAAGAATATAACTACTATAATACTGCTCCTACGTACAAGAATATAACTACTATAATACTGCTCCTATGTACAAGAATATAACTACTATAATACTCCTCCTATGTACAAGAATATAACTACTATAATACTGCTCCTATGTACAAGAATATTACTACTATGATACTGCTCCTATGTACAAGAATATAACTACTATAATACTGCTCCTATGTACAAGAATATTACTACTATAATACTGCTCCTATATACAAGAATATAACTACTATAATACTGCCCCTATGTACAAGAATATAACTACTATAATACTGCTCCTATGTACAAGAATATAACTACTATAATACTGCTCCTATGTACAAGAATATAACTACTATAATACTGCCCCTATATACAAGATTATAACTGCTCTAATACTGCCCCTATGTACAAGAATATAACTACTATAATACTGCCCCTATGTACAAGAATATAACTACTATAATACTGACCCCTATGTACAAGAATATAACTACTATAATACTGCCTCTATGTACAAGAATATAACTACTATGATACTGCTCCTATGTACAAGAATATAACTACTATAATACTGCTCCTATGTACAAGAATATAACTACTATAATACTGCTCCTACGTACAAGAATATAACTACTATAATACTGCTCCTATGTACAAGAATATAACTACTATAATACTCCTCCTATGTACAAGAATATAACTATCATAATACTGCTCCTATGTACAAGAATATAACTACTATAATACTGCTCCTATGTACAAGAATATTACTACTATGATACTGCTCCTATGTACAAGAATATAACTACTATAATACTGCTCCTATGTACAAGAATATTACTACTATGATACTGCTCCTACATACAAGAATATAACTACTATAATACTGCCCCTATGTACAAGAATATAACTACTATAATACTGCTCCTATGTACAAGAATATAACTACTATAATACTGCCCCCTATGTACTAGAATATAACTACTATAATACTGCTCCTATGTACAAGAATATAACTACTATAATACTGCCTCTATGTACAAGAATATAACTACTATAATACTGCCTGTATGATATACCATAGAAACAGGAGTACACGGTGAAAACAAGAGAAATAAATAAATGTAAATATTTATTGTACATACAAAATACATAAAAAGTATAACAGAATAATCATAGTGCACCAAGGAACATGCAGGCAAAAGAAGGGGGTCCCATCTGCCCCTATGTACAAGAATATAACTACTATAATACTGCCCCCTATGTACAAGAATATAACTACTATAATACTGCTCCTGTATACAAGAATATAACTACTATAATGCTGCTCTTATGTACAAGAATATAACTACTATAATACTGCTCCCTATGTACAAGAATATAACTACTATAATACTGCCCCTATATAAAAGATTATAACTGCTCTAATACTTCCCCTATGTACAAGAATATAACTACTATAATACTGCCCCTATGTACAAGAATATAACTACTATAATACTGCTCATATGTACAAGAATATAACTACTATAATACTGCTCCTATGTACACAAATATAACCACTATAATACTGTTCCTATGTACAAGAATATAACTACTATAATACTGCCCCCTATGTACAAGAATATAACTACTATAATACTTCCTCTATGTACAAGAATATAACTACTATAATACTGCTCCTATGTACAAGAATATAACTACTATAATACTGCCTCTATGTACAAGAATATAACTACTATAATACTGCTCCTATGTGCAAGAATATAACTATTATAATACTGCCCCTATGTGCAAGAATATAACTATTATAATACTGCCCCCTATGTACAAGAATGTAACTATTATAATACTGTCCCTATGTACAAGAATATAACTACTATAATACTGCTCCTATGTACAAGAATATAACTACTATAATACTGCTCCTATGTACAAGACTATAACTACTATAATACTGCCCCTATGTACAAGAATGTAACTACTATAATACTGCTCCTATGTGCAAGAATATAACTACTATAATACTGCCCCTATGTACAAGAATATAACTACTATAATACTGCTCCGATGTACAAGAATATAACTACTATAATACTGCTCCTATGTGCAAGAATATTCAGCTTTGGCCACAAGTATTGACACCCCTGCAATTCTGTCAGATAATTCTCAGTTTCTTCCTGAAAATGATTGCAAACACAAATTCTTTGATATTATTATCTTCATTTAATTTGTCTTAAATGAAAAAACACAAAAATAATTGTCCTAAAGCCAAATTGGATATAATTCCACACCAAACATAAAAAAGAGGGTGGACAAAAGTATTGGCACTGTTCTAAAAATCATGTGATGCTTCTCTAATTTGTGTAATTAACAGCACCTGTAACTTACCTGTGGCACCGAACAGGTGTTGGCAATAACTAAATCACACTTGCAGCCAGTTGACATGGATTAAAGTTGACTCAACCTCTGTCCTGTGTCCTTGTGTGTACCACATTGAGCATGGAGAAAAGAAAGAAGACCAAAGAACTGAAAAAGCCTAAAACGTTTTGGAAGAATGTTCTCTGGTCAGATGAGACAAAAGTAGAGCTTTTTGGGCAAAGGCATCAACATAGAGTTTACAGGAGAAAAAAGAGGCATTCAAAGAAAAAAACACGGTCCCTACAGTCAAACATGGCAGAGGTTCTCTGATGTTTTGGGGTTGCTTTGCTGCCTCTGGCACTGGACTGCTTGACCGTGTGCATGGCATTATGAAGTCTGAAGACTACCAACAAATTTTGCAGCATAATGTAGGGCCCAGTGTGAGAAAGCTGGGTCTCCCTCAGAGGTCATGGGTCTTCCAGCAGGACAATGACCCAAAACACACTTCAAAAAGCACTAGAAAAAGGTTTGAGAGAAAGCACTGGAGACTTCTAAGGTGGCCAGCAATGAGTCCAGACCTGGATCCCATAGAACACCTGTGGAGAGATCTAAAAATGGCAGTTTGGAGAAGGCACCCTTCAAATATCAGGGACCTGGAGCAGTTTGCCAAAGAAGAATGGTCTAAAATTCCAGCAGAGCATTGTAAGAAACTCATTGATGGTTACCGGAAGCGGTTGGTCGCAGTTATTTTGGCTAAAGGTTGTGCAACCAAGTATTAGGCTGAGGGTGCCAATACTTTTATCTGGCCCATTTTTGGAGTTATGTGTGAAATGATCAATGTTTTACTTTTTGCTTCATTCTCTTTTGTATTTTTTCATTTAAGACAAATTAAGTGAAGATAATAATACCAAAGAATTTGTGTTTGCAATCATTTTCAGGAAGAAACTGAGTATTATCTGACAAAATTGCAGGGGTGTCAATACTTTTAGCCACAACTGTAACTACTATAATACTGTCCCTATGTACAAGAATATAACTACTATAATACTACCTCCTATGTACAAGAATATATCTACTATAATACTGCCCCCTATGTACAAGAATATAACTGCTATAATACTGCTCCTATGTACAAGAATGTAACTACTATAATACTGCCCCTATGTACAAGAATATAACTACTATAATACTGCTCCTATGTACAAGAATATAACTACTATAATACTGCCTCCTAGCTGTGAGGTTGTGTGTCTGTGGTTCTCCTCATGTCTGGAGCAAGCCCAGGGAGGGGCCACCCTGGGCGGGGAAGCTCCCCAAGCAAGGCCCAGGCTTCCAGGCCTACACTGGGAGGAAACTCCCATCCTTCTCATGTGGATGGAAATCCCAGAGTTGCCTCTGCAGGAAATAAACCTCAGAATGGAAGTCCCAGCAGCATGGAGAAAGATCCTGTGTTGAAGTTCAGCACAGGAAAGAAACAAGAGAAAGTTTTGTCTGTGTGCAAGGATGTTTCTTTAAACAGTTGGCCAGTCAAGGCAAACAGTGTCCAGAACCTGGAAGGAAATCCCAGAAGGCATCTTCTGCTGAGAACCTGAGTGCTGGAGGACAGGTGGCTGCACAGAAGGTGAGGCAGAGTCCATCACCAGCCTCAGGTGTGCAGCTCACTCCAGGCAGACAGAGACGGACATCTCTGGAGAAGCAAACACTCCAGGAGAACCTTCAGCTGGGACATGTGGTGACCAGCATGGCGAGCTCTGGACGCACGAGGTTGCAGGCTGGTGGCAGCGGTAAAAGTGTTGCGGATGCTGGAGCCACAAAACCAGCGATATTAAAAACCAACGTGTCAACCCCTAAAGCAAGACCCCAGAAGGAGCCGCCGCGTGCCCCAGAGCTACAGCTGGCAGAGGAGATACCAGGACTGGTCAGGAGGATGGGTGAGTTGCAGCAGCAGAGGAATCTTCTGCAAATGGAAATTGACTGCATTTACAAGTTGAAGGCTGCGAATCCTGGGGATCACTCTGTATATGACCAGAGACTGAATGCACTGGGGGTAGAGCTGGCGACTGTGGTGCGGGACATAGACTGTGTGCTGGTGAGGATGGGGCCCCTGGCAGAGACATATAGGAACCAGGAGCGGTTTAGGTCCTGCACGGAGGACTCTGCTGGTTCCCGCACAGACATTGTCCCAGGTGGGACCCGGCAGCAGGTACGGCCGGTGCTGCAGCCCGCTAGCTTCTGTTTTAAGGAGGGTCAGATACTGCACCAGCAGCCGCAACTACCTGCGGCAGACCCCAAGCAGGAGCAAGAGGCTCAGATCCCAGCGGTACCACAAGTCCCAGCATGCCCAGCACAACAGCAAGACAGTGGACATGAGACTGCATCTACTGTTGGAGCCCAGGAGAGCATTAATTCTGGGAATATTGATACTGTTCATGTGGGGTTGGGGGCTGAAGGGGGTACAGAGACTGTGGTGGACATTGCGCATCCTGATGATGCTATTGAGATTGATGATGATGATAATAATGTGCAAAATGTCTGTGATTCCCCCCCTTTGGTTTCCAGCACACAAGGTGTAACAGGCCCCTCCGCTGCAGACCCTCGCCCTGTCAGTCAGCCCAGTGTGACCCCACAGGTTCCTCCCAGTAATGTTTGGAGCCGCGGCGCTCCATCCTTTACCTCCAGCGCCAATTACACCGGGCAGGCTTTCAAAAGGAGGAATGTGGTGCGGTTCAGGCACAGAGGTGCCAAGGAGGATCTGCCGGACAGGAAGCTGGTGGTCAGGGAGCTTCTGTGCCGCCAGATGGGGTTTGCGCCGGTTAATATCTTGGGGGTCATCAATCTGCCAGACAGACAGGGCTATGATATGTCTGATCTGGACAGATTCTGGGCCAATTTCCCCAAGTTCAGGGACGCTGATGGCTGGAATAAGTTCAGCTTCATTCCGATATCTAAGCCGGATACCGCCACGGTTAATATCATCTTTTGGAATGAGGCTGTTCCCCCGCAGGACATTGTGGTGTGGCTCCGGAGGCATTGTGACCTTGTCTCCGACCTCACCAAAAACAGGGATGAGGACGGTATATGGACCGGTGGATGGAAGGTGCTGGTGAAACTGCGCCAGCACAACAATATCACGGCTCACTTAACCAACTCCTTCTTTATCGGAAGGGAGAAGGGGGTTTGCTTCTACCCTGGGCAGCCACGAAAGTGTTTTAAGTGTGGTAAAGTGGGTCACCTGGCAAACACCTGTACCGTGGTAAAGTGCAGCCTGTGCGGGGAAGTTGGCCACTTAGCGGCAGATTGCCAGAACATCAAGTGCAGTCTCTGTGGGGAGATCGGCCACCCTCACAGGGACTGTCCTGATGCCTGGCACAATATATGCAAGCTCCTTCCTGATGAGGAGTTAGTGACAGGGACAGAGGCTCAGGAGGAGGAGGCTTTAATGTCAGGGACAGTACTGACCAGGTCAGAGGTCCACCAGGGGTCCGCTCAGGTAACATCAGAGCAGCTTTGTACAGAGGGGAGCATGGAGGTCGTCCCTCAGGTCCAGCAGCCACATGTAGCCACCTCTTCAGTATCACCATCTCTAGCTGAAGAAAGTGGCTGTAATCAGGTAAAAAGGAAAAAAAAGGACAAGGCCTCCCGTAAACCTGAGGAGGAGTATGTCACTAGCCAGGGTGGCAGGAAAAAAGTCCAGAGTTCGGCAGGTGTGATGGTCGTGTCCAATAAGTTTGATGTTTTGTCTGAGTCTGATGGGGACTTGGAAGAAGAGATAAAAAGAATAGAGACTGAGTATGACAGGGACGTAGCGGACGATCACCCTACAAAACGGAAGCCCGTACTTGCTGACACTGAGATACAGTCTGACATGGAGACCGGTGGTAGTCAGAACATCTGTGACCCAGACTTATGATGGCGGCTTTTACATCTCTGCTCCTCTGTTGTGGTATTGTGATAGCGGATTTCTCATTAAAAATAACATCCAGTAATGTGAACAGCATTAAGGTGAGGAGGACGAGGCACGCTGTCTATGACCATCTCCGATACCTGGACGCAGATGTCCTCTTTCTGCAGGAGACGCGGCTGACAACTCAGGGGCTCATGAGGGAGGCTGAGAGGGAATGGCGGTCTGGTCCCTCTTTTTGGTCACTGGCTGTGGAGCCGTACGCCGGGGTCGCCATTCTGTTTAACACCAGGGATGTGACAGTACATAGGATGACGGAGGTGGTTATGGGAAGGTGTCTGGTCCTGGATGTCACTGTCCATGGCAGGCGACTTAGGCTTATTAACATCTATGGGCCACAGACGGTGACTGACAGGATACAGTTATTTAATGATGTCAAGCCTTATCTGTTCACCTCTCTTCCAGTGATAATGGTGGGGGACTTTAATGCCATACTGACATCAGGTGACAGCTCCTCAGGTAGAACCGTGACGAGGGATGGTAGGATCTTGAATAACATAGTCCTGCAGGCCAGATTAGGGGACGTCTTTAAACGGGGAGGTCGAAAGCCAAAATTAACCTATTCCTGCTCCAATAGAGGCAGTAGAATAGATCTGGCTTTTGTAAGTCCCATGGAAGTCATAGGTGCCATGAGTGAGAGAGTCGTCCCATACTCAGACCATCTTGCCCTATATTTCTGCCTGGGGGCCACTAAGCGAGCTGATGTTGGTAGGGGGTTATGGAGACTCAATTCCAGCCTCCTCCATGATGTCTCTGTCCAGAGTTGTGTCCACTCCCTTTTGCAGGGTCATCTACAGAGAGTGGACTTCTATGACAACATGGCCGACTGGTGGGAGGACATCAAGGACGATATCAGATACCTCTTGAAGAGACTGTCAGTTAAGAAGAGCAGGAGTAAGTATAGCCAGTACCTAAGGCTGCGCAAAGAATTGGTGTCACTCTATTCGGAGGGCGGGGGTAACAAAGAGAAGATCGACCGGTTGAAATCTGAGATAAGGCAGTATCAGTACAGCAGGTATACCTCCTTGGTTCTTGAACGGGATTATGGGGTCTTAGGGGCACCTGATCCCTTTGAGAATTGCCGGGAGCGGGTGGCCAATAAATTGGTCACAGGTCTCATTGACTCCCAGGGTGTATTGCAGGAATCTCGGGAGGGTATCCTGGGGGTTGTGAAATCTTATTATACTGACTTGTTTCAGAGGAAGGCTTTGGATAAACATAAAATGACTCAATTCTTGGAGGCAACTCCAACGCCTGATACTAATGATCTGGACTTTTCTCCTTTGACAGCAGAATTAACGGTGGAGGAGGTTAAGGAGGCCATTGATAAGTTACATCTGAAGAAGGCACCAGGTCCGGATGGTATAACAGCAGAATTTTATAAGAAATTCAGAGACCTCCTGGCTCCAATTCTTGTGGATGTTTACAAAAATTGTCTAGAAAATCACCTGATGCCTCCATCCATGAGAGTATCCTCATTAATTCTGCTGTCTAAAGGTAAGGAGCCAAGCGACATCAAGAACTGGAGGCCAATTGCCCTCTTGAATGTTGACAGGAAGATTCTGGCGAAGATCCTGTTTTCTAGGTTAGTCTGTTTGTCCCCGGCACTGTTGGTAGGCTCTCAGTTTGGCACAGTAAAAGGGCGGAACATCTCTGGAGCCGTCATCTCGATACGGGAGATGTTTGAGAGATGTAAAGCTCTGCGGTGTGGGAGATATGTTGTCAGTCTGGACCAGGCTAAAGCCTTTGACAGAGTTGATCATGATTATCTGTGGGCCACTTTGTCAAAGTACGGTATTCCAGGACAATTTGTGGATTGGCTGAAGACTTTGTACAGAGAGGCGGTGAGCTTTCCTCTGATTAATGGTTGGCAGGGTGGCACTTTTGGAGTTGAGGCGGGGGTGAGACAGGGCTGCCCGCTGAGTCCACTCCTGTATGTTTTTGCCATAGACCCGTTTCTGAGGTCACTGCAGGAGTGTAACTTTTGGGGGGTGCCGGTCCCCCACTGCTTGCCTCTGAAGGTGGTTGCCTACGCGGATGATGTGACGCTGGTGATATCTAATCCTCATGAGGTGCAGATGTTGTCTGCGGCCATCAGAAGTTACTCAGAGGCCTCCGGGTCTCTGGTCAACCTTGAGAAGAGTCAAGCTCTGTGGACATTGCAATCTGACCCAGACTTTGATCTGCCGCAGTTTGTAAAGGCCTCCACCCATATTAAGGTCTTAGGGGTGAAATTTGGGAGGGAAGATAATGCCAGCCTAAATTGGGAGGAAAAATTGGAGACCGGAAATGCAAAGGTTCAGCGATGGAAGAACGGGAGGCTGACTTACAGAGAAAGGGTTGCTATGTTGAAGACGTACCTGGTCCCCGTCTTCTTGTATGTCTCTGTCATTTTTCCTTTGCCAGAATCCTTCTCGGCGAGGCTCCTCAGCCTGTTCTTCCAGCTCTTGTGGGGGAACAGGATGAACCTGATAAAGAGGGGAATAACGTACCTACAGCGGAGTGAGGGCGGGCTGGATATGTTAAATCCAAGGGTTTTCTTTGACTCCTTGTTTCTGAAAGTAAATTTTGGGAGCATGGATTCAAACAGTAGCTCCCTGTGGGCGAATAGTATCAGGTATTGGATATTGCCTTTTGCGGAATCTTGGGTGCGAGGCGGCAGTCTCAAGAGGAGGAGATGGACAGTTGACCACCTCCCCCAGTATCTGGAATATGGTCTGAAGTGTGTCAGGAAGTGGGGACTGGAGAAGTCTTACATTGAGAGTAATACGAGGAAAGATCTGTGTGCTCATATATGTAGGACTTTCTTCTACTCTCCACTGGCCCTACGAGATTGTGCCACCAAGACCCTTCAGGACAGTCTCCGGTTCCTCAACGGGAGGCGACTTCCAGCAAAGTTTTTTGACATTGCTTGGCTGTCGCTACATGGGAAACTCTTTGTGAGGGGGAACTTAAAATATTTAAGTGTTTCGGATCGGAACTGTCCCCTTGGTTGTCAGCAGGAGGAAACCATGGAGCATTTTATTTGTGATTGCTGGGGAGGTAGGGAAATATGGACGGAGGTATCGACCAAGCTGAAAATCCCCAGACTGCTGTCCCTGAAATACCCTGACATTATCTATGGAGTCCCATCCACTGACGGTAACATCGACAGGGGGACAATGTACCTGGTCATTACCACCATTAAGTATTACCACTGGCACATGAGAACCCGAATGTCTCTCCACAGCGAGCCCTTCCATCCCGTCACCGCAGCCACAAAGATACTGTCCGAGCTCAGATGGATAAGAGCGATAGAGATAAAGAAAAGTCAGAGTAATGAGAAACTATGGAGGAATGTGTCTGTGGGATAATAACATGATCGTGTTACTAAAAGTGTTTATTTCATATTCTTCCTTCCACAGGAGTGAACTCTAAGTTATCTTTATTCCTAATGTATTAATTTTAATTGTAGAATTATTGTCTGATGCATTCATGAGAATTTGTTTTGTATTAATGAAGAATTCTGTTTATTTTAATTGTATTTGTTGGTTTTATACAATAAAAATTGCCCCCTATGTACAAGAATATAACTACTATAATACTGCTCCTATGTACAAGAATATAACTACTATAATACTGCTCCTATGTACAAGAATATAACTACTATAATACTGCTCCTATGTACAAGAATATAACTACTAGAATAATGCTCCTATGTACAAGAATATAACTACTGTAATACTGCTCTGATGTACAAGAATATAGCTACTATAATACTGCTCCTATGTACAATAATATAACTACTATAATACTGCTCTGATGTACAAGAATATAACTACTATAATACTGCTGCTATGTACAAGAATATAACTACTATAATACTGCCCCCTATGTACAAGAATATAACTACTATAATACTGCTCCTATGTACAAGAATATAACTACTATAATACTGCTCCTATGTACAAGAATATAACTACTATAATACTGCTCCTATGTACAAGAATATAACTACTAGAATAATGCTCCTATGTACAAGAATATAACTACTGTAATACTGCTCTGATGTACAAGAATATAGCTACTATAATACTGCTCCTATGTACAAGAATATAACTACTATAATACTGCTCTGATGTACAAGAATATAACTACTATAATACTGCTCCTATGTACAAGAATATAACTACTATAATACTGCCCCCTATGTACAAGAATATAACTACTATAATACTGCTCCTATGTACAAGAATATAACTACTATAATACTGCTCCTATGTACAAGAATATAACTACTATAATACTGCTCCTATGTACAAGAATATAACTACTAGAATAATGCTCCTATGTACAAGAATATAACTACTGTAATACTGCTCTGATGTACAAGAATATAGCTACTATAATACTGCTCCTATGTACAATAATATAACTACTATAATACTGCTCCTATGTACAAGAATATAACTACTATAATACTGCTCCTATGTACAAGAATATAACTACTATAATACTGCTCCTATGTACAATAACATAACTACTATAATACTGCTCCTATGTACAATAACATAACTACTATAATACTGCTCCTATGTACAAGAATATAACTACTATAATACTGCTCCTATGTACAAGAATATAACTACTATAATACTGCTCCTATGTACAAGAATATAACTACTATAATACTGCTCCTATGTAGAAGAATATAACTACTATAATACTGCTCCTATGTACAAGAATATAACTACTATAATACTGCCCCCTATGTACAAGAATATAACTGCTATAATACTGCTCCTATGTACAAGAATATAACTACTATAATACTGCTCCTATGTACAAGAATATAACTACTGTAATACTGCTCCTATGTACAAGAATATAACTACTATAATACTGCTCCTATGTACAATAATATAACTACTATAATACTGCTCCTATGTACAAGAATATAACTACTATAATACTGCCCCCTATGTACAAGAATATAACTACTATAATACTGCTCCTATGTACAAGAATATAACTACTGTAATACTGCTCCTATGTACAAGAATATAACTACTATAATACTGCTCCTATGTACAAGAATATGACTACTATAATACTGCTCCTATGTACAAGAATATAACTACTATAATACTGCCCCCTATGTACAAGAATATAACTACTGTAATACTGCTCCTATGTACAAGAATATAACTACTATAATACTGCTCCTATGTACAAGAATATAACTACTAGAATAATGCTCCTATGTACAAGAATATAACTACTGTAATACTGCTCTGATGCACAAGAATATAGCTACTATAATACTGCTCCTATGTACAAGAATATAACTACTGTAATACTGCCTCCATGTACAAGAATATAACTACCATAATACTGCTCCGATGTACAAGAATATAACTACTATAATACTGCCTCCATGTGCAAGAATATAACTACTATAATACTGCTCCTATGTACAAGAATATAACTACTATAATACTGCTCCTATGTACAAGAATATAACTACTATAATACTGCTTCTATGTACAAGAATATAACTACTATAATACTGCCCCCTATGTACAAGAATATAACTACTATAATACTGCTCCTATGTACAAGAATATAACTACTATAATACTGCCTCCATGTACAAGAATATAGCTACTATAATACTGCTCCTATGTACAATAATATAACTACTATAATACTGCTTTTATGTACACGAATATAACTACTATAATACTGCCCCCTATGTACAAGAATATAACTACTATAATACTGCTCCTATGTACAAGAATATAACTACTATAATACTGCCTCCATGTGCAAGAATATAACTACTATAATACTGTTCCTATGTACAAGAATATAACTACTATAATACTGCTCCTATGTACAAGAATATAACTACTATAATACTGCCCCCTATGTACAAGAATATAACTACTATTATACTGCTCCTATGTACAAGAATATAACTACTATAATACTGCTCCTATGTACAAGAATATAGCTACTATAATACTGCTCCTATGTACAAGAATATAACTACTATAATATTGCTCCTATGTACAAGAATATAAGTACTATAATACTGCTCCTATGTACAAGAATATAACTACTATAATACTGCCCGCCAGGTACAAGAATATAACTACTATAATACTGCTCCTATGTACAAGAATATAACTACTATAATACTGCTCCTATGTACAAGAATATAACTACTATAATACTGCTCCTATGTACAAGAATATAACTACTATAATACTGCTCCTATGTACAAGAATATAACTACTATAATACTGCTCCTATGTACAAGAATATAACTACTATAATACTGCTCCTATGTACAAGAATATAACTACTATAATACTGCTCCTATGTACAAGAATATAACTACTATAATACTGCTCCTATGTACAAGAATATAACTACTATAATACTGCCCCCTATGTTCAAGAATATAACTGCTATAATACTGCTCCTATGTATAAGAATATAACTACTGTAATACTGCTCCTATGTACAAGAATATAATTACTATAATACTGCTTCTATGTACAAGAATATAACTACTATAATACTGCCCCCTATGTACAAGAATATAACTACTATAATACTGCCCCTATGTACAAGAATATAACTACTATAATACTGCCCCTATGTACAAGAATATAACTAATATAATACTGCCCCTATGTACAAGAATATAACTACTATAATACTGCCCCCCATGTACAAAAATATAACTACTATAATACTGCCCCTATGTACAAGAATATAACTAATATAATACTGCCCCTATGTACAAGAATATAACTACTATAATACTGCCCCTATGTACAAGAATATAACTAATATAATACTGCCCCTATGTACAAGAATATAACTACTATAATACTGCCTCCTAGCTGTGAGGTTGTGTGTCAGTGGTTCTCCTGATGTCTGGAGCAAGCCCAGGGAGGGGCCACCCTGGGCGGGGAAGCTCCCCTGGCAAGGCCCAGGCTTCCCGGCCTACACTGGGACTAGCCTCCCAGGCTTCTACTAATGGGAATATTAATCCCAAAGCCGCTGTGAGTCCAGTGAATGCAGCGAGTCAAAGCTGCAGCAGTTCTAGGAAGAAGGAAACAGTTGTGAGTAAAGTTTTGGGAGGAAAACCTTCTCCAGTTCCAGCAAAGAAGCAAGAAGGCAATGTGTCAGTGAGTGATGGAAACCAGCAGAATGTGAAGTCTTGTAGCTCCCCAGTCAGTAAGCAGCTCCTGCCAGGTGCACAGGTGAGATCGGCCCCAGCTGTGCAGATCACCTCTCCTGCTTCCAGGCAGAGACGGACGTCTTTGGAAAGGCAGACAATGCAGGAGAACCTACAGCAGCATGGCAGTATGGCGCGGTCAGGACGCACACGGTCACAGTCAGGTGGCAGCGATAAACCTGCTGCGGAGCCTGCATCCAGCCAAGGGGCCACAAAACCATCCGTGGTGGACCCGCACAAGACTGTCTTCAAAACCCCTGTACCCGTGGTCAAGACTAAACCTGTGGGGCCGGCGCGTGCACCCGAGCTGCAGCTAGCGGATGAGATACCGGGACTTGTCCGAAAACTGGGTGAGTTACAGCAGCAAAAAAAGCGCTGCAAATGGAGGTAGACTTCATCTACAGTCTAAAGACCACTAATCCTGCCAGTAATGACGCCTATGACCTGAGACTGAACACACTGGGTGTACAGCTGGCGAGTGTTGTGCAGGACACTGAGTCTGTGCTGGAGAGCATGGGGCCCCTGGCAGAGACCTACAGGAACCGGGAGCGGTTCGCCTCCTATAAGCAGGACTGTGCTGTAGAGGCCAGGACCCCTGATGTTCAGGACGGGACCCCCCAGCAGCGGACACGGCCAGTGTTACAGGCTGCCCGCTTCTGCTTCCAGGATGGAAAACAGCTGCAGCAGCAGGCAGCTCAGTGTGAACAGGAGCATGCACTTCAGACTGCAGCAGAGGCACCACAGGTCCCAGAATGCCCCACACAGGAGCAGGACAGTATTTCTGAGACTGTTTGTGCTGATGAGGCCGAGGCTGAGGCTGAAGCACAGACTGTGGCTGGGGATGCTGTGCCCATGGGGTCGGGGGTTGGAGGGGTTTCACATTCTGTAATGGACGTCGCACTGTCTGATGATAATGATGCTGCTTATGATAATGTGCATGATATGTGTGATTATCCCCCTTTGCCATCTAGTCCACAAGGTGTGACAGCCCCCCCTGCTGCAGGCCCTCTCCCTGTCAGTCAGCCCAGTGTCACCCAGCAGGTGCCCCCCAGGAATGCCTGGAGCCGCGGCGCCCCATCCTTCACTTCCAGCGCCAGGTATACCGGCCAGACATTCAAGCGCATTAATGTGGTGCGGTTTAAATACATAGGTGCCAAGGAGGATCTGCCACAACGCAGGTATGTGGTGAGAGAGCTGCTCTGCGGCCAGATGGGGTTTGTGGCAAATGAGATACTGGCAGTGTCTAATCTTCAGGACAGGCAGGGCTACGAGGTCAGCTTCAAGCTCATGTCTGACCTGGACAGATTCTGGGCCAATTACCCCAAGTTCAGAGATGCTGAGGGCTGGAATAAGTTTGTGTTGGTTCCTATCTCCAGGTCGGACACTGTCACAGTGAATATCACCTTCTGGAATGAGGCCGTTCCTCCACAGGACATCGAGGTGTGGTTCCGGAGACACTGTGACCTCGTCTCTGGACTCACCAAGGTCAGAGATGAGGATGGTATCTGGACAATGGGGTGGCGGGTCTTGGTAAAATTACGGCAATGTAATAACATCACTGCCCACTTACCCAACTCCTTCTTCATTGGGAGGGAGAAGGGAAGGTGTTATTATCCCGGGCAACCCAGAAAGTGCTTCAAATGTGGTGGGAAAGGTCATCTGGCTAACGCCTGTACTGTGGTGAAGTGCAGTCTGTGTGGGGCAATCGGCCATGTCGCTGCAGACTGCCGGGATGTCAGGTGCAACCTCTGTGGTAGGATGGGCCACCCTCACAGGGACTGTCCAGACGCCTGGCACAACATCTGCAGAGTCTTCCCTGATGCGTTAGTGATGGAAGGGGCAGAGGCTCAGGAGGATGAGGATGTGGTGGCAGGGACACATGGGGAGTATTTAATGTCAGGAGAGATGCTGACCAGCTCAGATGCCCACCAGGAGTCCACTCAGGCAGCACCAGAGAAGCAGGGTGCAGAGGGGAACATGGAGGTCGTCCATCAGGTCCAGCAGCCTCAGATAGCCCCCCCTTCAGCATCGCTGTCTGTATCTGATGACTGGAGCATTAATAATAATAAAAGGAAGAAAAAGAACACATCCTCCCGTAAACCTGAGGCAGAATATGACACTGGTCAAATTGCTAGTAAGAAGGTTCAGAATTCTGCAGGAGTGATGGTCGTGTCCAACAAGTATGGAGTTTTATCTGACTCCAATGGTGACGATTATGAGGAAGAGTTGAGGAAAGTTGATGCTGAGTGTGACAGGGACATAGAGGACCATCCACCGCCAAAGCGGAAGCCCTTATCTGTGGTCCCTCAGGTAGAGTCTGACATGGACCATCCACCGCCAAAGCGGAAGCCCTTATCTGTGGACCCTCAGGTAGAGTCTGACATGGACACCAGTGGTGGACAGAACATCTCTGACTCATGATGATGGCTGTTACTCTGCTCCTTCAATATTGTGTCGTGATGGCGGGGTTCTCATTGACAGTGACCTCGAGCAATGTGAATAGCATTAAGCTGAGGAGAACTAGACACGTGGTGTATGAACATCTGAAATATCTGGACACAGATGTAATCTTCCTGCAGGAGACACGACTGACATCTCTGGGGCTTATGAGAGAGGCTGAGAGGGAATGGCGGTCCGGTCCTTCTTTCTGGTCACTGGCTGTGGAGCCTTACGCCGGGGTCGCTGTCCTTTTTAACACCAATGATGTGACTGTGCATAGGATGACGGAGGTGGTCATGGGAAGATGTCTGGTCCTAGAAGTCACTATCCATGGGAGGCGACTCCGGCTTATTAACATCTATGGGCCACAGACAGTGACTGACAGGATCCAGCTGTTTAATGACCTCAAGCCTTACCTTTTCACTTCTCTTCCAGTGGTGATGGCGGCGGACTTTAATGCCATAATGACATTAGGTGACAGCTCCTGAGGCAGGGCAGTGACCAGGGACGGTAAAGTCCTACATAACGTCATAATGCAGGCAGGACTGACTGACGTTTTTACACAGGGTGGGCGACAGCCAAAATTCACATATTCATGTTCCAACAGGAGCAGTAGAATAGATTTTGCTTTTGTCAGTCCTACTGAGGCTGTCGGCGCCCTGAGTGAGAAGGTCGTCCCTTACTCTGATCACCTTGCCTTGTGCTTCTCTTTGGGTTCCTCTAACCGTCCGGACATTGGTAGGGGGTTGTGGAAGCTCAATTCCAGTCGCCTGGATGATGCCTATGTTCAGAGCCGTGTTCACTCCCTTATCCAGCTTCATCTAGACAGGGTTGACTTCTATGACAACATGACCGACTGGTGGGAGGACGTCAAGGAGGATATCAGATCCCTCTTAAAGAGACTGTCAGTTAATAAAGGGAGGAATAAGTACAGCCAGTACCTGAAGCTGCGCAAAGAATTGGAGTCACTGTATTCGGCGGGCGGGGATGACAAAGTGAAGATCGACCGGCTGAAATCTGAGATAAAGCAGTATCAGTATAGCAGGTATACCTCCCTGGTTATTGAATGGGATTATGGGTTCTTAGGGGCCCCTGATCCCTTTGAGAATTGCAGGGAGAGGGTGGCCAAAAAAATGGTCACGGGTCTCACCGACTCCCAGGGTGTATTGCAGGATTCACGGGAGGGTATCCTGGAGGTGGTGAGATCTTACTATGCTGACTTGTTTCAGAGGAAAGTTTTGGATAAAGATAAGATGACTCAATTCTTGGAGGCAACTCCAGTGCCTGATACTAATGATCTGGACTTCTCTCCTTTGACAGCAGAAATAACGGTGGAGGAAGTTAAGGAGGCCATTGATAAGTTGCATCTGAAGAAGGCACCAGGTCCAGATGGTATAACGGCAGAATTTTTATAAGAAATTCAGAGACCTCCTGGCTCCAATTCTCGTGGATGTGTATAGAAATTGTCTAGAAAATCACCTGATGCCTCCATCCATGAGAGTGTCCTCGTTAATTCTGCTGTCTAAAGGTAAAGAGCCGAGCGACATCAAGAACTGGAGGCCGATTGCCCTCATGAATGTGGACAGGAAGATTCTAGCAAAGATCCTATTTTCTAGATTAGTCTGTTTGTCCCCGGCACTGTTGGCAGGCTCTCAGTTTGGCACAGTAAAAGGGCGGAACATCTCTGGAGCAGTCATCTCGATACGAGAGATGTTTGAGAGATGTAAAGCTCTGCGGTGTGGGAGATATGTTGTTAGTCTGGACCAGGCTAAAGCCTTTGACAGGGTTGATCACGACTATCTGTGGGCCACTTTGTCAAAGTACGGTATTCCGGGACAATTTGTGGATTGGCTGAAGACGTTGTACAGAGAGGCGGTGAGCTTTCCTCTGATTAATGGTTGGCAGGGTGACACTTTTGGAGTTGGGGCGGGGGTGAGACAGGGCTGCCCAATGAGTCCGCTCCTGTATGTTTTTGCCCTAGACCCGTTTCTGAGGTCACTGCAGGAGTGCGATTTTCAGGGGGCGCCGGTCCCCCACTGCCCGCCTCTGAATGTTGTTGCCTATGCGGATGATGTGACGCTGGTGATCTCCAATCCTCGTGAGGTGCAGATGTTATCTGCGTCCATCAGAAGCTACTCAGAGGCCTCCGGGTCTCTTGTCAACCTTGAAAAGAGTCAAGCTCTGTGGACATTAGATACTGAGCCCAGCTTTGATCTGCCGCAGTTTTCCAAAGCCTCCACCCATATTAAGATCCTAGGGGTTAAATTTGGGAGGGATGATAATGCCACGCTAAATTGGGAGGAGAAATTGGAAACCGGAAATGCAAAGGTTCAGCGATGGAAGAACTGGAGGCTGACCTACAGAGAAAGGGTCACAATGTTGAAGACGTACCTGGTCCCCGTTTTCTTGTATGTCTCTGTCGCTTTCCCTTTGCCAGAATCTTTCTCAGCGAGGCTCTTCAGCCTGTTCTTCCAGCTCTTGTGGGGGAATAGGTTGAACCTAATAAAGAGGGGAATAACGTACCTACGGCGGAGAGAGGGTGGGCTGGATATGTTGAATCCAAGGGTTTTCTTTGACTCCTTGTTTCTAAAGGTGAGTTTTGGGAACATGGACTCAAACAGTAGCTCCCTGTGGGTAAATAGTATCAGGTACTGGATATTGCCTTTTGCAGAATCTTGGGTGCGAGGCGGCAGTCTCAAGAGGAGGAGATGGACAGGTGACCACCTCCCCCAGTATCTGGACTATGGACTGAAGTGTGTTAGGAGGTGGGGACTGGAGAGGTCTTACATTGAGAGCAATACCAGAAGAGACCTGTATTCTCGTGTATGTAGGACTTTCTTCTACTCTCCACTGGCCCTGAGAGATTGTGTCACCACCACCCTGCAGGAAAGCCTTAGGTTCCTAAACGGGAAACGGCTTCCTCCTAAACTGTTTGATGTCACTTGGCTTTCACTGCATAGTCGGCTCTTTGTCAGAGGGAACCTGAAACATCTGTGTGTCTCTGATCGGAAGTGTCCCCTTGGTTGTCAGCAGGAGGAGACTATGGAGCACTTCATATGTGATTGCTGGGGAGGGAGGAAGATCTGGGAGGAAGTGTCAGCTAATCTAAAAATCCCCAGACTGCGGACCCTAAAGTATCCCGACATAATCTATGGTGTCCCCTCTACTGTTAGTAACATCAACAGAGAGACGATGTACATTATAATCAGTGTCATCAAATACTATCACTGGCACATGAGAACCCGGGTGTCACTGCACAATGAGCTGTTCGATCACACCGCTGCCGCCAATCAGGTTATGTCAGAACTCCGGTGAATAAAATCACTGGAAGTTGGAAGGAGTCCAGGAAACATAACGTTATGGAGAAACGTAAAATTCAGTTAGAAAATATGATAATTTTTATTTTTTTTTTCTAACTTTCTTTTTCTATCCCCAGGTGTGGACACTTTAATTTATTTATGAATATGATCTGATTATGTAATGCTTTGTATATATTACCTAAGTGGTTTGTGTTTTGTTATGCTGGATGATTTTTGTTTTATTATAATTGTATTTATGTTTGGTTTATAATAAAAATTGCCCCCTATGTACAAGAATATAGCTACTATAATACTGCTCCGATGTACAAGAATATAACTACTATAATACTGCTCCTATGTACTAGAATATAACTACTATAATACTGCACCTATGTACAAGAATATAACTACTATAATACTGCTCCTATGTACAAGAATATAACTACTATAATACTGCCCCCTATGTACAAGAATATAACTACTATAATACTGCTCCTATGTACAAGAATATAACTACTATAATACTGCTCCTATGTACAAGAATATAACTACTATAATACTGCCCCTATGTACAAGAATATAACTACTATAATACTGCTCCTATGTACAGGAATATAACTACTATAATACTGCCCCCTATGTACAAGAATATAACTACTATAATACTGCTCCTATGTACAAGAATATAACTACTATAATACTGCTCCTATGTACAAGAATATAACTACTATAATACTGCCCCTATGTACAAGAATATAACTACTATAATACTGCTCCTATGTACTAGAATATAACTACTATAATACTGCACCTATGTACAAGAATATAACTACTATAATACTGCTCCTATGTACAAGAATATAACTACTATAATACTGCCCCCTATGTACAAGAATATAACTACTATAATACTGCTCCTATGTACAAGAATATAACTACTATAATACTGCTCCTATGTACAAGAATATAACTACTATAATACTGCCCCTATGTACAAGAATATAACTACTATAATACTGCTCCTATGTACAAGAATATAACTACTATAATACTGCCCCCTATGTACAAGAATATAACTACTATAATACTGCTCCTATGTACAAGAATATAACTACTATAATACTGCTCCTATGTACAAGAATATAACTACTATAATACTGCCCCTATGTACAAGAATATAACTACTATAATACTGCTCCTATGTACAAGAATATAACTACTATAATACTGCTCCTACAGTATGTACAAGGTTCATTTTCATCACTCCGCTGTGATATTTGGTCATCATCATTTTCACTTTGACCATCAGCCTGCCTGTTCCAATTCTATGTAAATCCCTCTCCACATCCACCTGCCGCTGCGCCTTGTACAAATACTGCAGCATGTACAGTTGTGGCCAAAAGTATTGACACCCCTGCAATTCTGTCAGATAATACTCAGTTTCTTCCTGAAAATGATTGTAAACACAAATTCTTTGGTATTATTATCTTCATTTAATTTGTCTTAAATGAAAAAACACAAAAAGAATTGTCCTAAAGCCAAATTGGATATAATTCCACACCAAACATAAAAAAGAGGGTGGACAAAAGTATTGGCACTGTTCTAAAAATCATGTGATGCTTCTCTAATTTGTGTAATTAACAGCACCTGTAACTTACCTGTGGCACCTAACAGGTGTTGGCAATAACTAAATCACACTTGCAGCCAGTTGACATGGATTAAAGTTGACTCAACCTCTGTCCTGTGTCCTTGTGTGTACCACATTGAGCATGGAGAAAAGAAAGAAGACCAAAGAACTGTCTGAGGACTTGAGGAACCAAATTGTGAGGAAGCATGAGCAATCTCAAGGCTACAAGTCCATCTCCAAAGACCTGAATGTTCCTCTGTCTACCGTGCGCAGTGTCATCAAGAAGTTTAAAGCCCATGGCACTGTGGCTAACCTCCCTAGATGTGGACGGAAAAAAAAAATTGACAAGAGATTTCAACGCAAGATTGTGCGGATGTTGGATAAAGAACCTCGACTAACATCCAAACAAGTTCAAGCTGCACTGCAGTCTGAGGGTACAACAGTGTCAACCCATACTATCCGTCGGCGTCTGAATGAAAAGGGACTGTATGGTAGGAGACCCAGGAAGACCCCACTTCTTACCCCGAGACATAAAAAAGCCAGGCTGGAGTTTGCCAAAACTTACCTGAAAAAGCCTAAAACGTTTTGGAAGAATGTTCTTCTGGTCAGATGAGACAAAAGTAGAGCTTTTTGGGCAAAGGCATCAACATAGAGTTTACAGGAGAAAAAAGAGGCATTCAAAGAAAAAAACACGGTCCCTACAGTCAAACATGGCAGAGGTTCCCTGATGTTTTGGGGTTGCTTTGCTGCCTCTGGCTCTGGACTGCTTGACCGTGTGCATGGCTTTATGAAGTCTGAAGACTACCAACAAATTTTGCAGCATAATGTAGGGCCCAGTGTGAGAAAGCTGGGTCTCCCTCAGAGGTCATGGGTCTTCCAGCAGGACAATGACCCAAAACACAATTCAAAAAGCACTAGAAAAAGGTTTGAGAAAGCACTGGAGACTTCTAAGGTGGCCAGCAATGAGTCCAGACCTGAATCCCATAGAACACCTGTGGAGAGATCTAAAAATGGCAGTTTGGAGAAGGCACCCTTCAAATATCAGGGACCTGGAGCAGTTTGCCAAAGAAGAATGGTCTAAAATTCCAGCAGAGCATTGTAAGAAACTCATTGATGGTTACCGGAAGCGGTTGGTCGCAGTTATTTTGGCTAAAGGTTGTGCAACCAAGTATTAGGCTGAGGGTGCCAATACTTTTGTCTGGCACATTTTTGGAGTTATGTGTGAAATGATCAATGTTTTACTTTTTGCTTCATTCTCTTTTGTGTTTTTTCATTTAAGACAAATTAAGTGAAGATAATAATACCAAAGAATTTGTGTTTGCAATCATTTTCAGGAAGAAACTGAGTATTATCTGACAGAATTGCAGGGGTGTCAATACTTTTAGCCACAACTGTAACTACTATAATACTGTCCCTATGTACAAGAATATAACTGCTATAATACTGCTCCTATGTACAAGAATATAACTACTATAATACTGCCCCCTATGTGCAAGAATATAACTACTATAATACTGCTCCTATGTACAAGAATATAACTACTATAAAACTGCTCCTATGTACAAGAATATAACTACTATAATACTGCCCCCTATGTACAAGAATATAACTACTATAATACTGCTCCTATGTACAAGAATATAACTACTATAATACTGCTCCTATGTACAAGAATATAACTACTAGAATAATGCTCCTATGTACAAGAATATAACTACTGTAATACTGCTCCTATGTACAAGAATATAACTACTATAATACTGCTCCTATGTACAAGAATATAACTACTATAATACTGCCCCCTATGTACAAGAATATAACTACTATAATACTGCTCCTATGTACAAGAATATAACTACTATAATACTGCTCCTATGTACAAGAATATAACTACTATAATACTGCCCCCTATGTACAAGAATATAACTACTATAATACTGCTCCTATGTACAAGAATATAACTACTATAATACTGCTCCTATGTACAAGAATATAACTATTAGAATAATGCTCCTATGTACAAGAATATAACTACTGTAATACTGCTTTGATGTACAAGAATATAGCTACTATAATACTGCTCCTATGTACAATAATATAACTACTATAATACTGCTCTGATGTACAAGAATATAACTACTATAATACTGCTCCTATGTACAAGAATATAACTACTATAATACTGCCCCCTATGTACAAGAATATAACTACTATAATACTGCTCCTATGTACAAGAATATAACTACTATAATACTGCTCCTATGTACAAGAATATAGCTACTATAATACTGCTCCTATGTACAAGAATATAACTACTATAATACTGCTTTTATGTACACGAATATAACTACTATAATACTGCCCCTATGTACAAGAATATAACTACTATAATACTGCTCCTATGTACAAGAATATAACTACTATAATACTGCCTCCATGTACAAGAATATAACTACTATAATACTGCTCCTATGTACAAGAATATAACTACTATAATACTGCTCCTATGTACAAGAATATAACTACTATAATACTGCTCCTATGTGCAAGAATATAACTACTATAATACTGCCTCCATGTGCAAGAATATAACTACTATGATACTGCTCCTATGTACAAGAATGTAACTACTATAATACTGTCCCTATGTACAAGAATATAACTACTATAATACTGCTTCTATGTACAAGAATATAACTACTATAACACTGCCCCCTATGTACAAGAATATAACTACTATAATACTGCTCCTATGTACAAGAATATAACTACTTTAATACTGCTCCTATGTAGAAGAATATAACTACTATAATACTGCTCCTATATACAAGAATATAACTACTATAATACTGCCCCCTATGTACAAGAATATAACTACTTTAATACTGCTCCTATGTAGAAGAATATAACTACTATAATACTGCTCCTATATACAGGAATATAACTACTATAATACTGCCCCCTATGTACAAGAATATAACTACTAAAATACTGCTCCTATGTAGAAGAATATAACTACTATAATACTGCCCCTATGTACAAGAATATAACTACTATAATACTGCCCCTATGTACAAGAATATAACTACTATAATACTGCTCCTATGTAGAAGAATATAACTACTATAATACTGCTCCCTATGTACAAGAATATAACTACTATAATACTGCTCCTATGTACAAGAATATAACTACTATAATACTGCTCCTATGTACAAGAATATAACTACTATAATACTGCCCCTATGTACAAGAATATAACTACTATAATACTGCCCCTATGTACAAGAATATAACTACCATAATACTGCCCCCTATGTACAAGAATATAACTACTATAATACTGCTCCTATGTACAAGAGTATAACTAGTATAATACTAACTCTATTTCGAAGAAAATAGCTAACATAATGTCGCCCAATAGCCACATTAAATCAATAAGTGTTTTCTCACATAAGACTTATTTATAATTGAAGGATATACTTACAATGGGGAAAATAAGTATTTGATACATCTCCGATTTTGCAAGATTTCCCACTGTAAGATGGCCGCTGGACGGGTCCTTGAGGGGAGATATGTGTCATTGCAGTTATTAGCTGTGGTGATGTGAGCTCAGAAGCATGCTCCAGTACATATAGTGCTGTGAGAGTTTTTACGCCGTTCCAGGGCCAGGTTTTACGAGCAGTCATAAGAGATGGATGGGAATGATTTCTCACATATCCCAACCCCAGGAGCGTGGTTTGGCAGATCATAAGGTAAAAAATGTCTACTGTTCTCCCTAAATACCCTAAACTGGTCTTTCTACCCCAGGAAGTGCCACTACTGATTTGGGAGAGACCAATTACAGGTCAGAAAGTACAGAATTAATGATTACAGATGGCATTTGAGAGCTTTGGGAGCACCCATAGTCCTAGAAAACTGTACACCTGCAGCTGGGACTGTGAAGGTTATAACTTCTGGTGCTCCATGGACAGATCCTCGACCATCTGCGTCAGAGTCTCCACCTGATCACAGAGTGTACAAACTACGTCTATTGGTGGAGGAAAAGTGAAAAGTATAAGGCAAGTTTAATGTGACAGGTTCCGGTGGCAGATACCAATAGAGCACGTCGTAAACTAAAGGGGAAAGAAAAAGGCATAGTCAGGTCATGGTCCAAGGTCAGAATACCAGGAAGAAAGTTGATCAGAGCAAAGGTGCTAGGCAAAAGGATGGTCAGAATGAGGTCCAAGGTCAGGCAGCAATAGATTAACAAACAGAGCACCGGAAGTCACCATGCTCCATTATGCAAATGCTACGGCTGTCAGTGATCTGGGACTGACAGCTTAGCTAAGTAGCTTAGTAATTACTTAGAACAGGGAACACATGAGGAAAGCTCAGCACGCGCCTGCACTAGACTGGATGACGGAGCTCACACTCACTGCATCCAAGACACACTGAGCGGAGGAATTGTGACAGGCAGTAGGCCAAGACAAGACACAAGAGGCAGCAGACTGAGCCAAGCCCAGACACATGAGGCAGCAGGCCAAGCCAAGGAAAGAGGCAGAGGCCAGAGCCAAGCCATGGAATGAGGGTTGTCTTTTTATTTACTCCAGTCTTCATGGGCAGCTTTGGAGCAGCGCTTATGTCCATACGGGTATATTCTAGAATCTATCCAAGGGTTGAATTGGGTATTTCAGTTCACCCCAAATAAATGAGGTGAGGTTGAGCGGCAATACCACAAACAGCCTGTGGACGATTGTGGAGCTTCGGATAAGCCAGCCATGTTTATGTCCTTTTCTAGCAGCCTTTTAATTTCTTGCGCCTGCCATATAAACCTGTGATTTACAAGAAATTCCCAGAAGCCTCCATTTATATGAATAATTGATTGTGCCTTTCATTAATGATGAGTCCTCGTTAATATCTTAACAGCTGATTGTGAATGCTCTTTGATAGAAGGATCAATGGTTAAAAAGCAATGTGCTGACTTCAAGATGAATGTAAAAGAGAGAAACGGGTAAGAAAGAGCGGAGTCGCACATGTGTGATGGGAAATGCTACAGGAGGACTCACAAGACAAAACGCTTCTCAAAAACAGTTTATCCCAAGTTCTGCCGTAAGATTAAAGGAGGAGGTGATCATGTTTCCTTCATGGCTCCTGTGTAACTGGAGACCTAGGCAGTGCCATCCCTCATCTGGTTACCTACACAGGCCATCAGAAGCCACCAGAGAAACCCTGCGAGGGGTCATCAGGTCTACAACTCCCATCTGTCCTACAGGATTAGGGAATTCAGCAGCTGAAAAAAGCCCATTTTGCCTTGAAGGATTTTGTAATGCAATGCATTGGGCTGCATGTAACGCTTCATTTCACCTGCAGGAGCGCTGCAGGAATACAGTACTTGGGGAGCTCCAATAATAGTGATGGCCTACATTCACTCTAGTTACTTGATGCACATGGAAAATTAAAGGATGGAAACCAGAATGCAGCTCTGGAGTATAATACAGGATGTAACTCAGGATCAGTAATGTATGTACACAGTGACTGCACCAGCAGAATAGTGAGTGCAGCTCTGGGGTATAATACAGGATGTAACTCAGGATCAGTAATGTAATGTATGTACACAGTGACTGCACCAGCAGAATAGTGAGTGCAGCTCTGGAGTATAATACAGGATGTAACTCAGGATCAGTAATGTAATGTATGTACACAGTGACTGCACCAGCAGAATAGTGAGTGCAGCTCTGGAGTATAATACAGGATGTAACTCAGGATCAGTAATGTAATGTATGTACACAGTGACTGCACCAGCAGAATAGTGAGTGCAGCTCTGGAGTATAATACAGGATGTAACTCAGGAACAGTAATGTAATGTATGTGCACAGTGACTGCACCAGCAGAATGGTGAGTGCAGCTCTGGGGTATAATACAGGATGTAACTCAGGATCAGTAATGTAATGTATGTACACAGTGACTGCACCAGCAGAATAGTGAGCGCAGCACTGGAGTATAATACAGGATGTAACTCAGGATCAGTAATATAATGTATGTATACAGTGACTGCACCAGAAGAATAGTGAGTGCAGCTCTGGAGTATAATACAGGATGTAACTCAGGATCAGTAATGTATGTACACAGTGATTGCACCAGCAGAATAGTGAGTGCAGCTCTGGAGTATAATACAGGATGTAACTCAGGATCAGTAATGTAATGTATGTACATAGTGACTACACCAGCAGAATAGTGAGTGCAGCTCTGGAGTATAATACAGGATGTAACTCAGGATCAGTAATGTAATGTATGTATACAGTGACTGCACCAGCAGAATAGTGAGTGCAGCTCTGGAGTATAATACTGTCCCTATTTTGTTATCAGATATGTGATTGTTGATAATTAGGCTCAGTGTACATATGATAAGACAAGAAATATCATAGGGACACTGGCAACTTTACCTGTTACTTTGGATGATTTCTTTGCACAGAAATAAGTGATGTTACTGTGGTTGTTATGTTTTTGGGTTTTTTCCAAACTTTTGATACTTTTTCTGCATCTTCTGTTTATGTTGTGCCAGTCCTTTTAATTAGACAATCTTTCACATGTTTGCCCCGCTCTCACAATGCCAGGCTGAGCTCTTATACAACACCTCTCCTTATCTGTCCCAGCAGCCAATCTGTAATACACTTCATGCAGTTTTAATGAAGGGGGAGAAAATGGTCCCATTAGACCAAAACCAGGGGGACTAACCTGCCTCTTTACATTGCATTTTTCATGATCAGGCAATTCAGTTTTACCGGTGCACATAAACGTCCCATCCTCCTGGCTGCATAAGGTATATTTATTTCTGCGTCCATAACATCCTATTTAGTGCATTATTTATACCGTAACGCTCCTTTATAGTCACTTAAAGAACAGACGCCTTTTAAATCACTTAATCCTGCAGCACTCCCAGGAAAAGTGCAGCCTGATAAATGACTAGTAACAGCTTCAGGCTGGGTGAGCGCGCCGTCCCTTTAAGCTAGAACATTTATGCTGCGGACTGTGAAATTAGAAGCTTACGTGACTTAAAAACCCAGATGGTTCAATGGTAACGTTAATCACTTCTGTGTTTAATGGTGGAAGATTAAAAAAACTTTACTACAGCAAACTTTATATCACAGAAAGGATAATGGGAGAGCAAAAAAGCTACAAAGTAAAGGTAAAGACAGTATAAAAGATTGTGGGTCTACATGTATAACTCTGTATAATAGTATTAGGCTGGAGTCACACTTAGGCTATGTGCACACGGTGCGGATTCTGCTGCGGGTCCGCAGCAGATTTAGGTGCGTTGTACAGTACCATTGTTTTCAATGGTAAACTGGAAAATGCTGTGCACATGCTGCGGATTCTTCAGCGCGGATTTGCTGCGGGTTCTAATCTGCAGCATGTCAATTCTTTGTGCGGAATCCGCTGCGGTTTCAAACCTTCTCCATTATAGAGGTGTGAAACCGCAGCCTAAACCGCAGGTCTTTTTGACCTGCGGATTTTACCAAATCCACGTGGAAAAATCCGCAAGACCAAAATCTACGTGTGCACATAGCCTTAATGTTTAAAAATACAGACCGTATTGTACGGTCGTGATACGGAGAAATGTCCCCTAAACAGTGCTCTGTATGTCATCCGTTGTCAAGGTGTGGCAGCGTCTTTTGCGCATCTAAGCATCCGTATGTAATCCGTATGGCATTGCAAAATCTCGCAGGCTTGCAAAATGGACATATCATGGAGCCCAATGACAGGTTAAAACCCAAACGAAAGAATAGATATATACACATAGAATACACACATATATATATATATATCCAACAATGTAGACCAGCTCACTCCTGTGAACCACCTGGAACCTCAGCTGACCTGGTTAACTCCGTTGTGCCCGGATCTGGATGTAGGAGTCCATCCATACAAATGTGAACAACGACAAAGCAAAGTCCAGCAATAACGTGAGCAATCCAGGATGCTGTTAAAAAATTTTTTTCTTTTTATTCATAAATCCATTAAAATGCAATGGTCCAAGCAGTTCAAAACAGCAATAACGCAGGAAAGTCGTGCAGATTCTGGACCATGAAGAAGGCGGGTTCTACCGCTGAAACGCGTAGTCCTATCTGCACGACTTTCCTGCGTTATTGCTGTTTTGAACTGCTTGGACCATTGCATTTTAATGGATTTATGAATAAAAAGAAAAAAATGTTTTAACAGCATCCTGGATTGCTCACGTTATTGCTGGACTTTGCTTTGTCGTTGTTCATATATATATATATAGTATATTTCATAGAGTTCTACATAGCAGAATAGCCGCTAAATATTGTGTCCAGTTTTGGGCACCACATTTTAAAAAAGACATCAACAAACTGGAGCAAGTTCAGAAAAGAGCGACCAGAATGGTGACCGGTCTGCAAATCCTGTCTTATGAGGAAAGGTTGCAGGATTTGGGAATGTTTAGTTTGCGAAAGAGAAGACTGAGAGGAGACTTAATAGCTGTCTACAAATATCTAAAGGGCTGTCACATTGTAGAAGGATCAACTTTATTCTCATTTGCACAAGGAAAGACTAGAAGCAATGGGATGAAACTGAATGGGAGGAGACACAGATTAGATATTAGAAAAAACTTTTTGACAGAGTGATCAATGAGTGGAACAGGCTGCCACGAGAAGTGGTGAGTTCTCCTTCAATGGAAGTCTTCAAGCAGAGGCTGGACAGACATCTGACTGGGATGATTTAGCGAATCCTGCTTTGAGCAGGGGGTTGGACCAGATGGCCCAGGAGGTCCCTTCCAACTCTACGATTCTATGATTCTATGATTCTAAATCAATTGCCGGCTTCTGTAAAATCAATACAAAACCTGACATGAAATGACACATGGTTTACATACAGTAAACCATTTCATTTCATGTATTTTTTTATATGTCCCTGACTAATAATTAGATTAGGGTTTGTGTGTAAAATTTGGTACATCTAGGTGTTAAATTAAGGGGTTAATTCATTGTAAAAAAAAAATGTGTGCGCTCCCGCAGTAAAATCGCAACCAGAGAGGTAAAGCAGGTGAGTGAGGGCAGATTTTAATAGCCTTGAGAGGAACCATTGTTTTAGGCACCCCCCCCCCCCCCGGCTACAAAAATCTGCCCCCAGACAGAAGGTGACATTAAGCCGATTAGCAATGGAGAGGTGTCAATTAGACACTTATCCATTATTAACCCTAGACTATTAAACGGTTAAAAAAACACACAGACATTAATGAAAAATTATTTTATTGAAATAGAGTCCCCCTCTGCAATCCATCAGAAGGGGTTAACTGGTTTACAAAGGGGACTGGTGCTAATGCGACCAGCACCATGTAAACCACTGACAGAATGAATTATTTCATCTCTGCGCAGCCTCCCTGGCTACCCGGAGATGAACTAATAAGCGTGGGAAAGTTTCTGCATTTTTTCCCACACTCATTAGTTCACCTCATTTCAGCCAGGGGACTCCGCGCAACCTCACTGACATCACTGGCTGACCTGAGGTGAACTAATGAGTGTGGGAAAAAATGCAGAAACTTTCCCACGCTTATAGTAATATGGTGTCTGGTCATGATACGGTGGTATTTGTCCCTTGTGTGTGATATTATTGGCCATTTAAAAAAATTAAAAATATACCTAAATTGTATTGCATATTTTAACACATGTTTAATAGGTTAGAGTAGGGCCCGGCTAAAAGAGTCTACCGTGTTGTTTTGGCCAAAACAAAGGCTGCTGGTTTTATATGTGATCTGGAGATGGAAACTGTTAATGTGTGATTGGTGAGAAGTGGAGTTTTTCCAAGAGAGAGCGTTGGGACTGTGGACAGATCGAGGGGTGGAGGCGGGACTGGGGTGGAGCCTGGGCGGAGTTTCAAGGGGGCCTCGAAAATTTTGCCAATATGAGGCCCCAAAATTCCTATTGGCAGCTCTGGTCCCCCAAATATGTTTCTGGGAATTTTAGACACTGCAATCTTGGGATTTTTACCTTGAAGAATATTTATAAAATGTGCCATTGTCTCCTCCTGCTGACAACTCAGGGGACATTTCCTGTCTGACACTTCTCTGAAACATACATTTTCCCATGTAAGGACAGCGACTCTACATCAAAGAATTTAGCCAGGAGCCTCGCTCCATTGAGGAGCTTCACTCTCTCCTGTAAAGTGGTGGATGCTCGATCTCTCGGTGCAGGATGTACACAAAATAAAGTCTGGCGTATTCTGCCATTACGATCCTTCCTAGTTTACGTTCAACATCAGACTTCAGACCATTCTCTAAAACTGGTGGTCTTTTTACTGGGTTCAACCTAGTTGTCTACAAGAGCTAAAAGAACAGGCTGAGGAGCTGAGAAAGATTGTGCAAAGGTAAGATGACGGCGATACACAAGAAGACAGGGACCAGGTAAGTCTTCAACATAGCGACCCTGTCTCTGTAGCTTAGCCTCCAGTTCTTCCATCGCTGAACCTTTGCATTTCCAGTTTCCAACTCTTCTTTCCAGTTTAATTTGGCATGATCTTCCCACTCGAATTTAACCCCTAGGATCTTAATATGGGTGGAGGCCTTGGCAAGTTACGGCGGATTAAACCCTGGATCAGTATTTGATGCCTTCCCTCATAAGGATGTGTAATTAATGTCCTAAGGAGGGTTCCTCACGTGTGGAGGGGGCTCAGGAGCTCGTCTCTCTCCACACATGGCAGATACCGGCTATATTAAATGGCCAAAATCTTCCCTTAAAAGCATCAATCTCTAATAGCAATGTTTAACTGCAACGAGCACCGGTGACTGTGAACACCGGATCACACACATCAGTCATCACCCCCCTTTCCCCGCAATACAGTCACGGGAGACAGATGGGTGATTCGACAGTAAGGGATCTGTTGAACACCCCTGTTGTGATCATCTCGGTCCTCCTGTGATGCTCAGATATAGGGCTTATACCCATCACCGTGTAAATAAAGGGTCAGATTTTGGACCAGGAAAGTCTGACAAGTGTCAAGCAAGTGTTCTGCGATTTTCAGGAGAGTACAATTCGATTTTAACACCTAGCATCTGATTTACATGTAAATGCAATCCCATTGCAATGCAATTTTAACATGAGCTTTTAAATAGAGCAATTCTATATGAAATTTTCACATTTTTTTCCAAGGAAATATTCTTCAAGATACCTATATATATATATATAGTTGTGGCCAAAAGTATTGACACCCCTGCAATTCTGTCAGATAATATTCAGTTTCTTCCTGAAAATGATTGCAAACACAAATCCTTTGGTATTATCTTCATTTAAAAAAAACACAAAAGAGAATGAAGCAAAAAGCAAAACATTGATCATTTCACACAAAACTCCAAAAATGGGCTAGACAAAAGTATTGGCACCCTCAGCCTATCACTTGGTTGCACAACCTTTAGCCAAAATAACTGCGACCAACCGCTTCCGGTAACCATCAATGAGTTTCTTACAATGCTCTGCTGGAATTTTAGACCATTCTTCTTTGGCAAACTGCTCCAGGTCCCTGATATTTGAAGGGTGCCTTCTCCAAACTGCCATTTTTAGATCTCTCCACAGGTGTTCCATGGGATTCAGGTCTGGACTCATTGCTGGCCACCTTAGAAGTCTCCAGTGCTTTCTCTCAAACCATTTTCTAGTGCTTTTTGAAGTGTGTAGTCTTCAGACTTCATTATGCCATGCACACGGTCAAGCAGTCCAGTGCCAGAGGCAGCAAAGCAACCCCAAAACATCAGGGAACCTCCGCCATGTTTGACTGTAGGGACCGTGTTTATTTCTTTGAATGCCTCTTTTTTTCTCCTGTAAAATCTATGTTGATGCCTTTGCCCGAAAAGCTCTACTTTTGTCTCATCTGACCAGAGAACATTCTTCCAAAACGTTTTAGGCTTTTTCAGGTAAGTTTTGGCAAACTCCAGCCTGGCTTTTTCATGTCTCGGGGTAAGAAGTGGGGTCTTCCTGGGTCTCCTACCATACAGTCCCTTTTCATTCAGACGCCGACGGATAGTACGGGTTGACACTGTTGTACCCTCGGACTGCAGGGCAGCTTGAACTTGTTTGGATGTTAGTCGAGGTTCTTTATCCAACATCCGCACAATCTTGCGTTGAAATCTCTTGTCAATTTTTCTTTTCCGTCCACATCTAGGGAGGTTAGCCACAGTGCCATGGGCTTTACACTTCTTGATGACACTGCGCACGGTATACACAGGAACATTCAGGTCTTTGGAGATGGACTTGTAGCCTTGAGATTGCTCATGCTTCCTCACAATTTGGTTTCTCAAGTCCTCAGACAGTTCTTTGGTCTTCTTTCTTTTCTCCATGCTCAATGTGGTACACACAAGGACACAGGACAGAGGTTGAGTCAACCTTAATCCATGTCAACTGGCTGCAAGTGTGATTTAGTTATTGCCAACACCTGTTAGGTGCCACAGGTAAGTTACAGGTGCTGGTAATTACACAAATTAGAGAAGCATCACATGATTTTTCGAACAGTGCCAATACTTTTGTCCACCCTCTTTTTTATGTTTGGTGTGGAATTATATCCAATTTGGCTTTAGGACAATTCTTTTTGTGTTTTTTCATTTAAGACAAATTAAATGAAGATAATAATACCAAAGAATTTGTGTTTGCAATCATTTTTAGGAAGAAACTGAGTATTATCTGACAGAATTGCAGGGGTGTCAATACTATTGGCCACAACTGTATATAAATATATATGAGTGTGATATAAATACTTGAGTATAAGCTGAGATTTTCAGTCCATTTTTTTAGGCTGAAAGTGCCCCTCTCGGCTTATACTTGAGTCATTGTCCCAGGGGGTAGGCGGGGGAGGGGGAGCGCAGGAGTCGGCAGCTGTCAGATCATGGAGCGCATATTCATTATTTTAATGAGCGGTACCACGTGACCGCTGAACACTGGAAGGAGCTGCCGGAGACCATTGGAGAAGCAAGAAATGCAGAGACCGCGCCAGGAGGGGGTGAGTATGACGGGGAGAGCCATGCGATATTCACCTGTCCCCGTTCCACCGTCGCGCGCCTCTCTGTCTTTCGCGTCCTCTGGCTGTGACGTTCAGGACAAAGGGCACGATGACGTGGTTAGTGCGCGCGCTCTGCATGAACAGTCACTGCAAAGAGCCGAAGGACAGCAACGCGCGGCGGTTGAACGGGGACAGGTGAATATCGCAGGTGCCGGGGCCATGAGCCAGCGGCGACTCCGGCACCTGGCCCCCCATAGCGCGCCGGTGTCCCCACCTGCTCAGGACACCGGCACCTGACACCCAGCGACGAGAGGTGAGTATGTCTTTTTTTTTTTTTAATCGCAGCAGCATATGGGGCATACTCGTATATCTATGGAGCATCTTATGCATCTCGAGTATGCATCTTTATGGAGCAGCATCTGGGGCATAGATATCTATGGAGCATCTTATGGGGCCATCAACCTTTATGGAGCAGCATATGGGGCATATTATTCTATGGGCCATCAACCTTTATGGAGCAGCATATGGGGCATATTATTCTATGGAGCACCTTATGGGGCCATCAACCTTTATGGAGCAGCATATGGGGCATATTATTCTATGGAGCATCTTATCATTATTAACCTTTGTGCAGCATTATATTGGGCGTATTTTGTATGGAGCATCTTATGGGGCCCATCATGAACTGTATGGGGCATTATATGGGGCTTCTGATTCAATATGAATATTCAAAAACATTTAACCTACTGATATCTGAATTAATTTTACTTTTATTGGCATCTATTTTTATTTTTGACATTTACCAGTAGCTGCTGCATTTCCTACTCTAGACTTATACTCGAGTCAATAAGTTTTCCCAGGTTTTTATGGCAAAATTAGAGGCCTCGGCTTATACTCAGGTCCGCTTATACTCGAGTATATACGGTAATCAGTGCTTTAGGCTAGTTTCACACTAGCGTTTTTGAGCGCAGCGACGGCCTGAGCACGGCCGCCGCTAAGCCCCGCCCCCTGCCGCGCCTCCGCCGGTAGCTCCGCCTACCGGCGCATGACGCAGCATGCGTCCTGTGTCCCCTATCTTTATCACTGGGGCGCAGGCCGTGCGCAGTATGCGTTTGGCGGCGCATGCGTCCTTTTGACGGTGCGCCGACCTGCGCCAAACGCAACCTGCTGCAGTTTGGTTGCGCTCGGCGCACCGTCAAAAAGGTGCATGCGCCGCCAAACGCATACTGCGCACGGCCTGCGCCCCCACTGACAAAGATAGGGGACGCAGGACGCATGCAGCGTCATGCGCCGGTAGGCGGAGCTACCGGCGGAGGCGCGGCAGGGGGCGAGGCTTAGCGGCGGCCGTGCGCAGGCCATCGCTGCGCTCAAAAGCGCTAGTGTGAAACTAGCCTTAGAATCATAGAATCGCAGAGTTGGAAGGGACCTCCTGGGCCATCTGGTCCAACCCCCTGCTCAAAGCAGGATTCGCTAAATCATCCCAGTCAGATGTCTGTCCAGCCTCTGTTTAAAGACTTCCATTTCCATTCTTTGAGAGTGTAGTTTACTGAACAGGTTTTTTTTTATAAATAAATTCCTATGTCAGTCACATATATAATTATTGTCACGGTCCCCATGCCTCCTGTCACGGTCCCCAGGCCTCCTGCCGCGTAACTCACCGGGCCCTCCGTCGCCCGCGTTCGTACTTACCTCGCGCTGCAGCCTCGCTCCCTCCAGCCCCGGCCTCGGCGTCCTCCTCTGACCGGCCCGCGGCTGGTGACGTCATTACAGGCCCTGCGCATGCGCCGTAGGCTGCGGCCGGCTCACTGTTCCTGATCTTATCTCCGGCGGTGCCCTGACCCGGTAGCACCGCCGGACCAATGGGGACACAGCTGCGTCTATATCAGGCCGCCCTCCCATAGTGGAGGTGCCTGATCGTTGTTGTTCTACAGCATTCTAGGTCCTGTGGTCGCCGTGCATTAGGCTGCCACCCACTGATTACTTTGTGCTTCCTTGCAGACCTGCTGTCTGACTCCAGTCCTGCCTTCCATGTCCGTGCCCGCTGTCTGACTCCAGTCCTGCCTTCCGTGTCCGTGCCCGCTGTCTGACTCCAGTCCTGCCTACCTGTGTCCGTACCTGCTGTCTGACTCCAGTCCTGCCTGTATCCGTACCTGCTGTCTGACTCCAGTCCTGCCTATGTCCGTACCTGCTGTCTGACTCCAGTCCTGCCTAACCGTGGTGCCACCTGCTGTCTTATTCCAGTCCTCCCAACTCGTATCTACTTAGGCAGTCCCACTTCATTCCCACTCTCCTGTGTTCATCTCGGCACTCCATTCTGAGCCGCCCCTCTTGGTACCGGCCACCGTGGCATTCGAACCCCTGGACCTGCTCCTAGCGGTCCCTGTATAGGGGTCGGGTCCACCTGGTTGCTCGTCCGGGGCCCCTCGGTGCCACGGTCCAGAGGGTCCACTCCGGGAATCCCGCCTTGTCTAGCGAGGAGCTAACAATTATTACAGAGCTTGTGTAGCTTACTATACATGTATTTTCTTTACATAATTATTTTATGAAAAAATTGTGTGGGATCCCCTGACATTTTATTAACCAGCAGAGGGAAAGCAGACAGCTGGGTGCAGATATGTATAGCCTGGGAAGTAGGTAATACCCATGGAGCTTCCCAGGGCATTAATATCAGCTCACAGCTGTATACTTAGCCTTTCCTATTTATTAAAATGGGTGACCCCACCCCGCCTAAAAATGAAATAGGGTACCCCTATAATTAATAACCAGCAAAGGCTAGACAGACAGCTGCAGGCTGATATTAGAAGCATAGGGAGGGGCCATGGATACTGGCCCCCTCCCAGACTAAAAAGATCAGCTCTCAGCCACCCAAGAAAAAGCACATCCATGAAATGCACCAATTCTGACGCTAAGGTTGTGTGCACATGCTGCGGATTCCGCTGCGGATGCGCAGCGGTTTTGGCCCTGCGGATCCGCAGCAGTTTCTACAGTACCATTATTCCCTATGGGAAATGGAAACCGCAGTGCAGATGCTGTGGAATTTTCCGGGCGGATTTTCTGCGGTTTCTAAACCGCAGCGGTTTACCATCTCCTCCATTGTGGAGATGGTAAAGTCGCAGGGCAAAACCGCAGGATAATCCGCAGATTTATCTGCAGATTTTGAAAATCCGCACGGATCAATCTGCAGCAGATTCCGCAGCGTGTGCACACAGCCTTAGCCTCACTCTTCCTGCTTGCCCTGGTGCGGTGGCAAGTGGAGTGATGGTTGGGGGAGTTGATGTGACCTTTGTATTGTCAGGTGACATCAAGCCCAGAGGTTAGTAATGGAGAGGTGTCTATAAGACGTCCCTATTACTAATCCCATAGTGGTAATTGTATAAAAAAAACCACAGACCCAGAATAAAGCCCTTTGCTTGCTCAGCACAGTGCCTCACAGTGAACTCTTTTCAACTTACTGACATCAGTGCGAGCACCGTGGCAAAAGTTAAAACGCTGCTCCCGCTGACGTCAGTGAGTTGCACTGAATTCGTTGGCTGTGAACTTGCAGGACCTTACTGGCGACATCGCAAGCGTGAAAACTTTTTCATGCGGTGACATCATTGAGGTGAAAGGAGTTCACCACGAGGCACTGAACTGAGCAAGCACGCGCAGCTGTTTCTCTGCTGGATGGCAGGCTGTATACCTTACCATCTAGATATAGCAGAGCTAGACGCGTCAAAGAACAAATGGAGTATAACCTTCTCGGCCGACAGGTGAAGAATATTATTATTTTAATTCTCTTACGGGGACATTGGCTTCACGGGTATGGGCGATGATGTGAGCATGGTTTAATTATGTAAAAAAATACATGTTAAGTAAGCTACACAAGCACTGCACTAATTATATACAGGTGATTCTCCCAAAATTAGAATATCATCGAAAAGTTAATTTATTTCAGTTCTTCAGTACAAAAAAGTGAATCTCATATTATATAGACTGAGTCATTACACACAGAGTGATCTATTTCAACTGTTTATTTCTGTTAATGTTGAAGACTATGGCTTGCAGCCAATGGAAACCCAAACCGGTCATGCTGAAGGATGTTGCAGGCAGCTGTGGCGCCCCTGAGGCTCAGTCGCCACAGAGGTACTGCACCTTCTAAGGTGTAGTGCCCCACCAACTAGGTAAGTTGGGAACTCCTTTCCACACTCCAACACCTGCACCCCACACACAGGATAGTTCAGCAGGACCACATTGCGGCTCCATGCTTAGAGGGTAGCAGAGCACCTTTCATGGGTCCTTGCTTCGTAACACGAGATGTGCTGGGAGGTGGGTGGAGTTGAGATCCATATAAGGCCTGTTTCACACATCAGTTTTTGTCCATCAGTCAATATCCGCCGTTTTGCAAAAAAAACGGATCCGCCATTTTGCTTGGCGGATCCATTTTTTTACCATTGAGTTGCATTACCGGCGGATCTTGACGGATGGCCATCCGCTGGATCCAGTTTTTTGCGGATCCGCCAAAATTTTGACGTCCGTTGACATGCCCGAACGGAGCATGTAACGTTTTTTCGGGCGGCAGGATCCGCACTTCTCACTGCGCATGCCCAAAAGACTTCACTCAGCCTGAAATTTAACCCTAAAGTCTGTTCTGGCGGCTGGAAAAAATCTCTCTCTCTCTCTCCTCTCCAGGCAGCGGTTCCTTTAAAATTCTTCTTTCGACGGATCCGTTAAAATAACGGTCCGGTGACAAACGTTGTCATCAGTCCAAGAACGGATCCGTTGTCCGCCATTTTAGCGGATTTTAACTAAAGCTAAAAACTGATGTGTGAAACAGGCCTAAAAGGTTGGGAAGGTTTAGAATTACAGATCAGTCTGAGGTTCAGTCTGGAGGGTCAGTCTGACAGAGGGTCAGAGAGGACGGAAGCCACTTGGGAGGAGTGGGGATCCCTGGAAGAAGGGATGGAGGAAGGAGTGCTGCAGCTGCCTCAGTGATCTGAGCCAGCTGACACGGGAAAGGAACAGAAGGAGAAAGACGTAGAACTGCTACCTAAGCTTCCATAAGAAAGAGAAGGAACAGTGCGGAACGAAGGAGTAGGAGAACAGAGAGGAGTTGTGGGTTGGAAGAGGAACCCTACCTATAGGTTCTCAGCGCAAGGCCGGGGCCCGATCCCCGAGGTTGTATGGACACTTATGGTTCTGCAGCAGACACCGGTGGAGTAGTTGGCTGTAAATGCACTACTCCCATCCAAGACTTGGGGCACAACAGCAACTGAATAGAGAGCCAGGACTCTGGAGAAGGGAGTCCCCGAGAGAGGCTACAGCTGTCTGCCATACATGTACAGTTCTTAGGAACATCTGACAGGAGGAACTTCAGAGTACCACGGTACTGGAGCTCTTCACACCTTAAGGCACAATAGAGGAGTCGTTCAGGAGAGGTACATGTTGGCGGAGTGTTGGAGAGGAGAATCCTGACTTGCCCGGGAGGTTGATTGAGTCTCTACCCCAGAGGACATGGCACGGAGGCAGGCACCAGTGTGTACCACGAACTGTGAGTAAAGCTTTGGAACTGCAAACCCTGGTGTCTTCAATTCATTTGTGCGCCACACCGTCAGCACTGTTACATCTGGGTGCCAACATTCCTCACACCGCCTGCACCTATACACTGCCCTGGGGTTACAGCTTCACCTGTGGGGAGCTACACCATCTATGCTGCAACACACCATCAGCCCCAGAGGATCTGCAAGCAGCGTTGGCTTAACATCTTGCTTGCCATACACCACAGGTGGCGTCACGAACTATCACATAAACTATATCACAAACCACCAATGATTTGGGCGCCCAGGGCCACGGACCGGGTCACAGCTGCCGTGACACATCCCACTGACACCGGCCCGGTACCGAGTACCCCATAGCCCTGGGAGGGCGACCCAATTTTGGCGTCACGAACAGGATGATGAGGCCCAATGCCATCGGGTTCTGTGCGCCTGAAATTTGTGAGACTTTATACTTTTGAAAATGTGCAGAAGACCTGATTTGATAGACTGTAAAATGGACATTAGAAATGGCCGCTGGCGCGGAGAAGAAGGGCGTGAAGAGATGGGAGGTCCTAGGAAAAGACAACTAAGAGTATTGGGCCTTCCCTGCCTGAATTACTATGTGACAGATACATGGCCCACCCCCCGGAGGGGTTCGTATACTGGCTTGGTATGGAGGCGTGGGAAGAAGACGCCGCCCCCGGAAGGAGGAGCAGAAGAAGCCAGTGGCGGGACATGGGCCGAGGCAGGAAGGAGAACGCCAGAACGCCATGATGAAAGAAGACGAGAAGTCAGAAGAACAGGGGGAGGAGAGGCCACTCGCTCCTAAGCCGCCCCTGCGGAGGCTGCGACCGCTGATACATCCTCAGCAGCTGCCGCCACCGCCTTTTAACCGATGCTGCCATTGGGTGAGTCCCGTCCGGAGGAGATATATGAGAGCTCTGGAGCAGAACGGAGGGCCGGGACCAAGTACCCCACAGCCCTGGGAGGGCGACCCAATTTTGGCGTCACGAACAGGATGATGAGGCCCGATGCCATCGGGTTCTGTGCGCCTGAAATTTGTGAGACTTTATACTTTTGAAAATGTACAGAAGACCTGATTTGATAGACTGTAAAATGGACATTAGAAATGGCCGCTGGCGCGGAGAAGAAGGGCGTGAAGAGATGGGAGGTCCTAGGAAAAGACAACGAAGAGTATTAGGCCTTCCCTGCCTGAATTACTATGTGACAGATACATGGCCCACCCACGGAGGGGTTCGTATACTGGCTTGGAATGGAGGCGTGGGAAGAAGACGCTGCCCCCGGAAGGAGGAGCAGAAGAAGACAGTGGCGGGAAGGAGGCAGGAAGGAGAACGCCATGATGAAAGAAGGCGAGAAGTCAGAAGAACAGGGGGAGGAGAGGCCACTCGCTCCTAAGTCGCCCCTGCGGAGGCTGCGACCGCTGATACATCCTCAGCAGCGGCCGCCACCGCCTTATAACCGATGTTGCCATTGGGTGAGTCCCGTCCGGAGGAGATATATGAGAGCTCTGGAGCAGAACGGAGGGCCGGGACCGCGCCCCCGCCTGGACCAGGCGCTGCTGCACCGACCTCCACCGACGACCCCGACTGAGACCGGCCTGACCACGGCACGGATCCAACTGCGGCCCATCCCACCAGTCACCCCGGGAGTTGCGGCTGCCGCCATCTGCCACCCGGTACCTGAGCCGGAACCGCGGCTGGAAATGCCAGGTATGAATCCTGCCCCGGGGTTGACCCTAGCTTTGGGAGCGGAACCTACAGCTAGGAATGGCCCGATTGACGTCTGCCGACAACCCCCGACTGCAATACCGTTAGCTGAAGTCCCGATGGACACTGAAGAATCGGATTCTGAGGAATCAGCGGCAGCAGTGGCTGAGTCCCCCAACAGCCGCAGAAGCGCCATCAGAGGTAGTGGATATGCCGTCCCCGCAGGCAGTAGGCGTTTCAATGGCCCTTTCCATTACCCCGACCAGTCCCTATCTCACCCTGTGGGAGGTAGAGTATATGCGGCTAGCAAGTAATCAGCAGGACGAAGATACTACGTCTGGTAGCAGTTCCAGTTCGGCTTCCAGAACCCCAGGAGGGGAACACAAGTAAAAATTTTCAAATCTCGTTAACCAGGAGGGTTTGTTTGCACCAGTTGTGCCTTTTTCTATTTTTCTATTGTTCATCATGTTTTTGTTTTTATGGTGAATCCAAAGGGAGTTTGTAGCTATATTCCGCGCTGCCGCTTTAGACAAATTCCAGGAGAATGCTGTATGATTGCAGTGGTTTTATTCTACGCGTTTCAGGGGTCTCATGCCCCCTTCATCAGGAAATACCACAAATACATACAGGTATCACAGACATAAATAGGTTTGAAAGGATGCTGGAGTTCAAAAAAATGAGTGCCAACAAGTCAGATGGTGCAGTGTCAAAGTTCAATGACACCACATGATTAACAGTTAACCTAAGATATATTACAAAAGAATACGTATTTTAAAAGATTTTTTGATTAAATTTTCGCATGATTTCTTTGGTCGCTGAAGACCTGTGGATCTGCAGCAGCCGCTACCTACACGCTCTTATCTCATCCTAACCAGGTGAGCATATTTCATGATATACTGTCTTTTGTAACGTGGATAAGACCCTATTGCGCTTTTTTGTCTCCCCCTTTTTTTTTTTTTTGCAATTTGTTTTTATGGTAGCACTTTTGTTGCCTAGTCTTTGATTGGCAGCGTTGTTTTCTGAATGGAACTGAGGAAATCATGGACGCTGAATGATCTGAAACTGTGTTTGTAAATAGGTGCTCTCTCTTGGTTTTACATATAAGAGACACTTTGCGAAGATGATGTTTTACATAGAGACACTTTGCGAAGATAATGTTTTGCATGGACACTTTTTGAAGATGATGTCTACCTCAAAGGACACTGCAAGAAATCCCATCTGGGAGCGGTGTCCAGCACTTACAAGAATAATTGTTGAATGTTTTACTGTGAAGTATTTGATAATGTGTTTTATAAGAGTATTAGTAACTGAGAAATGGCTTTTATAGAGTAGAATTAGGAATGTCATAGAGATGAGTGATATGAATAAAGAATTGAAAGAGACAGGTGACGGACCAGGTATTTGCCGTCAGCGTCTTGCGTCTAGAGAAAAATGTGTTACAGAGAATAACACTTTGAATTGAGAATTGCACTTAGAATTAAACATTTTAGATGGAATTTAAGATAGAATTGTTTGTAACGTTCAAGATGAGTACCTTCTATACTAGGAAGATTAGTATAAGAAAAGTTTGTTACGCATTACAAAATTTTTGTATGTTTCTTTGCTGTCTACTTTGTTACCTTGCAGCCCGCGGTCTGTTATGAATGGGTCACCGAGGAGAAAAAAAGCAAAACAAGCTAAGTCACCGAAAACCAGAGAGGTTGGAAACTATGCAGATTGCAGATCCCTGATCCTATCACACAACTAGCAGCCGCCGTGGAGCGTACCTACGATGTTCCTAGATGCTTCGTCACAGCCGGAGGACTAAATAAGCCTGAAGCATGAAAAGGGGAAAACTAACTGCCCCAAAGCAGACCCCAAAGGAATAGATAGCCCCCACACATGTATTGACGGTGAAACAAGATGAAGGCACAAACACAGGCAGGAAAAAAGGCTGAGCAAACGATGGGGCCCAAACTAACTAGAGAGGAAAGGAAAGGAAAGACACTGTCTGCAACCTGCAAAAAAACCTACAAAAATAATGGCCAACACTTCTGATAGCAAAATTAACCCTGAAGTCACTAGACTTCTCCCACTATATCAGCACTCTGAAATATTCTGAGACAGAGCAAAAAGAGACCAAACTAGTAAGGGACAAAAAGCAAATTGGCAAAATACTGATAAATAAGAGTGGAAATTCAGCACAGCCCCCAGCCGGGGCTGGCTGACCACACCAAAAAACTGAAAAGACCAACAAAATCAAGTGTGAACATTAGCAGAAAAACTTAGCTTTAGATGACTGGAACAGAGCAGAAAACCAAGAGCTGACAAGCCAGAAGGAATCACCAGCCACTGAATAGGGTGTCGGCTGTCTTAAATCCAATCTGAGACTCCTGAGGTCCAATCGTCATCCTCATTCTCACGTGGCAGATCTCCACCGATCAAATCAGCCTCACTACCTCCTGTTACCACCAGAGGGAGTCTGGAAGGAGAACTCACAACTGGTGAACCAGAGAATGAACTCACAACAGCGGTCGTGCTGTGTTTAACGCGGGTATGTGGCGCCCCTGAGGCTCAGTCGCCACAGAGGTACTGCACCTTCTCCTAAGGTGTAGTGCCCCACCAACAAGGTAAGTTGGGAACTCCTTTCCACACTCCAACACCTGCACCCCACACACAGGATAGTTCAGCAGGACCACATTGCGGCTCCATGCTTAGAGGGTAGCAGAGCACCTTTCGTGGGTCCTTTGTTATGAATGAGTCACCGTAGGAGGCAAAAGCAGAAATACAAGCTAAGTCCAGAAAACCAGAGAAGTTGGCAACTATCAGATTGCAGACCCCTGAACCTATCAACACAACTAGCAGTAGCCGTGGGGGGTTCCTACGATGCCCTAGACCCCTCGATCACAGCCGGAGAAATACATAGGCCTAAAGAAAGAAAGGGGAAATGTAAACTGCCCCAGAGCAGACCCCAAAGCAATAGGCAGCCCCCAACATATAATGACGGTGAAGCAAGATGAAAATACTAACACAGACAGAAAGATAGACTGAGCAAAGACGGGGCCCCAAAACTACCTAGATAGGAAAGGAAAGGAAGGCTGCTGTCTGCAATCTGCCAAAACCCTATCAAAGACATAAGCCAACCAGCTGATATGAAAAAGGCCCTGAAGCAGCTAGGCTTCAAAAACTGAATCAGCACTCAGGTATTTTCAGAAGACAGAGCTAAATGAATTCAGCACACCCCAGCAGGGAATGGCAGAAATCCAGAAAAACAAAGCAAAAACAAAGTCAAAGCACAAAAGCAAAAGGCCGAGCAGCAAACTTAGCTTTGGAGGAGCAGGAATTCAGACTGGTCTCCAAGGATCCCACAGAGAAATCACCCACAGGGCAGAAGGGCGTCGGCAGCATTATATCCAGTCCGTAACTCCACTCAGCCAGTCACAATCATCAGCCTCAGGTGTTTGACAATCAGGCTCACTACCTTTCTTTACCAGAAGAGGGAGTTCCTCGGGCCTCAGTAATGAAGGGGAAAATGAACTCACAACAGTACCTCCCCCTTGAGGAGGGGTCACCGAACCCTCAACTATGCCACCAGGGCGATCAGGGTGAGCCCGATGAAAGGCACGCACCAATCGTTTGGCATGAATATCAGAGGCGGAGACCCAGGAATTATCCTCCTGACCATAACCCTTCCACTTAACCAAATACTGGAGTCTCCGTCTAGCCAGATGGGAATCCAGTACTTTCTCTACCTCATACTCCATGTTACCTTCAACCAATACAGGGTCTGGAGGTGGCACCCCCGGAACAACAGGTTCAACAAACCTCTTCAACAAAGATTTATGGAACACATTATTGATTTTAAATGTGACAGGAAGAGCCAAACGAAAATAGACCGGATTAATAATCTCCACAATCTTGTAAGGTCCAATAAATCTAGGCTTAAACTTAGGAGAAGCCACCTTCATAGCAATATTTTTTGATGATAACCACACCATATCACCAACCTTAAACTGGGGACCAATGGTCCTATGTCGGTTGGAAAACCGCTGGGCCTTCTCCTGGGAGAGAGATAACTTATCCACCACTTGGTCCCAGATCTGGTGCATTCTCTCCACCACAGTGTCAACACCTGGGCAGGCAGAGGGCTCCACCTGCCCTGAAGAAAATCGAGGATGAAACCCAAAGTTACAAAAAAAAGGTGACATCAAAGTGGCAGAACTAGCTCTATTATTCAAAGCAAATTCGGCCAAGGGCAAAAATGAAACCCAATCATCCTGATCAGCAGAAATAAAACATCTCAAATATGACTCCAAGGTCTGGTTTGTTCTCTCTGTCTGCCCATTGGTCTGAGGGTGAAAAGCAGAGGAGAAGGACAACTGAATTCCCAGCCTGGAACAGAAAGTTCTCCAAAATCTAGACACAAACTGCACTCCTCTGTCAGATACAATGTTCTCAGGAATCCCGTGCAAACGAACCACCTGTTGTAAAAACAGGGGCACCAACTCAGAGGAAGACGGCAACTTAGGGAGTGGTACAAGATGAACCATCTTAGAGAACCTATCACAAATCACCCAAATAACAGTCATCCTCTGAGAGACAGGCATATCAGAGATGAAATCCATTGAAATATGGGTCCATGGCCTCTTGGGGACAGGCAAAGGCATCAACAACCCACTAGAGCGAGAACACGATTTAGACCGGGAGCACGTCCCACAGGACTGCACAAAATTCCTGACATCACGAGACAAGGAGGGCCACCAAAAAAACCGACTCACCAGATCTCTAGTACCAAAAATACCTTTATGACCAGCCAAAGCAGAGCAATGAACTTCAGACATCACTCTTTTCTTCCACTGGTCAGGAACATACAACTTTCCACTGGGACAACGCTCAGGTTTGTCCTCCTGGAACTCTTCCAGAGCATGTCTCAAATCAGGTGAGATGGCAGAAAGAACTACCCCTTCGCCTAAGATGGTAGCAGGCTTGGTCACCACAGGAGAATCAGCAAGGAAGCTCCTAGAGAGGGCGTCTGCCTTGACATTCTTTGTTCCAGGAAGAAAAGAAACCACAAAATCAAAACGTGTAAAAAAACAAGGCCCACCTAGCCTGTCTAGGGTTCAAGCGCTTAGCCGACTCTAGGTAAATCAAATTCTTGTGGTCAGTGAGGACCACGACTTGATGCTTAGCTCCCTCCAACCAATGTCTCCACTCCTCAAATGCCCATTTCATGGCCAACAGTTCCCTATTCCCCACATCATAGTTACGTTCAGATGGAGAGAACTTTCGGGAAAAGAAAGCACAGGGATTCATTTTAGATGTTACAGGATCCTTTTGGGACAAAACAGCTCCTGCACCAATCTCAGAAGCATCCACCTCTACCTGGAATGGAAGTGAGACATCAGGTTGCCGCAAAACCGGGGCGGAGGTGAATCTTCGCTTCAACTCCTGAAAGGAAGAAACAGCCTCCGGAGACCAATTTAACACATCAGCACCCTTTTTAGTCAAATCAGTTAATGGCTTGGCAATACTAGAAAATTTTGCTATAAATTTCCGATAAAAATTAGCAAAACCCAAAAACTTCTGGAGGGCCTTCAAAGAAGTGGGCTGAACCCAATCGTGAATGGCCTGTACCTTGGCCGGGTCCATTTCAATAGTTGACGGGGACAAAATAAATCCCAAAAAAGAAATCCTCTGTACACCAAAAAGGCATTTAGATCCCTTGACATACAGGGAATTCTCCCTCAAGATCCGGAACACAGTCCGAATATGTTCCACATGAGAATCCCAATCCTTGGAGAAGATCAAAATATCATCCAGATAGATAATCAAAAATTTATCGACAAAATCTCGGAAAATATCGTTCATGAAGCACTGGAAGACAGAAGGGGCATTAGTGAGCCCAAAAGGCATCACCAGGTACTCAAAATGTCCCTCCGGAGTATTAAACGCTGTCTTCCATTCATCCCCATGCTTAATGCGAATAAGATTATACGCCCCCCTGAGGTCAAGCTTGGTAAACCAGCAAGCACCTTTAACTCTGGAGAATAGATCAGAAATCAGGGGTAACGGATACTGATATTTAACAGTAATTTTGTTGAGGGCACGATAATCAATACAAGGTCTTAATGATCCATCCTTTTTGGCTAGAAAAAAAAAACGGCACCCAAGGGTGACGAGGATGGTCTAATATGACCCTTCTCCAACGCCTCCTTAATATAGGATCGCATAGCCTCGTGCTCGGGTACAGATAAATTGAAGAGCCGACCCTTGGGAAACTTACACCCCGGACTTAGTTCAATTGCACAGTCATAACTCCTATGAGGAGGCAGAGACGCAGACTCATTCTCACTAAATACATCATAAAAGTCCGCCAAATAATCAGGAACATCATGCGACTGAGGAGAGGTGGAAAACACCGGAGCCTCACTAAAGGCACACCGACAACCCCAACTCACCACAGACACAGATTTCCAATCAAAAACTGGATTATGAATCTGTAACCAGGGAAACCCCAGAACAACAGTATCATGCAGATTATGCAACACCAGAAATCTGCAATTTTCTTGATGGCCTGGGGCGACCCGCATTACCACCTGGGTCCAAAACTGGGGTTTATTTTTAGCCAAAGGAGTAGCATCAATTCCCCTCAAAGGGATAGGCGTCTGCAGAGGTGTCATCGGAAATCCACAACGTTTAGCAAAATCCAAGTCCATTAGGTTTAGGGCTGCTCCCGAATCCACAAATGCCTTGGCGGAAAATGTGGACAGGGAGCAGATCAGAGTAATAGCCAGAAGAAACTTAGGTTGAACACCCCCAACAGAAAACGTGTGTGCAAAGCGTTTCTCTCGTTTGGGACAGACAGAAATAATATGCGAGGCATCTCCACAGAAAAAACACAACTTATTACGCCTTCTGAACTCCTGACGCTGCTCTCTGGAAAAAACTCTATCACATTGCATAGGTTCAGACATTTGTTCAACAGGTGGCAACACCTCTCGTGCAGCTTTGCGTTCGCGCAAACGCCGATCAACCTGAATGGCTAAAGACATAGAATCGTCAAGACCAGAGGGAACAGGAAATCCCACCATAGTATCTTTTACGGCTTCTGACAACCCCTTCCGAAAGAGAGCAGCCAAGGCATTATCATTCCAGGTAGTAAGTACTGCCCACTTTCGGAATTTTTGACAGTACAATTCTGCAGAATCACGACCCTGGCTCAATGCCAGCAGGGTCTTTTCAGCCTGATCAATGGCATTAGGTTCGTCATACAACAACCCCAAACCTTGAAAGAATGCGTTCACATTAGTCAGAATAGGATCATCTGGTTTCAAAGAAAACGCCCAATCCTGGGGATCGCCACGCAGCAAAGAGATGACAATTTTAACCTGCTGTGCGGAGCTCCCTGACGAGTTAGGCTTCAAGGCAAAAAATAATTTAAAATTATTTTTGAAATTCAAAAACTTAGACCGATCCCCAAAAATACATCAGGTGTAGGAATCTTTGGTTCAGCAGCATGTGAATGAGCAAGGTAGGCGGAAATTCCCCGCACTTCCGCAGCGAGCTGCTCCACACGATCAGACAATTGCTTTATCTCCATTGAGAGAAAAAAAAAATTCCCCCTACTGCCTCAGAGATATAGAGGAAAAAATATACACACTTTTTTTTTTTCTTTTACAATTCTTTCCTGCTATTGAGTACCCTAGAATCTGCGGTAGGGCGGGTGATTCTGTTATGAATGAGTCACCGTAGGAGGCAAAAGCAGAAATACAAGCTAAGTCCAGAAAACCAGAGAAGTTGGCAACTATCAGATTGCAGACCCCTGAACCTATCAACACAACTAGCAGTAGCCGTGGGGGGTTCCTACGATGCCCTAGACCCCTCGATCACAGCCGGAGCGCTAAATAGCCTAAAGAAAGAAAGGGGAAATCTAAACTGCCCCAGAGCAGACCCCAAAGCAATAGGCAGCCCCAACATATAATGACGGTGAAGCAAGATTAAAATACTAACACAGACAGAAAGATAGACTGAGCAAAGACGGGGCCCCAAAACTACCTAGATAGGAAAGGAAGGCTGCTGTCTGCAATCTGCCAAAACCCTATCAAAGACATAAGCCAACCAGCTGATATGAAAAAGGCCCTGAAGCAGCTAGGCTTCAAAAACTGAATCAGCACTCAGGTATTTTCAGAAGACAGAGCTAAATGAATTCAGCACACCCCAGCAGGGAATGGCAGAAATCCAGAAAAACAAAGCAAAAACAAAGTCAAAGCACAAAAGCAAAAGGCCGAGCAGCAAACTTAGCTTTGGAGGAGCAGGAATTCAGACTGGTCTCCAAGGATCCCACAGAGAAATCACCCGCAGGGCAGAAGGGCGTCGGCAGCATTATATCCAGTCCGTAACTCCACTCAGCCAGTCACAATCATCAGCCTCAGGTGTTTGACAATCAGGCTCACTACCTTTCTTTACCAGAAGAGGGAGTTCCTTGGGCCTCAGTAATGAAGGGGAAAATGAACTCACAACAGTCCTTGCTTCGTAACACAAGATGTGCTGGGAGGTGGGTGGAGTTGAGATCCATATAAAAGGTTGGGAAGGTTTAGAATTACAGATCAGTCTGAGGTTCAGTCTGGAGGGTCAGTCTGACAGAGGGTCAGAGAGGAAGGAAGCCACTTGGGAGGAGTGGGGATCCCTGGAAGAAGGGATGGAGGAAGGAGTGCTGCAGCTGCCTCAGTGACCTGAGCCAGCTGGCACGGGAAAGGAACAGAAGGAGAAAGACGTAGAACTGCAACCTAAGCTTCCATAAGAGAGAGAAGGAACAGTGCGGAACGAAGGAGTAGGAGAACAAAGAGGAGTTGTGGGTTGGAAGAGGAACCCTGCCTATAGGTTCTCAGCGCAAGGCCGGGGCCCGATCCCCGAGGTTGTATGGACACTTATGGTTCTGCAGCAGACACCGGTGGAGTAGTTGGCTGTAAATGCACTACTCCCATCCAAGACTTGGGGCACAACAGCAACTGAATAGAGAGCCAGGACTCCAGAGAAGGGAGTCCCCGAGAGAGGCTACAGCTGTCTGTCATACAAGTAGAGTTGTTAGGAACATCTGACAGGAGGAACTTCAGAGTACCATGGTACTGGAGCTCTTCACACCTTAAGGCGCAATAGAGGAGTCGTTCAGGAGAGGTACATGTTGGCAGAGTGTTGGAGAGGAGAATCCTGACTTGCCCGGGAGGTTGATTGAGTCTCTACCCCAGAGGACACGGCACGGAGGCAGGCACCAGTGTGTACCATGAACTGTGAGTAAAGCTTTGGAACTGCAAGCCTTGGTGTCTTCTATTCATTTGTGCGCCAACACCGTCAGCACTGCTACATCTGGGTATCAACATTCCTCACACCGCCTGCGCCTATACACTGCCCTGGGGTTACAGCTTCACCTGTGGGGAGCTACACCATCTATGCTGTAACACAACATCAGCCCCAGAGGATCTGCACGCAGCGTTGGCTTAACATCTTGCTTGCCAAACACCACAGGTGGCGTCACGAACTATCACATAAACTATATCACAAACCATCATTGATTTGGGCGCCCAGGGCCACGGACAGGGTCACAGCTGCCGTGACACATCCCACTGACACCGGCCCAGTACCGAGTACCCCACAGCCCTGGGAGGGCGACCCACAGCAGATCGCTCTCCACGGTATCTCCAGACTCTGTCATATGTGCTCAGTGTGAACCTGCTTTCATCTGTGAAGAGCACAGGGCGCCAATGGCGAATTTGGTGTTCTGTGGCAAATGCCAAGCATCCTGCAAGATGTTGGGCTGTGAGCACAACCCCCCTCTGTGGACGTCGGACACTCAGACCATCCTCATGGAGTCGGTTTCCAGCCATTTGTGCAGACACATGCACATTTGTGGTCTGCTGGAGGTCATTTTGTAGGGCTCTGGCAGTGCTCCTCCTTGCACAAAGACGGAGGTAGCGGTCTTTCTGCTGGGTTGTTGCCCTTCTACGGCCCCCTCCACGTCTCCTGGTGTACTGGTCTGTCTCCTGGTAGTGACTCCAGCCTCTGGACACTACTCTGACAGACACAGAAAACATTCTTGCCACAGCTCGCATTGATGTGCCATCCTGGATGAGCTGCACTACCTGAGCCACTTGTGTGGGCTGTATAGTCCGTCTCATGCTACCACGAGTGTGAGAGCACAACCATCATTCAAAAGTGACCAAAACATCAGCCAGAAAGCATTGGCACTGAGATGTGGTCTGTGGTCCCCACCTGCAGAACCACTCCTTTATTGAGGGGGTCTTGATAATTGCCAATAATTTCCATCTGTTGTCTATTCCATTTGCACAACAGCATGTGAAATTGATTGTCAGTCAGTGTTGCTTCCTAAGTGGACAGTTTGATTTCACAGAAGTTTGATTTACTTGGAGTTATATTCTGTTGTTTAAGTGTCCCCTTTATTTTTTTGACCAGTGTATATGGCATTATATATGGTACTATGTAATATTTAAGGATGTGAACCCGTCTGGAGCCGCAGCGCACACTGCAGAGACTATAAACAGCAATGTTCTTCCCCTGTAATGGACAACACCTAGTTGGCAGGAAGACGACTTCCTCTGACCTAAGATTATATCTCAAGATAAGTTTGGGTTTCGCTGCCAGGTCGTCCTCAAATAATATTCGGTGCATTCCTGATTGAGACGACCCAACCCCGAGTGCAAAGAAAAGTAATTACAGGACATATCAGCCACACGCCGGTCCCAGCACAATGTCTGCCTGCATGATAGATAGTACAGATGGGTCTGAAGGACTAGAATGGGCCGGGCCACGAAAATGACTACTCCCAACCGTTGTCAACTTTATCAGAAAAAAAAGATCAGGAATGAAGAATGTCACCGTATCATGTAGCGGAGACTGTCCTGGGATGCTGTGTATTGAATTTGTAAAGCGCTGCGGAATATATTGGCGCTATATGAATAAAGACTATTATTATTGGAAATTCTGAAACCGACATTGTTATGGGGGATCTGTCTATGATGGTTGCACTGATATGGGGGATCTGTGAATGATGCACTGATATGGAGGATCTGTGGATGACGCGCTGTTATGGGGGATCTGTGGATGGTGCGCTGTTATGGGGGATCTGTGGATGGTGCGATGTTATGGGGGATCTGTGGATGACGCGCTGTTATGGGGATCTGTGGATGACGCGCTGTTATGGGGGATCTGTGGATGGTGCGCTGTTATGGGGGATCTGTGGATGGTGCGATGTTATGGGGGATCTGTGGATGACGCGCTGTTATGGGGGATCTGTGAATGACGCACTGTTATGGGGGATCTGTGGATGAGGCACTGTTATAGGGGATCTGTGGATGACGTGCTGTTATGGGGGATCTGTGGGTGACGCACTGTTATGGGGGATCTGTGGATGACGCACTGTTATGGGGATCTGTGGATGACGCACTGTTATGGGGGATAAGTGGATGACGCACTGTTATGGGGGATCTGTGGATGACGCGCTGTTATGGGAATCTGTGGATGACGCACTGTTATGGGGATCTGTGGATGACGCACTATTATGGGGGATCTGTGGATGACGCACTGTTATGGGGGATCTGTGGTGACGCGCTGTTATGGGGGATCTGTGGGTGACGCACTGTTATGGGGGATCTGTGGATGACGCGCTGTTATGGGGGATCTGTGGGTGACGCACTGTTATGGGGATCTGTGGATGACGCACTGTTATGGGAATCTGTGGATGACGCACTATTATGGGGGATCTGTGGATGACGCTCTGTTATGGGAATCTGTGGATGACGCACTATTATGGGGGATCTGTGGATGACGCACTGTTATGGGGGATCTGTGGTGACGCGCTGTTATGGGGGATCTGTGGGTGACGCACTGTTATGGGGGATCTGTGGATGACGCGCTGTTATGGGGGATCTGTGGGTGACGCACTGTTATGGGGATCTGTGGATGACGCACTGTTATGGGGGATCTGTGGGTGACGCACTGTTATGGGGGATCTGTGGAGGATGCACTGTTATGGGGATCTGTGGATGACGCGCTGTTATGGGGGATCTGTGGGTGACACGCTGTTATGGGGGATCTGTGGATGACGCACTGTTATGGGGGATCTGTGGGTGACGTACTGTTATGGGGGATCTGTGGGTGACGCACTGTTATGGGGGATCTGTGGGTGACACGCTGTTATGGGGGATCTGTGGGTGACACGCTGTTATGGGGGATCTGTGGGTGACGTACTGTTATGGGGGATCTGTGGGTGACGCACTGTTATGGGGGATCTGTGGGTGACGCACTGTTATGGGGGATCTGTGGGTGACGCGCTGTTATGGGGGATCTGTGGGTGACGCGCTGTTATGGGGGATCTGTGGGTGACGCACTGTTATGGGGATCTGTGGATGATGCAGTATCGGAGATCTGTGCTGTGACAAAGTCTTTTATTATATTATGTCCTATCAAATTTGCAACTTTTAGCTCAAATAACCGGGTAAACCAGATATAACACTTGGTGCCCCAAGGGCCACAGCACAGACCTCTAGCTGGCGCTATAGGGCCAGTAACCATGACAACAGCTTTGCCGCAGCCAGTACTGGACGGGTTTCCCATTCCAGCACCCAGGGACAGACAACTCCACCTGTTGATTCTGGCAGGCAGTGGGCGGGGCTTGTTGCTGTGCGCGTTTCTGTTTGTTCTACGTCTGAGGGTGACCGGCGGCGCGCACGCAGGCTCGAGCTGTCGGGAGCGCGCGGGGTAACAGGTGACTTTCGCTCGCTGCCTCAGGGGACGGAGCCGGCAGGTAACCGCGAGCGCTGTCCGTTACCGGGGACTCCCGCGTGTCATCTCACCCAGGGCCGGTTTATAGGTGTGGTGTCATCTGTGCGGCGGCTCTAATGGTCCCGTAGGAAGTTTCCTCTCCCCGTGTGTGGAGATGCAGAGTATATAGTATATCCCCGCCTGCGGTCCTGTGCGGGGAGGTGATGAATGGGGGGAAATAGACGGGGAGGGGGGTTTGTTTTGTTTTTTTAAGTAAAGTTTTGGGTTTTAGAGCTGTATTTTTTCCTTTTTTTCTCTTCTCTGGCCCTGTATAAGGTTTGTATAGGATTTTCTTTCTTTAGAGGCAAAGTTGTGAAACTATTTGGGGTCCTGTGACTTTTTTTTTTTTTTTAATTGCATTTTATTCCATATTTTGGAAATTTAGGTGACAAAAAAAAACACACGTAATTCAGGCATTTAGGTTTTATTTGTTTTATGTCTTTTTAATATTAATGTTCAGTTTACCATATTTATAACTTGTATATTGAGGGGTTGCATATATAGTCTCCTCTCCATGAGCGGTGGCGTGTCCCCTCACATTGAACATGTGGGTTTAAATGGGGCTGAGAAGAGAGAAACTAAGTATAACAAGGGAAGTGAGAGAGTTAATGCTTCAGTCTCCATTGAACTAGGGGCCTCCTCCAGTGACTAGGTAATTACATCAGAGAAATGCTCTGAGTAATAGACACAAAGTCTGAGATCCGTCTATTCAAGAGAGAGTAGTGGAAAATCCAACATACTCAGATATAACTCCTTGTTCTCTTAGAAAAAAAATAATAGACAATTGCAGTTATGGGACACACTATCTCCGATGTCCAGATATGAATATTGGGGTTTTGCACCAAACTTGATATTTATGGGAGATATATTTTAGGCGTCGTATCTTACTTTTTGGACACTGATTTAAACGCGATGTCTGGTGCCAGAACATCATCCCCACAGTGAAACGTGGTGGTGGCAGCATCACGCTGTGGGTATGATTTTCGGCAGCAGGGACAGGGTAAGTGGTCCGAGACGAGGGTAAGATAGATGGTGCGAAATGCAGGGATATTCTTAAAGGGAACCTGTCAGCAGGATTGTGTTGCGCAACCTACAGACAGTGTCAGGTCGGCACCGTTATACTGATTACAATGATACCTTCTGATGAAATCTTGTGGTTGTTGTTTAATCTTTATTTGTAGTTTTCCGTTAATGAGTTTCTCGTGCTTCCGGGCGGCCTGTGAGTGAGACTTTATGTGGTGCTTTACCTACATATTCATCTGTATGGTTTCTGACAGGTCACTGATCCCTCAGTCACCTGACCCCTATTTTACATACTATACTGTATATGCTATTAATTTGGGAAAAAAACAAAAAATTTAAAATTACATTCATCATGCAGGTGGTGGTTGGAATACTGCCCTGCAGTCCAGTTTCCATAGGGAAGGATCATGCTCTGCTTCAGTTTGACACAGTACATGTTGGTATTCATGGTTCCCTCAATGAAGTGTTGCTCTCCACAGCCGGCAGCACTCATTCAGCCCCAAACCATGACACTCCCACCACCATGCTTGACTGTAAGCAGGACACACTTGTCCTTGTCCTCCTCACCTGGTTGCAACCGCACAAGCTTGATTCCATCTGAGCCAAATAAGTTTGTTGTTCTCATCAGACCACAGGACATGGTTCCAGCAATCCATGTCCTTAGTCTGCTTGTGTTTGTGGGCTTTCTTCTGCGACGACGGCCATGCAGACCATTTTGATGCAGTGTGTGGGGTATGATCTGAGAATTGACAGGTGTACACTCCTCCACCTCCACAGCATGCCTGGCATCAGTGTGAACGCACTGACCTGAAGAATCGTGTTGTCCTTTTTACTGAATAATTAACGTTGAAAGAACAGAACCCAAAAAACAATGGCGGGAGTGTTTTATTTTGTACCATTTTACACCACATGGAATATTTTCCTGTATCCCCAGTAACTGGTATAGTAAAGTGAATGGTGTCCTAAAAATTGTCTCACCACAAAAGAAAATACAACTATGTCAACTAAAAAGATGATTAAAAAAAAGTGAGACGCAAAATGCAAAAATTTGTCGATGGCAGGAAAAGGTTAAAGGGATTGTGTAGCATCTTCTGCATAATCTGATATTGTGCGGTGCATGTCTGCAGGGGTAGTTAGAGGCATTCGTCCAGCGCCCGGCAGGTATCATCCAGGTGTCCTACTCTTAGCTGCCAAGCGTTGGCCGGTTGTCACAGCAGCTGCCCCGCCCGTCATGCTGCAGCTCATCTTCATGCCCAATTATTTATAATTAAAACCTCCCTAATGTCTAAGTAGCACTTGTGCTGCCAAAGCAGCTCCAAGCCATCAAGGCTTTGACTCCACCAGACCTCTGTGGTATCTGGCACTGAGATGTTAGTAGCAGTTTCCCCCAAGGGTTTGTCCAGTGGAGTCATTGTTTTGTCCAAACAGCTCCAGGCATGTTAAAAAGAAAAAAAAAGAAGCTCTTGGCGATTCTCCACCTCTTCCAACACACTCAGAGGCCAATTGTATGTTTTCACAGTGGACAGGGGTTACCATGAGCACTGTACACAGCAAATTGTGATACTCTGCATGTTCTGATTGCTTACTATCATAGCACTGACGCTTTGGTTCTCCTGACGCCTTTCTATTATAGCTGCAATGCTCTGCGTCTCCTGATGCCTTTCTATCATAGCTGTGACACGCTGCATGTCCTGACTCCTTTATAGAATAGTGGCGATGCTCTGTGTCCTCACGCTTTTCTGAAGCAGCTTTGGTGCTCTGCATGTCCTGATGCTTTTCTATCATAGCTGCAATGCTCTGCGTCTCCTTACACCTTTCTATCATGCCTGTGACACTCCTCGTGTCCTGACACCCTTCCATCCATAATAGCTGTGACATTTTGTATATCTTGACGCCTTTCTATCACAGCTGCGATGCTCTGTGTGTCTTGATAGCTTTCTATCACAGCTGCGATGCTCTGTGTGTCTTGATAGCTTTCTATCACAGCTGCCATGCTCTGTGTCTTGATAGCTTTCTATCACAGCTGCCATGCTCTGTGTGTCTTGATAGCTTTCTATCACAGCTGCCATGCTCTGTTTGTCTTGATAGCTTTCTATCACAGCTGCCATGCTCTGTGTGTCTTGATAGCTTTCTATCACAGCTGCCATGCTCTGTGTGTCTTGATAGCTTTCTATCACAGCTGCCATGCTCTGCGTGTCTTGATGGCTTTCTATCACAGCTGCCATGCTCTGCGTGTCTTGATGGCTTTCTATCACAGCTGCCATGCTCTGCGTGTCTTGATGGCTTTCTATCACAGCTGCCATGCTCTGCGTGTCTTGATGGCTTTCTATCACAGCTGCCATGCTCCGCGTGTCTTGATGGCTTTCTATCACAGCTGCCATGCTCTGCGTGTCTTGATGGCTTTCTATCACAGCTGCCATGCTCTGCGTGACCTGACGCCTTTCTGTCATCGGTCGCTCTGAGCGTTGCAGCTAACTGTTTTCCATCCATCATAGCCAGCAACGACTTCATCAGTAATTTGGGGTACAGTTGCTCTTTTGTGGGATTAAACCAGGTGTACGCCTTCACTCCCCAACACATAAACCCTGGGTGGCACAGGACCCCACGTACCATGAAGGCCTCACAAGGCTGACTCTGGGTGATGCTCTGATACAGTAATCTTGGCAGCATAATCTGCTCATTTTTCCTTCTTCCAACGCATCTACTTCAGTAACTGTTCAATAACAGATGATTTATCCCAACCCTGACAGGGGCCACAATCAATAATTTGGTTTCATTGTTATGGCTGATTCCGGAGGTCTGATGTGTTGCTGTTCAGCTTTCAATCTAAACGCAGAAGTGGACGAAACATTAGTATCAATGGGCTTTAATTGTCTTGCTTCATTCAGCCGCACACCCAGGGTTGTTGTGAAAGTGTAAAGATGAGTGTCCTGGCCTGGGTGGAGTGAGACTTCATATTCTTGTCTGTTCAATCTGTTAATATTACACAGGGCGGGGGATGATCCAAGACTTAAAACTTGTTGTAAAAGCAAATTCATCAGCTATAGCTAAAGACCATGATAAAGGATGTTTGTCATAGACATGCACTACCTGTGCTTTCAGGATAGTGGGCTCTAAACTCTAAAATACCTAAAATGGCCAACTCTGTAGGTACTTGCTCTCCCTGGATCCAGTGGTGGCTCTCTTGTGCTGCACCAGTCCTGGTGTTCTGGCTGTAGCAGTGTCATCATGTTATTATCATCACATGTCACCGCTCTAGCCAGTTACTGAGCTCACCGCTGTAGCCAAAACACCGGGACCAGAACTGCAGCCGGCATTTGGCAATGGACCCACGAGGAGGATTAAGGTAAGTGAAGCATATCAATTAGTTGCTGCTTGCTGATCGATTGCAGGGGCATCATTCCATCTGATCCTAAAAATACCATCTTCCGCCTCTTTCTTCACACTTGGGTGCAAAGTGACTTCTCCTGTGGTTAGATGCAGCAGAGAAAGGCCAGGACACTAGCGAGGGGCACATGAGCAGCATCGGTGGTTCGGTAGTTGAGTTGTCCTTGTTTTTAGCACCACAATGGATCCATTTTAAAAAAGTTTTTATCTTGGTAATGGACAACTATAAAGATAGCCCACCTAAATTCAGTGGGGTTTGCATCTCTGCGTTCCCGGTAATCTGCTGATTTTAAGGGGAAGTAGCAACTCATTGATTATACACAATGGCACCGACTTGCCTATTGCCAGAGGTGCAACATTCTAGAACTTTGTGACTAGCAAGAAAAAGGTGTTTTCGGATCATATATTAGGCAGGGCCTTCTTCTGAAAATCCTTAAGGATCTTGTTTGCACAACGCTTCCTGTAGACATGTGTTTTCTATAAGCTGCACATTGGGAACACAAGACATCTGGATTAAACCTAAGCTGGCATGTTTTCTGAACATTGAGCCAGTTCCCATAGATATCAGTTCAGTGGCCGGAGACTCCGACATAGATCTGCTGTTAGTTGCCGGCTTCATCTTCTGGGGTGGGATGTTAAGAAGGAAGGAAAAATTAGAATACGCGCTTTAAGCCGTGCATGTCCTTGTGAGGAAAGTCCTACGAGAGAGCTTCACGTGTAATATAAGCTTTTTATGTATTCGTTGGGGATTTATTTTATAGATTTGACACAAAAAGATAGTTCAGTAAAAGTATCAACACCTGAGAGCTGTGTTGAAAGTTTCAAGGTCAGCAAGTACAAAAATTCTTGTAGGGCTTCCACTAGAAGGACGGATGGCCGGAGGAGGCATCACAGGACATGAAGGACATTTAGGAATGGCTAATTTTGTGTTAAATTTCAGAAGTGGTAACTGGTCATTGGTGTGTCAGTGTTGGTTGGGCATTATATGGAGCTGCTGTTTTGCAGTGATCTTGTACTTTTGTTTGGATACTGGATCATTTGGCACTGTATGGTACTATTAGCTGACGTGTGGCAGGATCATTTGGCACTGTATGGTACTATTAGCTGACGTATGGCAGGATCATTTGGCACTGTGTGTTAACCCCTTTCCTACATTGGACGTACTATTCCGTCCATGGGACCTAAGTCTCAAGGACTGAATAGTACGTCTAATGCAATCAGCGGCGCTCACGGGGGGGAGCGCAGCTGATCGTGGCCGGGTGTCAGCTGATTATCACAGCTGACACCCGGCACAGTGTGTCAGGGGCGGTCACGGACCGCCCCCGACACGTTAACCCCTGGCACACTGCGATCAAACTTGATCGCGGAGTACCGGAGGTTAAAGGAAGCATCGGCAGGGAGGGGGCTCCCTCCGTTCTTCCCTGCGACCCCTCCCACAGCAGCGCGATGTGCAGAGCTGCTGCGGGGGTCGCCTTCCCTGCAGGTCCCCGGATCCAATATGGCGACGGGGACCTTCGGGGGCCTGCAGGGAGCTGGCTTCCTCACTGCCCGCAGAGCGTGGGCATGAGGAAGCCTGCAGCAATGCCTGTGACAGATAGCTGATCTGTCACAGCGATCTGTGATGTCCCCCATGGGACATTATAATATAAGTAAAAAAAATAAAAAAGTGTAAAAATAATTAAAAAAAAAAAAAAAAAAAAATTCCCTAATTCATTTTTTGAAAATAAAAAAACAATAAAAGTACACACATTTAGTATCGCCGCGTCCGTAATGACCCACCCTATAAAACTGTCCCATTAGTTAACCCCTTTAGCGAACCCCTTAAAACAGGGTTCCCCAACTCCAGTCCTCAAGGCCCACCAACAGATCATGTTTTCAGGATTTCCTTTGTATTGCTCAGGTGATAATTGCTTCACCTGTGCAATACAAAGGAAATCCTGAAAACATGATCTGTTGGTGGGCCTTGAGGACTGGAGTTGGGGATCCCTGCCTTAAAAAATAAAAAAGAAACGAAGCAAAAAATGATTTATCATACTGCCGAACAAAAAGTGCAATAACGCACGATCAAAAAGATGCATATAAATATCCATGGTACCGCTGAAAACGTCATCTTGTCCCGCAAAAAACGAGCCACAACACAGCATCATCAGCGAAAAAATAAAGTTATAGCTCGCAGAATAAAGCGATGCAAAAATAATTATTTTTTATATAAAAATTGCATAAAAGCGCCAAAACATAAAAAAACATAAATGAGGTATCGCTGTAACCGTACTGACCCGAAGAATAAAACCGCTTTATCAATTTTACCGCACACGGAACGGTGTGAACGCACCCCCCAAAAGAAATTCATGAATTGCTGGTTTTTGTTCATTCTGCGTCCCAAAAATCGGAATAAAAAGCGATCAAAAAATGTCACGTGCCCGAACATGATACCAATAAAAACGTCAACTCGTCCCGCAAAAAATAAGACCTCACATGACTCAGTGGGTCAAAATATGGAAAAATTATAGCTCTCAATATGTGGTGATGCAAAAACTATTTTTACAATAAAAAGCGTCTTTGAGCGTGTGACAGCTGCCAAAAATAAAAACCGCCATAAATAGTAAATCAAACCCCCCGTTATCACCCCCTTAGTTAGGGAAAAATAATAAAATAATTTTTTTTTCATTAATTTCCATTTTCCCATTAGGGTTAGGTTTGGAGTTAGAATTGGGGGTTTCCACTGTTTTGGTACATCAGGTGCTCTCCAAACGTGACATGGTGTCCGATCTCAATTCCAGCCAAAAAAGTTAAATGGTGCTGCTTCCCTTCCGAGCTCTGCCATGTGCCCAAATAGTGGTTTATCCCCATATATGGGGTATCAGCTCACCACATATCTAGATAAGTTCTTTGGGGGATCTAGTTTCCAAAATGGGGTCACTTGTGGGGGGTTTCCACTGTTTAGGTACCTCAGGGGCTCTCCAAACGTGACATGGCGTCCAATCTGAATTCCAGCCCATTTTGCAGTGAAAAAGTCAAACGGCGCTCCTTCCCTTCTGAGCTCTGCTATGCGCCCAAACAGTGGCTCCCCCCACATATCAGGTATCAGCGTACTCAGGACAAATTGCACAATAACTTTTCCTGTCTAATTTCTCCTGTTACCCTTGGTAAAATAAAAAAAATTTGAACCTGAAGTAATTTTTTTTGTGAAAAAAAGTTAAATGTTCATTTTTTTTTTTTTAAACATTCAAAAAAATTACTGTGAAGCACCTGAAGGGTTAAAAAACTTCTTGAATGTGGTTTTGAGCACCTTAAGGGGTGCAGTTTTTAGAATGGTGTCACTTTTGGGAATTTTCTATCATATAGACCCCTCAAAGTGACTTCAAATGTGATGTGGCCCCTAAAAATAAAATGGTGGTGTAAAAATGAGAAATCGCTGGTCAACTTTTAACCCTTATAACTTCCTAACAAAAAAAAAAAATTTTGGTTCCCAAATTGTGCTGATATAAAGTAAACATGTGGGAAATGTTATTTATTAAGTTTTTTGTGTGCCGTATCTCTGTGACTTAAGGGCATAAAAATTCAAAGTTGGAAAATTGCGAAATTTTCAATATTTTCGCCAAATTTCCATTTTTTTTCACAAATAAACGCAAGTTATATGAATGAAATTTTACCACTAACATGAAGTACAATATGTGACGAGAAAATGTCAGAATCACCGGGATCCATGGAAGCGTTCCAGAGTTAACCTCATAAAGGGACAGTGGTCAGAATTGTAAAAATTGGCCCGGGAGTTAACGTGCAAACCACCCTTGGTAGTGTAGGGGTTAATAATGTCTGGAAGTATCGTTTGAGAACTGTGAATCATAAATACACTTTTTAATAAAACCTTTTGATGTGTTCACTATCTTCTGGCGTTACAAGGGTTGTCTGGACCGGATGCGATTACAGTAATTGTGTTACAGAACTGCACAGCTCAATCATCTGCGTATCGGTCTGCTGATTGGGGGGACGCCGGTTGTCGCACCCCCACTATTTAGAGAGAGGCCACCAATATAAAAGTCCGTCTCTATAAAAGTATCGTTCTGTATATAAACTTGCTGGCTCTTCCGGCGCTGTCACTTTTTGACAGCCTGTATAAATGAAGTGCCGGTAAATGAACTCCGAACACCTTGTCTGTAGTCTATTTAGTGATTGTTTAACGCTCCGATCGTCCGGCGCACTTGAGTCTTTACAGTAGTCTGTGCGTTATTGCTCTCTTATCAGCGATCTGTCACTTCAGTCAGGATATCCTATCTCACAGTGATAAGCAGGATGACAAAGTTACATTAAGTAAGAGTCTGCGGAAGGAATTCTCTTCTCCCGGCGTTATCTAGCTTTGTAATGTGGCAAGAATAATGTTTTCTCTTGTCCACATCATTGTTACCTGTCATCTGGTTGGAAGACTTTGTGTACATGCAGGATGTGCTGGAAGGCGTTATTGGAAATGAGCCGAAACAAATATAAAACTTGAAGTTTGGCACCTTAAAAAGTATTAATGCGTCGCACTATTTATATTGCAATGATTTACATCTTGTATTAATATCCCATGCTCCATCCACTATTCTGCAGGCTTCAGAGCTGAAAGCTCCCATCACTCCCTGTTTTTCAGAGTCTGCACTCAGCCGCGTCTTGCGCTTTCCATTTTGTAAAGTGTTGTTTATCCTAAGCACCGTACATTAAGCTTTGAAACATTGCCATCAAGTAGGAGTTCAGTTAGGAGTAGAACTTGCTGACTGCTTCGAATGAAAATTTCCCATGGCAGAAATGTAAATTCAGCTCTGGAGTACATCTGAGGGATAGGGAGTGCAGCTCTGGGGTATAATACAGGATGTAACTCAGGATCAGTAATGTAATGTATGTACACAGTGACTGCACCAGCAGAATAGTGAGTGCAGCTCTGGAGTATAATACAGGATGTAACTCAGGATCAGTAATGTATGTACACAGTGACTGCACCAGCAGAATAGTGAGTGCAGCTCTGGGGAATAATACAGGATGTAACTCAGGATCAGTAATGTAACGTATGTACACAGTGACTGCACCAGCAGAATAGTGAGTGCAGCTCTGGGGTGTAATACAGGATGTAACTCAGGATCAGTAATGTATGTACACAGTCACTGCACCAGCAGAATAGTGAGTGCAGCTCTGGGGTATAATACAGGATGTAACTCAGGATCAGTAATGTAATGTATGTACACAGTGACTGCACCAGCAGAATAGTGAGTGCAGCTCTGGGGTATGACTGCATTATACAGTTGTTGGTAGTTTTCCTGTAAGGCTTTTATTCCTACTCTGTAACATGTGACTGTTATGACTCTTCTTTTCTTACGGCTGATATGACGATCTCATTATGTACGGCCTCATTATAACCTCAGTATGTAAATCTTATTACAGGGCTGTGACGTAGGGTGGAAATAATGCAGCCCAGCAATCAGGCCAGAGCTGACATCCAATCCTTGCCCGATAAGATGGTAATCAACTTGGTCAACGTGCATGTGGCCTAATGCCAGGATTCCACCCGGCAGAATCGTCTGTAATGTACTATTATGGAGAGCTATGAGTCCTGCACGACCCACAACAACGGATGTTATGAACATAAATTGGGCAATAACCATTCCTTATCATTTGGGGCCAATTTGTTACTGAATAGTCCAGTCACTACACTTCCCATCATGTTTTATGTTCCCTGTAGCCTGGCTGGAGCGTTCTCCTGCAGTCAGTGTCATAGTTTCAAGTGCATAAAGTTAAAGGGGCTGTGCTGGATCATAAGATCTTGGCGGCTTTTCTCCGGTACAGCGCCACCTCTGGCCACAGATTTTGTCTGGTATTGCAGCTCATCCTCACTCGCTTCAGTTTAATACCAAACATACATCATGGACAGATGTGCTGCTGAACTTGGAAGAAATCAGATGTTTTTCTTATCCTGGACAGCCCCTTTAAATGGAGTTATAGAGTTTGGCTATACTGAGTGGAGACATAGGGGCCCATTGTAGATCATGTATAATGGATCCCACCTTTGGCTCAGATTGCTTCAAATTCTTGTGATGGAGTAAAAACTTATCACCTGATGTCCTGCTGTAGAAGATGTGGTGTAAAGGATGGTGGATTGACAGGACCCGGAAAGCACAAGATTGATTTCAATGATCATAACTGTGCTCTGACTGAGCAAGAGATGCAGTGTAAAGCATAGAGGCGGAACCGGAAAGCAGCTCAGGCCACTGATGAGATAGGAGGTGGATTCGGTGATCATAGCTGTGTCATATTAGAGCAGAGCTGCAGTGTACAACATGGGAGAGGAATGGGGACACCAGTTGGTGAAAAGACAGGATGTGGATCCCACATGATCTCCGGCTGCAATAAGCAATGCAACTGCAACGTATATTATGCTGATCATAGCTGTACCTTGATGGAGCAGAGCTGCAGTGTAAAGCATGGGAAATGAATTGGGCACAAGTTCACTGATAACAAGAGATGAATTTTATGGAAACTCCAACATCAGAGGTGATGCAGTTAAAGCAGAGTCACTGACCATAGCTGTGCACGATTAGAGTGTAGCTGCAGTGTAAAGCAAGGCAATGTAATATGTATTATTGTATGCGGATATTGAGGGTAATGGTCACATGGAGAGGGAAGAGGATCAGACCAGAAAGTGTGCGGTAAATGTGGCGGACTCACAGGAAATCCCAACTTCTCGCTGAGAATCGGCCTCTTCGTCTTGGCTCCATTGTTTGCAGCAGGTCACCCTGTAACCCACAGATGTCACCCAGCGTCACACCCTGCGCCCCAGTAGTCGGCAAAGATGTCACCTCACAGACTGCAAGTAAACCCCCCGCTGTAAAAGGTGCAGCAAGGGGTTACAACATGGCTCCACTTAAATATACACAACAGTCCCACAAAAAACAATTATGTGCAGATATTTAGTCTCTTCTAATCTACTGGTTTTTGTTATAGTCCTGATTTATGCTCCATTCACCTCCAGAGCTGCGCACAGGCGCTGTTTCTGTGTTCTCACGTAGGAATCCTTGCCGGATAAGAGTCTGTATAGATTGTGCTGTTTTCTGCTGCATCGTAAGGAGCGATATAAAGTCTTCAGTTTTCTAGTTTCTGTTTCTTCTCACCATTTTCAAGATCTCTGCTTGCTCTCGGTGAAGGCGGACACTCTTGCTTCCTTCCTTTCAGAGTAAGTCAATGTGTTCATAGCCAAGAAGCGGATATAATTGTATCCAGCCTGGTACATTGTAGCAAACCGGCAGGTGATTGTATTTGTGCTCATGTGTGGATACAATTGTATCCGCGTCTCCCAGCTGTTCACAGGATTACACACATTCCCTGAAAGCAAGCAGAGATCTAGCAGGGGAGCAGTATTGAAACATAAAGTATGTTAGAAAGTTGTAGAACTTTTCCTCTGATGATTAACCCCTTTTATGATGCATGACGTTCGTGTCCGTCACTTGTCAGATGCCGACTGTATCATAGAGATGGGAACTGGCTCCGATTGCTGCTGTTTAACCCCTTAGATGCATTTATGACTTGTGATGCGTAGTTTCGGGCACCCATTTTCCCACCCTCCTCTTTATCACACACTTTTCCCACTTCCCCCGCAACTTGATCACGAAGTGACGGGGACGGTTTCACCTCTCTTGCGTTTTTTTTTTTTGTTGCCCTGTTTTTCAGTACATGATAAGCTAAAGTGAACGGCGTCATTGAAGACCACAACGCGTCCTGTGAAAAAGCATTAATAAAAAGTTATGGCTTTCGGAAAAGGTGAAAGCGCAAAGATAAAAAGAAGAAATGGGTCCGAAAGGAAATTAAAAGGGGTTACATAGAACTAGAAAACCGCTTTCAGGAGTTGTAGTCACCAGAATGCCAACGCAGCTCTGGATGTGACTGGAGCAATCTGAGATGAGGATAAGCCAAGTGTGGCGGGGTTATGTAATCTAATCGTGAGATTGAGCCGGTAAAACAAGACGTGAACGTGGAGCGGTCGCTTTAGATAAATAGTTACACAGACGGCAAATAGAACTTAGATAAACATGAGCCAGATATGCAGACGAAGCAAATTACGGCCGACCATATAGCAGCGGCAGCACGGATCCTGGGTGGCACTGGTCCCCGAGCCATCGATGCTTCCCCCTACCTTTTATATTCAGTGCAGTACTGTAAACACTAATGTGAAAGCGAACTGCAGAGCTCTGAATGCATCTTTGGATGTGACTGGAGTAGGAGACTTGTTTAGTGACTTTCCATGTTTATTACTTAAAGGGGTACTCCTATATCCAAGATCCTATCCCCAATATGTAGTTGGTGTAATAATAATATTTAGCAGATATCGCCAATTAAAAATGTAGTATAGTTCTTCTCATTAGCTTTGTCACTTACCCCATGAGCTGGGTATTGCAGTAGCTTAGGCATCCTTGGTTACAACCACTCATATAGTGACAGTTAGTTGTTAGTGATTATAACCATGGATACGTAAGCTACTGCAATGCCCTGCACATGGGGTAAGCGACATAGCTAATCAGAAGAACTATATTACATTTCTAACTTGAGGTATTTGCCAATATTATTATTATTACAACTACTACAAATTTGGATATGAGCTTGGAAATGGGAATATCGTTTTAAGTTTGCAAAGTTTGACATTTTAGTAATGAGTCTTTATGTATTTTCTTGTGGCCACAAAATGAACAATGTGCTGTCTGTCGGATCAGAGGGACCTCTTAGATCACTGGTGTCATTAGTGACACTGGCTTGATTAAAAGAGAGCAAACCATGACTTGTTCAGGCGCTGTAGAGAACCCCTGTGTAGTCAGCTCTGGGGACCTAGGAAGGACTCAAGGGCTGTCCTTAGACTAAGCATGCTGTTAGGGCTCACGGAGAGTCGTCATACTGAGTAAGCAAGTATGCTGCTACATTAGAAGTATAAAATAAAGATGGGAAATAGCTGATGGCGTTTTACTGTTTTAGAAAAGAACTGTTCACAGCTGAAGTTTGATTAAAAAAAAATAAATAATGTGCTTTACTCCCCCTCCCCGGGTCCGGCACACAGTATCCTCATAACGTCATATCGTTAGTGTTGCAGCCAGTTGGTGAGCTCTGCTCAGGCGCCGAACGTATTGATTGGGTGCAGCAGTGTCAACGTGGCGTGAGCGCTGCAGACAAACACCAGAGACGGCGGCAGAGATTCAGAGCTGGACCCAGAGTCAGTGAATAAACAGTTTGCTTTTATTCTATTTTATTTTATTCTGCCAGGGGCCGAAGGTTTTTCTGAAACCAGACATATCTTTTTAATGTTCTCAAAGGGGTAATGTAATTAAAAAAAAATCTCTCCAAAAAAATTACAGAAAAATTGATAACTTTGTAGATTTTTTTTTTTTAAATTATGTATGTAAAACTCAAAACTTCGGCTGTGTGCACACGCTGCGGATTAGGTGCGGATTCATCCGCGCGGATTTTGTAAAATCCGCAGGTGAAACCGCAGGTCAAAAGACCTGCGGTTTTACCTGCGGATTGCTCTGCAGTTTTGTCCTGCGGTTTTTCATCTCCTCAATAGAGGAGATGGCAAACCGCAGGAGAATCCGCAGAAAGAATTGACATGTCAATTCTTTCTGCGGATTGAAAACCGCAGATAATCCGCGCGGAAAATTCCGCACCGTCTGCACTGCGGTTTTTGATTCCCATAGGGAATCATGGTACCGTACACCGCAGCAGAAACTGCTGCGGGTCCGCAGCAGCCAAAACCGCTGCGGAACCGCAGCAAAATCCGCAGCGTGTGCACACAGCCTTACAGTGTGAAATGTGAACGGAAAACAAGTTGTAAAATTCTTTTTTTTTTGTTTTTTTTTCTTCCATATTTGTACTGAAAACAAAAAGTATAATTGAGTCATTAACTTTTCTGCAACTCCGAAAGCAAAAAAAAAAAAATAAACTGTTTCCTACATAAAACAGCGACTAAATGTAACAATAAGAAAAAAATCTGAAATGGCAAGAAGCCGAATAAAATGAAAAAAAAAAAAAAATGCATAACTGGTCGTAAAGGTCTGATCATTAATGGGTTAACGGTGCGTGTGATTTGTTTTTGCAGGATATGTCCCCGGACTCTCCGCTGCGGACCTGCACCATCGTCCTCCACCTTGGCTCTGTTCCAGCATTGTAAGGATGCCGGTGCGTCTCGTTGGATCCCTTCCCGGCTCAGAAATATTTCACCTGATCCTGAACACGTGAGGTTGGCGGCAGCTTGCACCATGTTCACGGCCCGGACGGACAAGCGGTGTTTCTTCTTGTGTTTAGCCGCTTCTCAGCTGCTGTTTATTTTGCTCCTGTATCGCCGCGGAGTCGCCAGCGTGTTTCAGGACGTATTCGGAGCCCACCCCGAATGGGATTATTCCAAAACCCAAGACGTGTACGTCAACCTCAGCTTGTTCATACCGGACCCCGAGGCGGTGAGGACTCAGTACTGTCCGGTCCATTCTCCCATTCTTGGTAGGTGTTTCTTGTACTTTGTTTTATTGCAAACTCTGTATATGATGTCCGCTAACTACATTCCTAGAAAACTTGACCAAAAGTAAGTGGATCCCCCATCCATGTGCTTGTAGGGCAGCCTTTCCAAAAGCATCGGTAACCATATGGAACAGGGCCCCGTTTGCGGTTATACTAGCCTCCACTCTTCCGGAAAGGCCTGTGTGATTTTTTTTTTTTTTTTTTTTTTTTTTTGCTCATGGATCATGAGCCTGCATCACAACAGGCCATCCTTCGTGACCTACGGGCCATAGTGGCCATATTACGGCCGCACTCGTGAACTGTACTAACGCCATCATAGGCTTATCTGATGTAAAGTCACAAGACCGGCGGTCAGGCTGCGTTTTGCGGTCGTAATGCAGCAAAGAGAATAAGGTGGCTATAGGGTCGTGTGAATTGGCCCTAAAGCTGTTGAGGGCAGGGTTGGATGCAGGACCTTTTCACCCCATGTGTTTATGGTCTTGCACTAGAAGAAGCCCCTTTACGATCTAGTCCAGTTAGCGCTGGCAAATAAGTGGTGTGCCATCCAAGGGAATTTCTCACATTCCCTACATTGACCTGCGAGTGGCAGAGATCTGGACGTCTCAGTCTCGGACCGATGGTGTTAGCTCTGCGTGTTTAGCAACCGGAGTTGTCAATGGGACTTGCAGTTTGATAATAAGTATAAAGCCGTGCTTAATTCCAAGTACAATAAGGGGTCAAAGACAAGCCGGAATCAGGAACAATATATACAGAAAACTCCCTCACCAGCTCGGGTAAGGAACGAGTTGGACAAGCTCATCCGGATCGGCGAGCGCACAGTTAACCTTTGCTTTAACTGCAGAAAAATGTACGGAGGTGTGTAACCCTGAGCCCGAAGAACAGCCCCGTACTCTTACCTCTACTCCACCACCACATTGTACAGTAGGCACAATGGATTCTGCTCCGCCGGATTTTAAATACCCATCGTCCATTAGACAACCAGTGAGGCGATTCACTTGAAAAGACAACATTTCCACTACTCAAGGGACAACGTGCTTTTTACATCTCTTCTCCAGCAGATCGGCGGCCTACAAAGAGGTTCTCACACCTTAGAAAGCTTTTGGTCGAATGGTTCAGCCGACTACTATCCTTCCCGACTCCCCTATACATGTGCACAAGAAAGCCGCTATCAGGCACCTCTGGCAGCAGCCTCATCTTCCCTGAGCACAGACGGGTCGGACATTTCAAATCACATGTTCCACAACATCATGGGAGCCCTCATATACAGCTGCTTCTCACAAAATTAGAATATCATCAAAAAGTGAATTTATTTCAATTCTTCAATGCAAAAAGTGAATCTCCTCTATTCTATAGAGTCATTACACACAGAGTGATCTATTTCATGTGATTATTTCTGGTAATATTGATGATTATGGCTTACAGCCAATGAAAACCCAAAAGTCATTATCTCAGTAAATTAGAATACTTTATAACACCGGCTTGAAAAATGATTGTAAAATCTGAAATGTATGATCAGTAAATGCCCTCGATACTTGGTCGGGCTCCTTTGGCATCAATTCCTGCATCAATGCGGCGTGGCATGGAGGCGATCAGCCTGTGGCACTGCTGAGGGGTTATGGAAGCCCAGGTTGCTTTGATAGCAGCCTTCAGCTCGTCTGCATTGTTGGGTCTGGTGTCTCTCATCTTCCTCCTGACAATACTCCATAGATTCTCTACAGAGTTAAGGTCAGGCGATTTTTCTGCCAATCAAGCACAGTGATACTGTTTTTTGTAAACCAGGTATTGGTACTTTTGGCCGTGTGGACAACTACACTGACTTTGGTCTTGATAAAACACAGTGGACCTGCACCAGCAGATGACATGGCTCCCCAAACCATCACTGATTGTGGAGACTTCACACTAGACCTCCAGCAGCTTGGATTGTGGCCTCTCCACTCTACCTCCAGACTCTGGGACCACTGACAACAGTCCGGTTCTTTTCTCCTTGGCCCAGGTAAGACGCTTCTGGCATTGTCTATTGGTCATGAGTGGCTGACACAAGGAATGTGACACTTGTAGCCCATGTCCTGGAGACGTCTGTGTGTGGTGTGAAGCAATGACTCCAGCAGTAGTCCACTCCTTGTGAATCTTCCCCACATTACTGAATGGCCTTTTACTAACAATCCTTTCCAGGCTGCGGTTATCCCGGTTGCTTGTGCACCTTTTTCTACCACACTTTTTCCTTCCACTCCACTTTCCATTAATATTCTTGGATACAGCACTCTGTGAACAGCCGGCTTCTTTAGCAATGACCTTTTGTGGCTTCCCCTCCTTGTGGAGTGTCAGTGACTGCCTTCTGGACATCTGTCAGGTCAGCAGTCTTCCCCATGATTGTGGAGCTACTGAAACAGACTAAGGGACCTTTATAAACGCTTAGGAGCCTTTACAGGTGTTTTTTGTCAATTATTCTAATTTCCTGAGATAATGACTTTTGGGTTTTCATTGGCTGTAAGCCATAATCATCAACATTACCAGAAATAAACACATGTAATAGATCACTCTGTGTGTAATGACTCTATAGAATAGAGGAGAGTCACTTTTTGTATTGAAGAACTGAAATTAACTTTTTGATAATGATCTAATTTTGTGAGATGCACCTGTACATCAGATGGTCGGCCGATTCTTTCCCAAATTTGCAGATTGTTGACTTTTTTTTTTGTTTATGAGAGATTTAAAGACCTCCATTCATTTTATTAGATGGCTGTCGACAGAATGATCAGAACGATCAGTTGGCGGACCATGCCTCCCGACTCCCCCAAAATCCAAGATGTCGAGGGAGATCAGCCAGGCCAAATTCTTTTCCCCCCTGACATCATCTGTCGGGGGAGAGTCAGGCGGAAGGCCCCAAACGCATTAGACTATCGTCAGATGAACCCACCGCTAGTGGCCTACAGTCTAATTTTATGGGTGGGTCTG